>NC_090268.1:401231411-401831411 GCF_040414725.1 Anabrus simplex | reverse complement strand
CAGATTTTTAGTAGTATTTTTTAATGATTTCTAATAAGTCCCTCAGTAATTTACTAATTTATACTCATCTAAATATGTTAGCTAGACTGTGTTGAAAGTGGTGGTGCTTTGTGGAACAGAATCGAGCTGGTCAGAACGTGACGTGCACCCTAAGGGGTGATTAACTTAGTAGGGACTTTGGCCTCTTGTATCAAAGTCCATTGGTGTCGTAATTGCCCAAGGATGAGATGAGCTGATTAGGGTTGAAGTTTATACCAGAATAGAATTTCCGAGAAGTCTTCTGGTTTCTGGTATAAATTTCTTCGATGTCTCAATTGAGTTCTTTTTTTTTTAGGTACAAGTTGTTTAACGTCGCACCGACACAGATTGGTCTTATGACGAAGAGAGGATAGGAAAGGGCTAGGGGTGGGAGGGAAGTCGCCGTGGTCTTAATGAGGTACAGCACCAGCAATTGCCTGGTGTGAAAATGGGACTGACGACGGTGGGGTTCGAACCCGCTACATCCAGAATGCGAGCTGACAGCTGCGCGCCCCTAACCGCACGGCAGAGTCGCTCGGTCGATTGACTTTTGAGAGGCGGTTCAAATACCCTCTCTCCCGCCCCTCGTTCTAACCAATGCCTAGCAGTGTTCGTCTAGCCAGTCACGCCCGACGTGTGCGAAGTGGGATGGGTCCCGTCCTGCTGAAGAAAAAACATTTTCAGCATTGTCCTACTGGGGTACCATTGCCCACACATCTTGACGCAAACAAGTTCAGATAAAATTCAGCGTTCATGATGTCTCGGTAAGGCCGGTTACACACACGGCGAGTTTTCCGAGCGGAAAATTTGGTCGAAGATGTAACCGTCGCCGCTGGGCGGAAAAATTTCCGTCGTACGAATAGATGCAGAGTAGTTTCTGAAACCAACTCACTTCTAGTAAAGTTAAGTTATGAGTAGGTTCCCACCTTCCAATACTTATCAATTTCTGTATAATAGGTTTATTAATTACATAATATAAACCATCTTAATCTCTAGTACATGTTTCGTTCCGATTATGGAACATCTTCAGCTAAAATTTGACAAAATGGCAAGACAATTAAAACACATTGATGTTATTATGATACAAAAGCTAAAAGATATGACAAAATGGCACGAAGATTAAAACATATAATTATGATGATGAAATAAAGTTCATTCATGTTGGTTAAAAATTCAACAAGTCAGTGTTCAAGTGACGAAGTAAAATCGGCGATAAGGTTCTTCTTTATGTTGGAGACGTGTACATTTTGTTAATCTTGAAGATAAATTGGAGAAATACAAGATTTTCTTAATGTATATTTATCGGGGAAACTCTTGATAAAACAACCGTAGTTGAAGTTGAGTTGTGGTTAGATTATTAAAATGGGTCTTATAGTCAGTCGTGTCGTATTTGACGTCCTCCCTTCAACTACGGTTGTTTTATCAAGAGTTTCCCCGATAAATATACATTAAGAAAATCTTGTATTTCTCCAATTTATCTTCAAGATTAACAAAATGTACACGTCTCCAACATAAAGAAGAACCTTATTGCCGATTTTACTTCGTCACTTGAACACTGACTTGTTGAATTTTTAACCAACATGAATGAACTTTATTTCATCATCATAATTATATGTCTTAATCTTCGTGCCATTTTGTCATATCTTTTAGCTTTTGTATCATCATAACATCAATGTGTTTTAATTGTCTTGCCATTTTGTCAAATTTTAGCTGAAGATGTTCCATAATCGGAACGAAACCTGTACTAGAGATTAAGATGGTTTATATTATGTAATTAATAAACCTATTATACAGAAATTGATAAGTATTGGAAGGTGGGAACCTACTCATAACTTAACCTTAGTTGTGTTGAGCCAATACGGGATAAATATGAGATTTATAAGCACCAACTCACTTCGTCATCAGATGTTCAAATTATTGATTCCTTGTTTAGTTTGAAATGAACAGAGAACAGAACACGGTCCGAGTTCATTCCACAACATATAGTCACCTCTGGTCGAATTTGCACTGTCTCGACTGTTTTATCTCGATTGCGGCCCAATAGTGACAATTATGTCGATTCAGAAAACCACCGACGTTGAAGAACTGCCTCATCACTCCACATGACGTTACGAAACGGATCAGGCCAGTCGCCGAGCCACGAAGTCACAATTTATTCATATTCCATGTGCCTATCGCAAACCTCCTCCTGTGCGTGCTGAGGTATCCAAGTCCGAAAGCTCGTCTTCTTTAACACTCTCCGCACTGTGTGTTAGGAGAGTCCACTTTAAAGAAAGGCCTGGGGCGCTGATTTACCAAGACTGCGCGTGAATAATTCCCTCATTAGTCCGGGCCCTGTGGATGACATGTATTTATACGGTTATGTCTCTTCACTATTCACAGTATTAACTGAATAACTTTCAAAAAGATAACTGTACCATACAAAAAAGACATCCTTGTTTTATATCCGTAAGTCTTTTCCTAAATGATATTACGCTAGTTTAAGGTCGTCCGTGTTTCCATCAATTCACATTTTCTCTGATAATCGGTGTTCTGCTGTACAAGCATTCAGAAAATCATCCGTTTTCATTGAGTTCATCCTCTTGTTTCTATTTGAAAACTGTTTTTGTTCCAGGCGATGTCATCTACCCTCGCTCCATGGACGGAAGAATTGTGAACGGTACAGACGCAGATGAAGATGTTTATCCTTTTCAGGTGAATTTTACAAAAATAAAATAAACAGTAACTGGCAATAAAATTTAAAAACATTCAGATACATAATTGTAGAACTAACAGATCTGTTGAATATTTTTAAGAAGCCTTGAAAGTTGTATTTTTTTTTATCTTGATCGTATTGTTCTTGTTCTATACACCGAGCTCGATAGCTGCAGTCGCTTAAGTGTGGCCAGTATCCAGTAATCGGGAGATAGTGGATTCGAACCCCACTGTCGGCAGACCTGAAGATGGTTTTCCGTGGTTTCCCTTCTTCACACCAGGCAAATGCTGGGGCTGTACCTTAATTAAGGCCACGGCCGCTTTCTTCCCATTCCTAAGCTTTTCCTGTCCCATCGTCGCCATGAGGCCTATATGTGTCGGTGCGACGTAAAGCAAATAGCTTGTTCTATATTTCAATGTATGATTTCGTAATGTACTGCAATCTGAATATCAACATAATTCACTTGTGACAGTCTTGCATGCGGGCACCACACACTAACAAGCACCTTCACTGTGTTCTATCATCATTTTGTAACTCTAAGCCCCACGATCGGCCGATCCTGGCTACACTACTGGTTCGATCAAGAGTTACTCCAAGATATGTGGGAGCTGAACAGTGTTCTAAATGATTTCCTTCCAAATCACTTGCAGTTTCCTTCCTACCTGCGTCTTTCTGAGATGGAATATGCGGTGTTATTAAGGAGATGTAATAATCACTCAGATCTTGTACACCATGGGAAAGCTTTGTTTTGAAATCATATGCCAAAAAGACGGCGGATAAAAAGACCATTAAGTCCTGTTAGTGACAGATATTAAAATTAATTAATTAAACGTTCCCAGATCAATTTATGGAAGAGAAACCTACAGATCTATACATTCGAAAGGCTATTTGTTTTGTTAATTTTAACCATAATTCAGTCCTTTACTTCTAGTCCTTATTATTCAAGTTAAGATTAATCAGGATGAAAAGTGAAGATTGCATGTGTTTTTTGTTTCTAGGTGTCCATTCGGTACAATGGTCGCCATTTCTGTGGAGGAAGTATCGTCGATGAAATGTGGATTTTGACGGCAGCCCATTGCTTCGACCCGTAAGATATTATTAAGTACTTTTATAACTTCACTAGCATAACACACTCTTTGGAGGATTGAGTTGCTGTTCATTTTTTAAACCTTAGGACTCAAATATTAAAATAGCGTTAGGAATTATGAGGAGAGAGCACTTCTGGACGCAAATTTTCATCGGCGAAAGAATATTATTCTCAAGGGTACTCTTAATCAAGAAATATTAAAATTCACTGTCTTGAAGCCAACAAAATATATCCTCCTCTTATAATGACTGCATAAGAATGACAACTCATATTACCTGGACGTCAATAAATAATTATATTGGCTTTACATTCACGCTTTTCAGAGACGCCGAGGTGCCAGGACCTTGTCCCACAAGAGTTCTTTTACGTGCCTGTAACCTACGTATTTGAGCACCTTCATACCTATGTATTTGTCTGGAGACCAGCGATTCTACCACCCGAACCACTCCCGTCTCGTGTTGGGGAACACGCGAAAAGCCGGGTAATCCCACACAATTTCAAGTTACACGATATTATTGGTAAGAACAAGATATTGTACGTCGAGAACATTTTTACGAAGTTTTAAGTGCCGATTCACTTTCCATTTCCATTTGAATCACGTGCCAAGCCAGCCGATCATAACCCCGTTGTGAACTACGAAGTTGGGCGTATTGCCAATTTAGAGCTTGAAGGGGCAAAACTGTGGGTATAGCGAATATGAGCACAATTTTCTGTGATCGCGGTCCGCTGATCCGCTTCCAATGCCTTCTCCCAATATTGTTCTCAAATCCCAAAGATGGCAGCATATATCACGTAGTCCGTGGCAATGGGTAAGGGACAGGGCGAGGGCTGCTACCACGTGGTTAATTTTCAGTCGCAGTTGTAGCACAATAATTACTTAATGAACAAAAAGGCGTTATATAACTGCTTGCTAACGGAATAGATTTCTACTTTCAGCTTGTGTAGTTGAAAATATTAATTAACTACAATTCATATACCTATGTTGGCAACGCTTCAGTAGGATAGCAACCGATGCTAAATCGGGAAGTTGTGGGTTCGGATCCCACTGGTGTCCGGTTGGCCATTTTTGTTATGTACGTAACATCTCTTCTACATGTAATAAATGTACGCAACACGACCTAATAGGTTGAAAGTCTATTTCGATGACAATGCGGTCGTGTAAATTCAATATTCATAGGGGAGGATTTGTTTTACAGCAATATTACCGGTATGTAAGTTATTTTTAAATTTCGGGTGTTAACTTCATATTTGGGTTTATTCTGCAATATAGACTTGACAATAATACTACACTATAATATAGACTACACAATATAAACTAAGCGGGATGCCGTTAACGTATTAACCGAATGCGGAAGAATTTATTCATAGGTTTTTTTAATCTACTGTACTACTGTGACTGTGCGTTCACACCCAAAGACTTTAAGCACGCGACGCCATTGCCCTCAACCCACTGATGTGGAGTGAAAGTAGAAGTCTACAGAATAATTCAGACAGAAATATTAGTAGATAGGTTCACAAATAATGGGTGCATCCCAATTAGACCAGTTTCCATTAATTGCCACTCGTGTGGACCAAAAACACAACATTTCCCTTTCTATTTTATTCAGGCTTAGAACTTTCCAAAGCATGTTAAAGCTGTTGTCATTAAACTTTAGCGTAATTCTGCAACCTTCCGGAGAATCTTTCACAACACACCTGAAAGGGAGAACCATACACGCATTATTGGAAACGATATAAAGAACATTCACACCTATCCCCCAAAACGGCGAAAAAACTCTTAAAACAGAATAACACCCGCGTCATCACATACGGGCTTGACATAATCAGGGAACGCTTAACCGTAAGAGACATGCAGGAATTAGAAGAAGTGAAAGGCATATTTCTGAAGAAAGCAGTAGGTCTTTCAAGAAACACTGCATCTAGACTCGTGTATGCGTTTTTGCTAGAGGATCTGAGGTATAACATCTACCATCAACACCTGCCTGGGAAAATGCATACTTTAAGAGACTGACTTCTTCTCAACAGATGCTGTGCTGAGTCAAAATTTCATGGGAACGAACTGTGAACTGAGACACATCATAGGTAGGCTACAAATCCCTGGATTTCATCACAAGTTGGTGCCATATTCGGCGATCGTGGAGACATGTTAACAAATGCACTACGGGGTAAAAGAATTCGACATAAGTTCGTTTCCCTTTAATGCAGGAGAGATGAAAATCACGGAAAATCATTCTCAGAAAAGCCGACGATGAGGATTAGCTACTCTTCGTTTCCCAAATGCAGAGGTGTAGAGCCGCGGTAGAACCGTCCTCTGTTCGATTGGTCCGTCAGAATGCAGAGCTGTCGGAGCACGGTCTAGTATCGCGGTGAGCATCAATTGTAAAAGGACAAAATGTGAAACAAGCATGTGACATTTTCTTTATCGCGGCTCCATCTTAACAGAACAAATCTTCCTCTCCACATAACCAGTGCTCGGCGATCATTTACGACACTCAACGACACATTCCATAAAGCAACTGGTAGCTCAGCTTGACGAGTCTGATCTATACTTAATCTTCGTGAAAGTGCTTGTGTAAAACTACCAGTCCTCGACAAAAGGAGATTAACATTCCACAGCATTTCCAGGAACCGAACCCAGGACACCGTAGTCCACAGCGATCCATGCTAACCACTGCGCTATGAGGTAAGAGAATTCAACATAAATTTGTTTCCTCGCTCGTGGCCTATAAGGCATTCGCCAGTCTATTGTCGTTAGATTTACATGCACATAAAATAACTCTTTTCAGATACACCCCCATTGGAGGTGTGATGCAAGTACCTATTTAACCACATATCAGCCCTCATGTCAATTTGAAATTTCTGGCAGAATCGAGAATCGAACCCGGGCCTTCGAGGACTGCAGCTAACAGCGCTAACCGCTACACTGAAGTGGACGGTACAGAGAATAAAACTGATAGATACTGTATAAATTGTGAAATAAGCGGCTCCATCTGAACAGAGCAAATCTTCCTCTCCACATAACCAGTGCTGGGCATTCATTTACGACACTCAACTTCGACACATTGCATAAAGCAACTGGTAGCTCAGCTTGACAAGTCTGATCTCTACTTAATCTTCGTAAAAGTGCTTGTGTAAAATATTGAGACGGATCATTGATGCTCCAAATCTTAAGGTTTATCCGACAGCGATAACAAAATCCCTTACTTTATCAAAGGCAACAGGTGAGGGATTATGGTGGCGAGGTGGTTCAGAGAGAGGGAATAGAATGGAGTCATGCATGTAGATAAACATCATTTAACGTCTGACTGGACATATTCTTAGGAAAACATGTAATAAATACGATGAATTGCCGGCGTATCACCGAGAATACAACCATTATACAACATTTTTTACAAAAATCTCTCCACGTTTCAAAAGTAAATCACTTAGCGTAGGTGCCTTCGATTCTGGCTCAATCCAGTGGTATTTGAAAGTGCTCTCAAGTACGCCAGTGTATTGTCGTTAGATTTACAGGCTCATAAAAGAACTCCTGCGGGACAAAATTCCGGCAACTGCGATTCTCCGAAATCCACAACATTAGGGGGACGTTAAACTATTACTATATTCTATTATTATTATTATTATTATTATTATTATTATTATTATTATTATTATTATTATTATTATTATTATTATTATTATTTGGACTACAATTTGGAAATATGATGGTCGACACGATTATGCGCAACTGATCCAAGAACTAAGTCCAGCGGAAGTGGATGTAGACATGGATAGAGAAAAGATAAGAGAGGTCATATCCAGGTGTATAAAGTACCTAGCGAACTGGAAAGGAACAGGACCTGATTTGTGTATAATTACTTTATTAAGAGGATGTATGCATTACATGAGAGGTTAGAACAACTCATCTACGAAATAATTCAAAATCCAGATTTGATCGATGAAGAGCTTTATGCTGGGATAACATATTTGATTCCAAAAGTCCCGAATGCAAACAAACCGCAGCTCCTGAGGCCAATTACATGCCTTTCGAATTTATTCAAATTAATCAGCAAAGTGTTCGCGGTAGTAGTCAATGATTTCTGTGACGTGAACAATATTATCTCAAGTAATCAAATGGGAACACGCAACCGATGTCAAGGCGCTAAGGAACAAGCACTTATAAGCAAAACCATAAACGAAAAGTACAATAATAAATTGTGTACTGCTTGAGTGGACATTCAGAAAGCATATGATTCGTTGTCACATGCATATCTAATTGAATGCTTACGGAAGATACATATGCCAGAAAACATCATTAAATTTGTCAATAGAACACTTGACAAACAGAGAACAACATTAATATGTGGAAATAAAGTGGTCGGTGATGTGAAAATAAATAGAGGAATATTACAAGGAGATGCTCTATCACCCAAGTTGTTCGTAATTGCTATGGAATCGTTGAGCAGAATCTTAAATAAGAACTGCGAGAAGATCCAAGCGGATGAACATGGAAGAATTTAGTGAAACCACCTCATTTTCATCGATGACATCAAATTGTTCGCCAAAGATGCGCAGACATTGAACGAACTGAGCCAGTGGACGAATCAATGTCTTAACAACATGGGTTTTACAATCAATCAGCAAAAGTCAGCGAACAATATCAATTCGAACCATATCTTTGGAGAGAAGATAAATTACGTGGAAGGATACAAATACCTAGGAATATTAGAAGACTCGAGGAATGTAATTAAACCCGAGAATAAAGTTATCATAGCCAACAAGATCGAATCACGGGTAACAAATATATGCCAAACAAAGTTGAACGCGAGAAATCTGTTTGGAGCAATAAATGAGTATGCGTTGTCAACTATTAACTATTATATTGGCCTGATTCCATTCGAGCACGAAGAATTTAACAACATTGATCTGAAGGTGAGAGGAATCTTGATAGAGCATAATATCGTCAGAACAGCAGGTAATATGGCACGACTGTACCTGAAAAGACATGAGTTAGGAAGAGGACTACAAAATGTTTCTGAGAAGGCCGAATTGATTTTACTTGAACTATGTAAATATTTGTCAACAAACACAAGAACGAAGTTTATCGCAGAATGTGAAAGAAGAAATGCAACCCATCTGGGACTGATTGAAGAACATCTGAAACGGAAGTACCTAATTGAGGACGGAAACGATGTAACGGTAAAAATAGTTAAGCATGGATCGAAGCATGGGTAAGTCAATGCATTCCACATTGTTCCGTGAACAACAGGAGAAATTTGTGGACGTAAAACAGTCATCGTTATGGCTAATGAGGGGGAATATATCTCCACAGGAAGAAGGAATGTTCTGTAAGATACAAGACAGAAATATCTTCTTTAGTCATGGGAGTATATTCCAGAGGTGCCCACACTGCAACCAGGGCAATAAGACACTAGACCATCTGGCAACACAATGTGGACGAATGCTTAATTTGGATTATAAGAAACGCCACAATGACGTTGTCAGATGCTTGCATTTCATGTTCACAAAAAAGTATGGGCTGAATAATTCTAAGAAAATAAAGAATTATAAAGTGGAAAATGTCATATCCAATCAGCGGATTAGAATAAAGTCAGACGTCATCATACAAACTGAGCTTCGCATTGAACACAACAAACCGGATCTGATGATACATGACCTTTTAAAGAATGAAATCACGTTAACTGAAGTTGGAATCACAAACAAAAATATCCTAAAACAGACTGAAACCACTAAAGGAAGAAAATACGAGATGCTAGCCAACGAACTCTCACTTATGTACAATGGAGCCAAGGTGACGATGGTCCCTGTGGTAATAACGTGGGACGGGCTAGTTACCAACTTGTTCAAGAAGCACATGGACAAATTGGAAGTGAGCAAACAGCTACAGGCCTACCTACAGACCATTGTACTAAAAAGAACGTGTGAGAGTGTGCTAATCGACTTCAGACGAGGCAACTTGGATAACGAGTTGTGGACGGAGGACATACAAAGAACAATGGACCAGATGGAGGCGGCCCTGGTGCCGTAAATGGTGTGCAAAAAGTGTGTCTATAAATGCGTAGAATCATTGGATGTAACATGGACTTTATTATTATTATTATTATTATTATTATTATTATTATTATTATTATTATTATTATTATTATTATGCCATCCCCGGGTTCCCGGGTTCGATTCCAGGCTCCACCACGTAATTTAAAAAGTGGTATGAGGGTCCACTCAGCCTCGGGAGTTCAATTGGATATAGGGGGTTCGATTCCCTCCTCAGCCATCCTCGAGGTGGTTTCGCTAAAAA
This sequence comes from Anabrus simplex, assembly GCF_040414725.1. Taxonomy (NCBI): domain Eukaryota; kingdom Metazoa; phylum Arthropoda; class Insecta; order Orthoptera; family Tettigoniidae; genus Anabrus; species Anabrus simplex. The sequence goes on along the minus strand of NC_090268.1, from coordinate 401,821,316 downwards.
GTGTGCGAGTAATATTTATGTACACTTCCAAGTAAATTACGAGATACTTTTTCCCTGCAAAAACAAGAGCTGCGCTGCAAATAGAAGCGGGATATATTAGTTGTAAAACCATTGTTAAACAGGCACCAGAATTCAGTTTGGTCAAATACACTGATTGACAGAGTAAATGCAACACCAAGAAGGAGTGATCAGAACTTTATGTCAATTGCAGGGTAGACTGACGTCACTGAGGTATGCTCATGATGTGAAATGCGCCGCTGTGCTGCACACGTAGCGAACGATAAATGGGACACGGCGTTGCCGAATGGCCCACTTCGTACCGTGATTTCTCAGCCGACAGTCATTGTAGAACGTGTTGTCGTGTGCCACAGGACACGTGTATAGCTAAGAATGCCAGGCCGCCGTCAACGGAGGCATTTCCAGCAGACAGACGACTTTACGAGGGGTATGGTGATCGGGCTGAGAAGGGCAGGTTGGTCGCTTCGTCAAATCGCAGCCGATACCCATAGGGATGTGTCCACGGTGCAGCGGCTGTGGCGAAGATGGTTGGCGCAGGGACATGTGGCACGTGCGAGGGGTCCAGGCGCAGCCCGAGTGACGTCAGCACGCGAGGATCGGCGCATCCGCCGCCAAGCGGTGGCAGCCCCGCACGCCACGTCAACCGTCATTCTTCAGCATGTGCAAGACACCCTGGCTGTTCCAATATCGACCAGAACAATTTCCCGTTGATTGGTTGAAGGAGGCCTGCACTCCCGGCGTCCGCTCACAAGACTACCATTGACTCCACAGCATAGACGTGCACGCCTGGCATGGTGCCGGGCTAGAGCGACTTGGATGAGGGAATGGCGGAACGTCGTGTTCTCCGATGAGTCACGCTTCTGTTCTGTCAGTGATAGTCGCCGCAGACGAGTGTGGCGTCGGCGTGGAGAAAGGTCAAATCCGGCAGTAACTGTGGAGCGCCCTATCGCTAGACAACGCGGCATCATGGTTTGGGGCGCTATTGCGTATGATTCCACGTCACCTTTAGTGCGTATTCAAGGCACGTTAAATGCCCACCGCTACGTGCAGCATGTGCTGCGGCCGGTGGCACTCCCGTACCTTCAGGGGCTGCCCAATGCTCTGTTTCAGCAGGATAATGCCCGCCCACACACTGCTCGCATCTCCCAACAGGCTCTACGAGGTGTACAGATGCTTCCGTGGCCAGCGTACTCTCCGGATCTCTCACCAATCGAACACGTGTGGGATCTCATTGGACGCCGTTTGCAAACTCTGCCCCAGCCTCGTACGGACGACCAACTGTGGCAAATGGTTGACAGAGAATGGAGAACCATCCCTCAGGACACCATCCGCACTCTTATTGACTCTGTACCTCGACGTGTTTCTGCGTGCATCGCCGCTCGCGGTGGTCCTACATCCTACTGAGTCGATGCCGTGCGCATTGTGTAACCTGCATATCGGTTTGAAATAAACATCAATTATTCGTCCGTGCCGTCTCTGTTTTTTCCCCAACTTTCATCCCTTTCGAACCACTCCTCCTTGGTGTTGCATTGTCACTGTCAGTCAGTGTATTTTGAAGTCATTATTTACTTCTTAATCTGTTTACCCACCAGGGTTGGCTTTTCCCTCGGACTCAGCGAGGGATCCCACCTCTACCGCCTCAAGGACAGTGTCCTGGCGCGTCAGACATCGGGTCAGGGGATACAACTGGGGAGAAGGACCACTACCTCGCCCAGGCGGCCTCACCTGCTATGCTGAACAGGGGCCTTGTGGGGGGATGAGAAGATTGGAAGGGATAGACAAGGAAGAGGGAAGATGCGGCCGTGGCCTTAAGTTCGGTACCATCCCGGCATTTGCCTGGAGGAGAAGTGTGAAACCACGGAAAACCACTTCGGGGATGGCTGAGGTGGGAATCGAACCCACCTCTACTCATTTGACCATCCAAGGCTAAGTGGACCCCGTTCCAGCCCTCGTACCACTTTTCAAATTTCATGGCTGAGCCGTGAATCGAACCCGGGCCGGCAGGGGTGGCAGCTAATCACACTAACCACTACACCACAGAGGCGGACTATAATTATTTTCCTCATTTTATAGCATTTTTTTATAAATTTAAGGCCATTTTATTGATAATTTTCAGTGATTTTTTAGGTCATCAACATTCACCCCCTATTGATCATACAACAGTTAAGCCTTATGCCGTCCGCCGTACTGCTTATCGTATTGGCTCTTACGACTGTTTACCTCTGACGTCCGGAATTGTCCTTGTATCCTTACAGCTGCAATGTCTCCCAAAGACTGGTATCACATGATTTAAGAAAATAATGCATTGACTGTTTCTTACAGCCACATGGCGCTACAGTTGATGACTGTTCAGGCAGGTACAATTGACATCTCTAAGGAAGCAGATGGCTCTGAAAAAGGAGTGGTCAAGCCTATCGCAGGAGTAGTCATTCACAAGGAGTATATGGCGTACAACGGGCACTACAACGACATCGCTCTCATCCGGGTAAGACATCGAACATCTTTTTAAAGTACATTGCATGTGGTGAATTTATACAAAATGTGGAAAGATTTATATGTATGTTATAAAAATATTTATTTTATATTCTTTCTAAAAATGTATCTTCTTCTTCTGTCGCTTTACCTCCCTACTGAGGGGTTGAGGGTGCAAACTCTGTCGCACATGCGGATCTGGTACGGTTTTACGGTCGGACATCAATCCCATGTGGAGGGATATATTCACTATTGCATGGTTCTGTGGTGGTCGGTAGTGAGATGAAATGGGATATGGCTTTTAGTGCCGGGAGATCCCAGGACGGGTTCGGCTCACCAGGTGCAGGTCTCTTGATTTGACACCCGTAGACGACCTGCGCGGCGTGATGAGGATGAAATGATGATGAATACGACACATACACCCAGCCCCCGTGCCAGGGAAATTAACTAATGATGGTTAAAATTTCCGACCCTGCGGGGAATCGAACCCGGGATCCCTGTGACCAAAGGCCAGCATGGTAACCATTTAGCCATGGATGTATTGGTATAGACAAAAACACACAGTTCCCAGACCGTAGAAATTAAACATATGAAACTAAAATCTTTGGCCCGACCGTGAATCCAATGCGGGGCCTTCGGAACCAAAGGGCGGTATAGAGTATTACTCGGCCGAGTATTAGAGTGTTGGTCATACTCATAAATTCAAAAGATAATACTATATCCCACACCGTTGTCCTTTGATTAACTGCTCAAGTTAGCCAATCAGATCACTTCGCGGGCGAATTAAAATGGCTTTGCAGAGCGGTGTTGCCAAATCTGCACGTGGTTTAAGACCGGTTTGAAAGCCAAGCCGAAACATCAGCATGAAACACAAACAAACCGTGGGTTTCAGCCGGTGTCATCATAGTGTCCTTGCTGTCAGCATGTCAACTTTGGTGAATCGTCTATCTTCGACTAGTGTTCTCAAACCAGGTGCAGATTTAACAACCCGGCTCGCAGTGCTCATTTAAATTGGCCCATGAAGCGCTTTGATTGGCTAACTTCAGCAGCTGATCAAATGACAACGGTGCGAGATACCGAGAATTATTTCTTTCAAATTATTTATCAGAAATACCAATCCTCGAACGCCCATATACCCGGTTTACGTTGTTTCCGACCATCCTGTATATTAATCCTTTTTTTTTGTTTAAAAAATTCTATTTGTTCGGGGCGTCGACCTATAGGGATCTTTTGCCCCTACTTGGACCATGTGATATGGAAGTGTAGGGTGTTGAATGTAAGGAATGGACACAAACATCCAGTCCCCAGGCCAGGGATTTTAACCATTTACAATTAAAAACTCCTGACCCAGCCGGGAATCGAACCCGGGGCCGCCGGTTGACAGGCGGACGCTTTGCTCCCTACAGCGCGGGGGCGGACAATCGTATTCTAAACTATAAATAGTTATTTAAATAACATTCAAAATCTACAATGACATTTGCAGTGACTCTTCTCACCTTACGGTTTTCTCCCCATAATGATAATTTTGAAGGTAAATAATTCAGGTAATTTTAAAGATACCTTCCAGATTTTAAACGAATGCATCAGAAACACTGCGGTACTGGTGGAAGAATTCTGTAGGTTTCTTAATACAAATTTTCCAAACCTTCAAGTAAATACTTAAATATTTTATCCATGACGATGTTTGTATAGGGGTTGTCTGGCCAAGGCGGTGAAGGTGTGCTCGGTTCACCAGGAAAGACGCCGGTTCGATTCTCCGTCAGCAAGTCGAAAAATTTAAGGAACGAGATTTCGGTGCATGTGGTCCAGCGGTCATTTAGCCTACACCAAAAATGAGTACCAGGTTAACTTTTCGCGGCAAAGGCGGCCGGATGTAGAGCTAACCACTCTACCCCATCAAGTGCCGAGGTTACAGATAATGGAAAACTTTAACTTCCTCCCCTTCAAGAGCCTTCATAGTCTGTACGGAAATGACTTTGCTTTGCTTTTGCCTTGTTTGTATCGTTCTCAAATTTCTTGTAGTAGGCTTATGGTAAATATTGTAATACCAGATGAAGTCACAAAGACGAGATCTGAAAGATAAAAGAACCTTTCTTCTTCTTCTTCTCTTGCCGTGCCGTCTTCTATCGAAGTTTGGCGATCACCTTGGCTATTCTAGTCTTTAAGTCTGCCGCATGGAAAAGTGACATGGAGCTCATCACAAACCAATCCCGCTGGTTCTTCAGCCAAGGGATTCTCTTTCGGCCCGGTCTCCGTTGTTCTGCCTCACCAACTGTAGGATCCAGTACTTTTCATTCCGCATCACTTGTTCAAAATATTGAAGTTTCAGCTTCTTGATGGAAAAGAGTACCTCGGTCTTCTTGTTTACTCTTCCCATCACTGCAGTGTTCCTTACTCTTTCAGTCCACGAGATACATAACATCCGCCGAGAGACCCACATTTCTTGAAAAGGGCTTGGGTTAAAATTCAACCTCCCATTCCATACAACAGTATGGGAATTATATAGTCCCTGACCACTCGCAGCCACATATCTAGATTGAGATTGCGGTTGCTGAGAAGCGTTTTCATTTTTAAAAGTTTTCGCACATGCTCAATTCTTGCCTTCATCTCCTGGCTGTGTTCCCATTATTCACTCAGATTACACTCAGGGTATAGTTCTTGCAATTTCCTCGTTAACGACCGGCACGCTATTGAAGCCTAGCTGGCCAGCTGTGTTTAAATTCCTTGTCCGAGGAGTGCCAGGATTATTCCAACTCGACACAGAGCGTTATCAACTCTCCATTTTAACCACTTAATTTCTGAGAGCGAGCAGCGACACTGGACAGAACTACATGCAGCTGTGCAATACTGGGGGCCTCACAAGCAAGTCGGCTTCAGGATCGGCACGCTTTTGAAGTGCTCCACATGGGCTGTCACTGACACAGCAAACATGCTATTGTTCAAAATCCATCTGCTATTGATCACAGCAGAGGCGAATGTAGACAGACATAAATCTGCTTACTGCCGGGGGCGATACTGCTTAGCGTTTGAGTCACCCGTCGTCAACGAGGAAATTGAGAGAACTACACTTATAATGTCGAACACCCTCGGTGACAAGCGCGAGTCTCGCCTGGATGGGCCTCCACTACCTCACTTAATGTCCATTTATCTGGGAGTAAGGATTAAATTAATCAGATTGTGTAAATATTAATGAATTAATCAACCGATCCATTACAGGTTATGCAGAAAGTGGAATTACTCTCTTTCTTCTACCCCAACCATTCCTAATATATTAAATGTCTGAAAATAAACAACAAAACTTCCATTTCAGTGATACTAGTACCTTAATGCCTTCACGCAAACACTTGTCTATAATATCCATCTTCTTCTTTAGCTCCAGTCACCACTGCAGTTCAACGTCCACATCCAACCGGTGACCCTACCAAGACAGCTCGAAGAGACTCCCGCTAACACTCCGGTGACGGTCATCGGCTGGGGAATGAGCTATGTGAGTATCTTTACTAATAATAGTAATCGGTAATGAGTCAAAAATGTCTTCATGAGATCAGGTGCGAGATTTACAAGGTAACTCTTTGGGTTGGACCCGACCGATTACAATGAAACTTTGAAGAATGATTTACTCATACATCATACATTTATAATGTATATTGTTTCCCTTTCTTTCGAATTTCCCCTAACTGGAGACTGGCACCGAGGACAAAGAATACAGTAAAACAAGATAAATGTTTTAAAAAACTGTGAGGAGTTGATTACATACCGTAATGGTTGGTTAGTACATTTCACCTCTGCGGTTTAATTAACTAATTCATTAAAAAGTTTGGGAGATATGGTTCTTCAGGATTTGGATTGGATGTTTCAAGGCAGTCACCGCAAGTTCCCTTCTTAGTGCCTAATCAAGATAAATTATTTGCAGATCTTGACGAGAAAGAGAATGGGAAGGTCGGTTCATATGTTCCTTTCTTTTCCTCATGAACCCCATTGCGTTGTGTTTATGACATTTCGAATCTGACCGTCGGATCCATTATGAAACATTTTCGGTGGTCTTTGAAGGCTATCATGCCAATGCCTGTAACAGAGAGACCCGACCCTCCTCGAAGACTGTAAAAACCGGAGTCCCTTAACGCTTGATGAATGGCACATCGTATTTTATGGTGCCTCGTATTTCGTGATTTTGATGACTACTGCCACCTTGTGATCTTGCAGAATCCACCACCTGGTCTTCTGCGGGCCTCTCACGTTCCCGCTTGTCCTCAGGCCCGCAATGTGCAGTTTGTGCGGAGGAGCAACATAGTCCGATGGTATAACCTTGACATCCATGACTGTTCGGAAATCGCAGCGACGTACTGGGGTTAAATCAATCTGACTGCCATTGTTACTGCTCGTAGAGGTAATACGGTGACTTGTATGCTTCTTGAAGAACATTTGCTGAAGTCCAGGATATCCCATCCATTATAGTTTTGGGTACCATAGCCATTGACTCCATGGCATTTATAGCCACCATTGGTACATCCAGCATGTTCGTTTAAGTCACCAGAAGTAGTTATCAGATCGTCCTTGGGTAACGTTGAGACATTCTGCAATAGCTTCTTTCTAATGGCGTATTATCAGAGAAAACGCGTAGCTGTCGGGTTGGAGTACCAATTAAGATGGACATGGGCCGGACGTAGTAACGATGGACCTCAGCAACATGGTGCTGCATATGATGACAGTGACTCCCTTTTTACGTGTTGTTCCATGATACTTTAGTTTGAACCCATCTCCACGGTCACGAAATATTTGACATTTCCATTTTTATTTTTATTTTTGTACCCAGTAATTGTCTACTTTTCTTCATGTGAGCACGTCGGAAAGTTCGCGGCAATGGCCAGCAACTAAGAGGGGTATGATGTTCTATATTCCAGACAGGAGGACCTATTATGACCAAACTTCAGGTGGTGGAGAACGAGATTGTGTCCGACGCTGACTGCCTGGTAGCCTTCCACGGCGACATTCACTCCTCCAACATTTGTGCTGGAGTACCAGAGGGTGGAAAGGGAGCTTGTATGGTGAGTTCAGAATTTGTCAGTTTCTTTGTGATTATATATCAGTATGATTATAAATACGAACATATAAATAATTGTATAATATAGTATGATCAAGATATTTAGCATTCACGTCCGAATTGCACATGAAATAAACTTTCAGCTTATTAGGTCGCGTCGAGTACATTTTAACAACAGACCAGTAATGACCAAGTGGACATCGGTGGAAATCGAACCCAGAACCTTCGAATTTTGTGTCTGATGCTCTACGTTTGAGCTATGGAGACCCAGTTCATTTTTGTCCCGTTGGTAGGGAGCTGCGGGTTTGGATTCCACCAGTTTCCGCTTGGCTACATTGTTCTGTGCTCACAATCTGTTTAACATATTTCGAGAATTGGAAACAATCCAAAGAAAAGCTCGATTTCTTCTGGATAATTTTTGACAAAAGAGTAGCGTTACAAATATATTGCAAACTTTGGGCTGGAAAAGCTTGCAAAAAAGGAGACGAGCTGCTAGACTAAGTGGTATGTTCCGAGCTATCAGCGGAGGGATGGCATGGAATGACATTAGTAGACGAATAAGTTTGAGTGTCGTCTTTAAAAATAGGAAAGATCACAATATGAAGATAAAGTTGGAATTCAAGAGGACAAATTGGAGCAAATATTCGTTTATAGGAAGGGGAGTTAGGGATTGGAATAATTTACCAAGGGGCATGTTTGAAAAATTTTCAAATTATTTGCAACTTTTTAAAACAAACTTCGTAAAAAAACACATAGGGAATCTGTCACCTGGGCGATTGTCCAAAATGCAGATCAAGATTGATTGATTCATTCATTCATTCATTCATTCATTCATTCATTAATTCATTAATTCATTGATTGATTGATTGATTGATTGATTGATTGATTGATTGATTGATTGATTGATTGATTGATTGATTGATTGATTGATTGATTGATTGATTGATTGATTGATTGATTGATTGATTGATTGATTGATTGATTGATTGATTGATTGATTGATTGATTGATTGATTGATTGATTGATTGATTGATATGTACACAATGCTATCTAGTAAGATTAAATTATATTTACCACTCATATCTTCGTTGTGGAAGTGTTTTGTAAAGCAGATGTCTTGTTCCAGGGAGACTCTGGCGGACCTCTGGTCACTGACGACAAGCAAGTGGGTATCGTGTCCTGGTCCATCCTGCCCTGCGCACTCAAGGGATTCCCCGTTGTCTACACTGAGGTGTCTTACTATATCGACTGGATCACAGCCATCACCCGCGGTCCGTACCATGGTGACATCATGGTTGAGGAAAATTTGGTCTGAAATGTTGTATTATGTAACATTAAAACTTAAACCATTGTAAGTTATTTAACAATAAATTATTCCAGTAATTATTTATTCAAAGTCTATGTCTTCATATAGAGTCTGTAGTGAACATTGAAACAATCAGAACATTGTCCATTCAACTGAATGCCGAAACTTAATGTGTTCATATCCTGACTGGGATAGTAACAGAGTATCCTTTAGGCGGTCCTGTTTAATGGACTATTCCACAAGAAACTACTTCCTCTTAAAAGATAATCATCACCGCAATCACCACAATCACCACAAACGTTTTAGGTACTTTACGCAAGCATCGACGGGATGTATATTCCCTCAACCAGTTTCACAGCCGACTTATCGAGCGAAAGTTACAACATCTGAATCTTAAATAAAATACATTAATCCAACATTAATGTCCACTTACAAAGAATTAAATGGCTGGCAGATCCTTGAGAAAGTCCGTGGTTTTCAAGAAAACCGTTGAAAAGGAAAAGTACTCTTTTGGTCGAAGCAAAGAAAGAAGCTACAACCGGAGAAGATGAGACAATGCAGGGCAAAGTTCCGACGGTTGAACAAGCGTAATCTCACATAGGCCTATTCGAAAGAAATGGCAGAGACATTCTTTCTTTCTTTCTTTCTTTCTTTCTTTCTTTCCTTTCTTTTTTTATCCGTTTACATTCCAGGGTTAGTTTTTCCCTAGGACTCAGCGAAGGATTCCACCTCTACCGCCTCAAAGGCAGTGTCCTGAAGCGAGAAACTGCGTCGGGGGGATACAACAGGGGAAGAAACCAGTACCTTGCCCAGTTGACTTCTCCCGCTATCCCGAACAGGGGTCTTGTGGGGGGATGGGAATATATGGAAATATTGGGACGGATAGACAAGGAAGAGGGAAGGAAGTGGCTGTGGCCTTGTTAGGTACCATCCCAGCATTTGCCCGGAGGAGAAGTGGGAAACCACGGAAAACCACTTCCAGGATGGCTGAGGTGAGAATAGAACCCTCTTTAGTTGACCTTCCGACTAACCACTACACCACAAAGGCGGACAATTCTGTTCCTCTGCGTCTAAACCGCAGCGCGGAATTTCATTAAATTGTGTACTATTATTCTCAGAGAACTGGCACAGGATTATATATTGAAACAAAATACTGTATTACTTACAAAATGTAAGTAGCCTGAAATTAAATAATGCCTGTTCATTTCTTGCTCAATAACTCCCAAACTGCTGGTCCAATTGAGCTGAAACTGGGTGTGGATACATCTCAGATCTACAGTTCAAACACAGCCCATTCTCATTTTTGAATAATAAACTACTACTGCGTCCGGCTCTGCCACGCAATTTGAAAAAAAGTGGTACGAGGACTGGAACGAGTCCACTCAGCCTCGGGAGGTCAATTGATTAGAGGGGGGTTCGATTCCCTCCTCAGCTACCTTCGAAGTGTTTTTCCATGGTTTCTCACTTCTCCTTTAGACAAATGACGGGGTGGTAACTAAAGGACACGGCCGCTGCATTTCCTCTTCCTTGTCTATCCCCTGCCATCTTCCCACCTCCCCACGAGGCCCCTGTTCAGCATAGGAGGTGAGGCTACCTGGGCGAGGTACTGGTTCTCCACCTCTGTTGTACCTTCCGACCCAATGTCTCACGCTCCAGGACACTGCCCTTAAAGCCCGGTTCACACTAGATGTGCCGAGCCGTTCTGAGCAAGCCATGATCCGGGCGTGGATCGATCCAGGCCGATTCACACTATACGTTCCGCGGTCGTGCCGATCCACGCTCGGTCTCCCTGTTCTGTTCAGTCTATCCCAGTACGTACGCTAGTAAACAGCAGTGCCAAAAATTAAAATGCCTTTTTCAATCGAATCATTAATTAAAATTGCCTTGATTTTGGACGAAGAAGAGGAGAATAGGCCCAGTTGCAGGTGCATCAAATGCTGACAAAGTGAAAAGGAGTAGTATAATTTTTCACCTTATTTCCAGAGTTAGTTGACGATGAATAAAAATTCTACCAGTACTTCCTTAAGTCGCATTATGATTTTATGCGATTGTTGGGGTTCATTGAAACAGATATTCAACAGATGAATACTTCCTTCCGAGAATGCATCACGCCAGCTGAAAAACTTGCTGTATGTTTGAGGTAAGTTAACTTTTTTTTTTTTTTTTTTTTTGTACAAGGATGGTTGGGGATACATTCAGGTAAGCGCCATTGCAAACTCTAAAAATTAACTTTATTAAAAAATATTAATGAATACATTACAGAAAAATAGGCTACAGTAAAAGAAATAAAGTGTCTGTTGAAAAATGTAGCCTCTTTTCACAGATTCTCTTGAAATGCTGCTATAAAACGGATAAGGTCCCCTTGGGCGGGCGGTTGCCCCACAGATGAATCCGAACGGGCAGAAATTTGGTTTTGATTTTGTGGGTAGCTCGCTGGTATGAATTGTGGATTGGGAGATTATGGCAACGATGGTGAAGTGAGCCTTTCCTGAGGTGAATAGTTTCACGTAATGAAACTGTTTCTTGCAACTGGAGATTCGTTCCGAACCATGCGTTTAGTTACCGTCTTGGGCACTCAAAAGTGCATGCGATTGTTCGTCAGGTGTGCCAAGCGATAATCAATAATTTATTATCAGTCTACATACCTACTCCCCGCAGAAGTGACTGGGAGCGGATCGCAAACACATTTCGGAATGTCTGGGATTTTCCCAACTGCATCGGCTGCCTTGATGGAAAGCATGTCGAAATAATGACCCCTTCTAATAGTGGTTCAATCATTTTAACTACAGGACCTTTTCTGTGGTTCTGCTTGCTTATGTTGATGCTGATTACAATTTCATTATGTGGACATAGGATCATACGGCATACGGTGGCATTTTGTTTTTGTCTTCTCTATTAGGGAATGCTTTTAATAACGGGACCTTTAACATTTCAGAAGACTCTGTACTGCCCGGATTAGATATTTCAGCACCTCACGTGATTTTAGGAGATTCTGCATTTCCGCTAAAAACTTATTTTATGAGGCCCTACCGCGAGAATCAAGTGCAAGATAATAATGACGGAAAAATTTTCAACTACCAACACTGACGTGGAGAAGATTGGTGGAAAACGCGTTTGGTATTATAACTCAGAGGTTTCGCATTTACCTAAGAAAAATTAATTCTAAGCCCGATTATGTTGAAAATATAATTCTGACCACTTGCGTACTCCATAATTGTTTGCGCTATGATCGACTACATCTCATGGAAAGTGTACCATCAAATGAATAAATTGCAAGTGCTTTGACTAATTTACCACGACTCTGTGCAAATGTCCAACAGGCCGCGTTTAATTAACACCAGAGAGAAATTCAAGACATACTTCAATTTCCCCACAGGTAGTGTACCATGGCAAAATGACAGAATATAGTCTCTCATTTCAGTTACAATTAGTTAAGTCCCTCGAACTGCATCAATTAACTAAACAATTTGAAATTTATTTTTTACTTTATCTGCAAACATTTTAAATTAATTACAAATTGAAAAACTTCAGCCAATGTCAAATGTCAAAGTGAAAATATTAATCAGTTGATAACGTGTGTTTGGCTCCGAAATTTTTTTACAGTCTCTTATAAATATTTCAATTTTATGTGTTTATTGAGTTTATACCATTTTTACAGAACTGTACATATATTTCCTTATATGTTCGTACGTCTTGTACATAATTTGTATGTCCTTCAGCAATTTCAAAATAAAGTAAAAACAATTATTGTCTCTTTTGTTTACTCACTTTGTCCAACTTTCTCGGAGATTTCGGACCACAGCTTCAACGTGTGGTTCATGTCGCTGTATTTTTTGTGCGATAAATCATACAGTTCTTGATACTCACGCGCGCACTCAATTCCATGGTTATCGCACAAGTGAGGAGCGGCAGCCTGTTGATTCTTCGCCCTTGGCCCTTCACGCGTTCCCACTAGACGATCATTGACGATCCCAGCCGAGCCGTTCCGGTCTCAGATCGGATGGAGACGTTGATCTTTCCTTGCACGGCTCGGAACATGAAGTGAGAACGATTCCATTGAATTACATATAAGCAATTTTTTATCAGTCTTGCTCAGAACGGCTCGGCACATCTAGTGTGAACCGGACTTTAGGCGGTAGAGGTGGAATCCCCCGTTGAGTCCGAGGGAAAAACCAATCATGAACGGTAAACGGATTAAGAAAGAAAGAAAGAAAGAAAGAAAGATTAGTCCAATAACAAAATGAATGTCAACAAGTGAGTTACAGTGTGTTGCATTTTGTTCTCAACTCAAATGTTTCTCCAGGAAATAATGGCTTTACTTATTAGAGCGTATGTTGTTCCAGAGCCCCCGGCGGCGGATGCTGCTCGGTAGGTTCTGATAATTCATAGATTGAGTTATGGTCGATGTTGTAGCCTGGTTTAAACAATACTTCCCTTATACATTTACAAAACCCACATAGGGGCGACCAACTGCGTCGTATATACCCCTCCAAAATGTTAGACATCATGAAACAAGATATAGTAGGCGCTAAGATGGCAAGTCACATACCTTAAGTCACGCCAGTATTCATCATAGGGCTCACCTGTGACCCTGGCATTTTTATTTAGCCATTTTTATATTTCTGGCTGTATAGATCATTTTATCTTCCGGTTTCCTGGAAATAAAGCATATAAAAAAAGAAAATGCCCTTCACTTGTCGTTCTTGTTGATCGCACACGACGGATTGTAATTATTTCCCGCACACGAATTACTTTCTTTACCACACACAATTTATACACATTTCTTCGGTACCTTGACCGTCCTTTTTGTACAATTACTTCCGCTGAAGAAAAACCATCTCCACATGGAGTCAAGACCCCAGCCACATCGGCTAAAATCTGTTGGTTGGACTTAGTCTACTTTTGTCGTTCGATTTTACAGAGCAGTTCAACCCTCCGTCTTCAGCCTCGTGATACAAAATGCAGGGGTTTCAACATGGCGTCCCTTCTTATTTATAGAAATTAACCCCTCTCTCCAGGCATTTTCCCTTGCCGCCAAGAAAATTTCCGTAACTTTTCTGACTTAACTGAACTGTAATTAAAAGAGTTTTGAAGGTAACCACATACTTGCTACATTGTTGGCGGTAGTGTTCATGGACATTTAAAATTTATACATATTAAATTAGCTGGATAAATGACCTCATTTGATAGGCACTATATTTTTGTCGACTTGGCGTGAGTACGCCATACACACGCGCTCTTCTGAAATAACCCACCAAAATGGCTTATCTGTCTCAAACTTTCTTCGGTATCCTTCCATGTACGACACGTGCGGATGACTTCACGTATTGTAACCGTCCAGGCTTCTCCAGCCAGACTAATTTAATATACTATCATTTTACGCGATATCACTCGATATCAAGCTTATCCGCCATCGGCAATTATTCGTAATATCATATTTATTCAACGTCATGCATTTGTAAATAAGGCTCTTGCAATCATATTATATAATTATAACATCATTTATTATTTAAATTATTATAATAGGTAGGATAGGAATTCATTATGTATTGTAAATATGGTCAATATGTTGAGACATATTTGTTGTCATTTCATCTCATATTTGTGTATACGGAAAAGGTTATTCTTATAGCGGGGGGGGGGGAATTACATGAGTCATTGGGTTACACTCATGAGCCAAGGCAGTAAACAGCGACCCGCGCGCGAGGCTTGCATACCAGCAGACTACATAATCGCCACGCCTACGGGACTTGTCAAGAAAGAAGAGAGGGAGATGATAATGCGATCTACGAATCAGATGTTTCGTTATATAGAGAACTGATATTGAGGTATTACCAAGAGTGGGGAGAGCCCGGGTATATTATCAAGTGCGGAACAACCCTCGAGATACAATACGGAGTTACGGACTTACGGAGTCTCGGATACTCACTCACATCGCTACTTCTACTGTGAACATCTACTTTGAACGACGTTATTGATTTTGAGACAGTGTGTGGTCTCTCCGAGACATAGGTATAGTTATTTTTGTACAGTGTGTTGTCGCTTCAACACTTTACTCAGCTGCGGTTATGTTATCGGATCTACGTGAGACGAAACAAGCTTACGGCTTGTGTTATTTTCAGTAAATCTTCTGGACGAAGAACTATGTTTAGTTCAAGTCCATGGAATTTGGTACAAGTCTGTACCGTATAAATAGTATAGTTCAGTTGGATTGAGATTTCTACTAACATGGAAAAATTCATATCTCTGAATTTTCTCCTCATACGATCAACGCTGATCAGTTTTTACAAGTATAGGGCCAATGTCTAATTTAAAGACTAGGCAAGTAGGGAGTGCTAGTCCAGATAGCCCGTACCACATCAGAGAAGGAACGATGTCCATGGAGTCAATTCTACATCGAGAAGGAGAGAACGAGTAACAACGGAAACCAGATGACTTCAACGGAAACTGCAATTGGTGAGCTTCAATTAGATAAAGCAAGCAATAGCAATTTGAGTAACGTAAATTCTAAATCCCTCCACGCTTTAAGGAAGTTTTCCGATTCATCTCATTATTTTTGTATAATAAATTCATTTGTATTTTATATTGCGTTAATTTTCTTTCTTAAGCGATACTTAATGGTTAATTATTTAAAATCCTACCCCTGTGATTTAAGTATAAGTCACTATGCTAGTAAAAATAAATTTTGGTTTACAGTTTTGTTTAAAACTGTTACCCTGGCGCCCAAACATCACATAGAGAATTGGGAAACCATGGAATGTTATTTGTTTCTATTTGCGTGGCAATTTGCGGGCAAGCCACATATAGTTTATTTGATATTCATGTGTCCCAAGGTAATAACTTTCGTCTCCTCAAGTGGGAAGCTTAGGGGCGAACAGTTACAGTATCCCAGAGCGTGGGACGGAAAGTAGCTGTCCCCTTGCCACGTGTCACTCCCGTGATATCGAGAAATCGAACTTCTTATTCCAATTGACAATTTAATATTTAATATTCTTAGGGCGCAAAGGTCATGGGTTCAATAATAATAATAATAATAATAATAATAATAATAATAATAATAATAATAATAATAATAATAATAATAATTATAATTATAATAATAATATACTAGTAAGGAAACCTGTCTTCGACAAGCGAAATTACTATGTATAAAGTAACTGGAAAGTCTAAATGGACTGTTAATATATCTTATAAATAAGATTTACACTTCCCACATTTTCTACGGTATTCGAATGGGATCAAAAGAGATATTATAGTATATCTTTACAAACCATACTGAGTTCTACTGTAGCTTGGAGATGTACTTTGACGTGTGTGAATCTGGGTAGCGTTGAGAAAGCTAGATACAACTCTCTAAAACACTGGAATGGTGAGGTTTACCCCTGCCGTAATGTTTGTTCTGGTTACTTATTCATTGTGGCAGAGAAGGCTACTTTTAGAGAGAATTGCCTCCATTTAAGAACGAATGAAGCTGAGAGCGTTTCATTTTCTCCATGAACGATATTTTCGTCTAGCTTCCGTAGATTCAATCTCGTTCCATTGCACAAACCAGCAGCTTTATTAACTTCATTGACATCATCGCACACTATGGAGTCGATGTTAATGTACGACATTTGGTCACCTGTCAAACTGTTCAGAACCTATTGGCTGATGATGTTAACTTTCTCGATTGTCCGACTCGTTGGCTGAATTATCAGCGTCCTGGTCTTCGGTTCAGTGGGTCCTGGGTTCAATTCCTGGCAGGGTCGAAGATTGTAATCGCTTCTGATTAATTATTCTGGCTTGGAGACTGGGTGTATGTGTCCGTCCCAACACTCTCCTCATCATATTCAGGCAACATACCACACCACCAACCACCACAGAAACACGCCATAATGATTACATCCCTCCATATAGGGTTGGCGTCAGGAGGAGCATCCGGCCGTAAAACAGGGCCAAATCGACATGTGCGACGCAGTTCGTACCCGTGACCACACAGGTATGGGAAAAGTGGTAGGAAAAGAAGAATAAGAAGTTAACTTGCTCGATTCTTGGGCAAATAAGTGCTACTTCGGAAAACATTGTATTCATCTGGATAATAAGAATAACCAAGTAAATATTGTACAATATTTTTTGAAATCCGGTTTTGTTTAATCCCGATAGTGCCATTTGGCCTAGTTCTCCTCATGCTTTAAAATTCTTCCGACGGATTTCTGATGATGTGGAGCATGTGGTAAAATCGATGGCGTAAACTCCACAATCGATCTCGTCAGGCAAGTCTTCTACACGGTGATAAACATTGGGACAGGAGTCAGTAACAGCCTAAATATAACATCGTTTCTATCGTGGCAACAAAGTATTAGTGGTTAAACTCTCGGAAATATTAATACTACGGAGCAAGTTGTCCGCGAGGCCAGAGGCGGGCAGCTTACTCGGCAGGTAGTGGGTTCAAACTCCACTATCGGCAGCCGTGAGAGTTTTTCGTAGTTTCCCCAGTTTCACACAAAGAAAATGCTGGGGCTGCACCTTAATTAAGGCCACGACTGCTTCCTTCCCACTCCAAGCCCTTTCCTATCCTATCGTCGGCATTAGACGTACCTGCGTCGGTGCGACGTAAAGCAACTTATAAATACATGTATACGTTGAAGCCATCATGATAAACATATAAAATGCATGATATAATCAATGTTTTGACATCTCCTCTGTTTGTGTGGACGAATAAACGGTTAAAGTAAATCGAAAGCTCGAATCTCCAAATAAAATAAAACGCATTTTGTGGCATAAAATGTGTTCCTCTGGAGATAATATCGTGAAGTAATGAAGGTATGATGATAAACGGGGTTAAAAGTCAGGTTGTGAGTTTCACAAATAGGAAAAGTCCTCTCAGTTTTAATTACTGCGTTGATGGGGTGAAAGTTCCTTTTGGGGATCATTGTAAGTATCTAGGTGTTAATATAAGGAAAGATCTTCACTGGGGTAATCACATAAATGGGATTGTAAATAAAGGGTACAGATCTCTGCACATGATTATGAGGGTGTTTAGGGGTTGTAGTAAGGATGTAAAGGAGATGGCATACAAGTCTCTGGTAAGACCCCAACTAGAGTATGGTTCCAGTGTATGGGACCCTCACCAGGATTACCTGATTCAAGAACTGGAAAAAATCCAAAGAAAAGCAGCTCGATTTGTTCTGGGTGATTTCCGACAAAAGAGTAGCGTCACGAAAATGTTGCAATGTTTGGGTTGGGAAGAATTGCGAGAAAGAAGAAGAGCTGCTCGACTAAGTGGTATGTTCCGAGCTGTCAGCGGAGAGTTGGCGTGGAATGACATTAGTAGACGAATAAGTTTGAATGGCGTTTATAAAAGTAGGAAAGATCACAATATGAAGATAAAGTTGGAATTCAAGAGGACAAACTGGGGCAAATATTCATTTATAGGAAGGGGAGTTAGGGATTGGAATAACTTACCAAGGGAGACGTTCAATAAATTTCCAATTTCTTTGAAATCATTTAGGAAAAGGCTAGGAAAACAACAGATAGGGTATCTGCCACCTGGGCGACTGCCCTAAATGCAGATCAGTATTGATTGATTGATTGATTGATTGATTGATTGATTGATTGATTGATTGATTGATTGGTTGATTGATTGATTGATTGATTGATTGATTGATTGATTGATTGATTGAGTGATTGATTGATTGATTGATTGAGTGATTGATTGATTGATTGATTGATTGATTGATTGATTGATTGATTGATTGATTGATTGATTGATTGATTGATTGATTGATTGATTGATTGATTGATTGATTGATTGATTGATTGATTGATTGATTGGTTGATTGATTGATTGATTGATTGATTGATTGATTGATTGATTGATTGATTGATTGATTGAGTGATTGATTGATTGATTGATTGAGTGATTGATTGATTGATTGATTGATTGATTGATTGATTGATTGATTGATTGATTGATTGATTGATTGATTGATTGATTGATTGATTGATTGATTGATTGATTGATTGATTGATTGATTGATTGATTGATTGATTGATTGATTGATTGATTGATTGATTGATTGATTGATTGATTGATTGATTGAGAATCTCCTGATATATAATGGGATACAGGCAGCATGGACGAGATGGAGGGAAGTCACACGAGTCCTCTACGACAGAAGGATGCCACTACATCTGAAGTCCAAAATATACCGCATGATAGTACGTCCTGTTGAATATCGACCAGCTGATAAAGCTACAGAGCGCCAATTACACACCACGGAAATACGAATGCTCCGCTAGTCGATGGACATCACGCTCCTGCATCATGTCAAAACCGACACCGTCCGACTGCAAATGAGCATTGCACCCATCACTGGGAGGCATGGGATAAATTTCTCCAATGGTATGGTCACGTCCTGCGTGCTGCACCTGGAACAGTAGCCAATTTCACCCACACCTTTGGACCACGCGGACATCCAAAGCAGCGCTGGCATGACACAGTGAATGCAGACACGAAGACTCTGCACTTAAGAGACCACACGATGCCCAGCACTGTGCAAAATGGCGAATCAAGATTAGAACAGCGGGCCCTGCACCCGCGGGAAAACGCTTGGAAGAAGGACAAGATGAGGAATCTCGTGATAAATAATCACCATATTCTATTTATTTATTTATTTATTTATTTATTTATTTATTTATTTATTTATTTATTTATTTATTTATTTATTTATTTATTTATTAAACCGTTTACCGTCCAGGGTTGGACTCTCCCTCGGACTCAGTGAGGGATCCGACCATTGTCAAGTCAAGGGCAATCTTCTGGGGCTTGAGGCATTTGGTCGGGGATACAACTTGGTTAGGATACCAGGCGAGGTAGCCAAGACAAGGTACTGGCCCTCCTTCCCATTTGTATTCCCATCCAGACATCTCCAGGACACTGCCCTTGAGGCGAAAGAGGTGGTATCCCACGCTTAGTGCGAGGAAAATCAACCCTGGAGGGTAAACAGATCAAATAATAATAATAATAATAATAATAATAATAATAATAATAATAATAATAATAATAATAAGCAGCATGGCTAGATGGCCTGCAGATTCTAGATTTTCATTTACTGATTTTTCAGCACTGTTTTGACCAGATTCACACTCTTACAGCAGATGCGTTCTCAGCTAATATCGCAAGTCGGAAATCTAGATTGTGGCCTCCGCGTAAGTGACAGAGGCGCTGCCCCTCAACCAAAGAGTACTTATGTACTAACTACCTTTTAATCCTGAATTCCCATAGACCATAATGCTAGGATAACGATTTTTTTGTTACAATCAACGAATCGCAGTGTGTAGGTAGTTGTTGTATTTATATTTGGTCTAAGTTGAAATGCTGTATTTTAAGGGGTCCAGCCAAAGAAGACCTCTAAAACGAGAAAGGGAACATCTTCTAGCGTTGTATCACAATTTCTACGAAATGTGGATCATTACATTCCGTGCTGCATAGTATACAAAGTTAAAGTGACTCCATTAAACTGATTCTATTCGGCAAATACTGATAAACTACAGCAGATAACAGATATTTTATTTTTACAGTTAGCTTTACGTCGCAACGACACAGATAGGTCTTACGGAAACGATCGGAGAGGAAAGGGCTAGGAGTTGGAAGGAAGCGGCCGTGGTTTTAATTAAGCTACAGCCCCAGAATTTGCCTGGTGTGAAGATGGGGAAAATAAGGAAAACCATCTTCTGGCCTGTCGACAGTGGGGTTCGGACCCACAATATGCCGAGTACAAGCCCATAGCTGCGTGCTCCTAACCTCACGACCAACTGGCTCGGTGTAGATGATAATAATAATAATCTATATATTAAAAGACTTTTACTAAAAACAGGTTGGCAAATCCGTCCGTCCGTTCTACTGGACCGATGTGCTTTGTTCCGAGGTATCTGTGGAACAGCAGAGGTGAAAGAAGGTGCGGGGGTGAACAAGTCTCAGGCTACGAAATTAAAGTTAATTTAAAATTTAACAAGGTTTTATTTTCTTTTCAAAATCAAGAAATAACAAGCATGGCAGGTACAGAGTAGCAAGGCAACACAGTACAATTACAGTATTTACAGGATTTGGACTTCGAGCCCCGAACTCACAATTCTTGAGCAATTAGCCCAACTTTACCCCAAAACACGTTTTAACAGAGGGGCAGAAAACCCCATTCATGCCCAGGAGCACTTGCTCCAAATTACACAGTAAAGCCTCCTTGAGGCGCTCAGAAAACAAAATTTACAAGAAAGAGCAACTCGCTCTCAAAATTTAAGCCTGTCAAAGGCCACACCAAATTCCACCTTCATGCTGTCCTCTAAGGACATAAACACAGGGGTAAAATACCCAACCTACTGAGGCCTATTAAGTGAGAAAAGGTTAATTACATGGCCTCTAAAATACCAACTTGAGAGGAGGCGATCTGCACTCCTAATACATTTTGTATAAAACCTACTTGGCACTAGGCCGTTAATGCAAGGGCTAATCCCATACTAAAGAGGTGACTTATAGAAGGAAACAATTTACATTACGTTAAGGAAGAAAGGTTATGAAAATAAGTTCACCTCAATGCAATATGAGTGGGAGCTCGAGAGGGTTAAGCACTCTCTATCCCAATATGTAGTTAAACAGAAAGAATTGACACCGAGTGTCTTTACATTATTAAAGGAAGTTACATGGAAAAGGCTTCGGACCTGCCCCGAGAGTTAAACTGCTGAGCTAGCAAGAAAAGAAGTAATTAAAAGGCCATTACCTTGTGGATGAACTGCTGCCCGAAGAAAGAGGCGCTTCCCGCCCCCGTCTACGTACTTTACACACTGAAAGATGTTACAGAAGTGGCCCGGAGACCCGAAAATCAGCAGTTTATATACCCTCGCAGAAAGTTCGAGGCGTTTCAGGAATGAAAACACCCTCCCACAAAATCTTTATTGGCTAGGGTTAAGCAAGATATCCCCTTTGGGGAAGATACACCTGTTTGGTTATAAATTAATTAAAGAAATTCGGGATTGGCTAAATTCAAAACAAGGGGAAAGAAAGGGTTAATATTGCCAACTTAAACCATGACTGCAAGAAATTTAACAAAGAACAAACTTATGAATTCAAATTTTCTCCAAAAAACAGTTCTTTCACTTCGCACTAGGGTGCACCATTGTAGTTCTTCAGTAGTGTCCTCTAGAAGAGAAAGATCACACTTCTTACTACAGGCAAAACAAAAATACATCGAAAACGACCCAGTTCAGAAACTACAAAATTTCCAAGTAGTGACATCTTCTGAGAAACTTGAAAATTAATACAGTTGATAAAGTTCAGACTTCCTCCAGTAGGGGAATTTCAACTGGCGCAAAGTTTGAATTAGCGACGTGGAGGTGTACCGCCCGGTACAGACCTCCCCCCCCCCCCCAAAAGTCCCTCCAAGCGGTAACACAGAAGAACATAAACTTTTATTTCAACATAACGTCCAAGCTATGATGTTGATATGGAAGTAAATTGCAGGAGTATTTACCAACAAATTTTCTTAAAATGATTGGATCCAGTTTCCAAATTCTTGTAGTAACTGTTGACGTAATGTCTTTATGTTTGTAGAAGTTGAATTCAGAAGGAAACTTTTAGTTTTTAAACTTGAGGAAAAATTTTCTAAGTCCACCAGATATTGCAGTAAAATCCAAAACAATAAGGTAGTAATGTTGAACTGGAATGTCCATATAGCTGGATATGTACTTTAAACGTAGATCAGTTTGACGGCCAGACCAGCTGCCGCTGCTTGAGTTCAGAGGAGGCCGCTCGGACCCCTCAAGTACCCTGAGATACCGCTCGCCCGCACTATGAGAGGAGTAGTGGAGTTGAAGCACGCCGCGCCCGCGGCGAACATGCAGGTCGCGGGCCAGTTACAGGTTGTGCGCCGCACATCAGCCTTGGCCGGGAGGAGGACTCCGGCTCGCCGTACACAGGTTGGCCTCACTGGAGAAGGGCGGGCCCGTACCCTGCCTCAGGAGCGGTACGGCGCCGCGCTGCTGCGGGGGCACTGAAACATTAAAGCTCGGCGGCAGAATTTTGTTGGACCATCATCTTTTTTTGGGGGGCACAGGCATTGTGGAGAGGTTGAGGGGCCAGCGGCGTGAAGATATTCATGGCATATATAAGCCACTGTGTGTTATGTTAGCAGGAGACGGGAGCGTGGTAATGGCCATGGTAAGGACAGGATGGCAGTTTAACTGATCGGGGGAGGTTTACAAACAATAATTACACACAAACGAAACAGATTCCAAGGGCAGAAGGCCTTAAAGGTGAAACCCCTCAAAAAAATATAACCTTCCTATTTCTTTCCAAATTAAATGAAGCAAGTTAACACAGAAATTACACCGGTTTCACCTGTGACAGGTGAACCCTAAATATCCTCTCGGTAGCTCTATTGCTTAACAATAAGGTAACGGGAGTAAGGAAATCGAGAATGATACACGGCCCATGAAATCTGGGGGCAAGCTTGCTCGCGGGAACAAAATTCTTGACCATCACCTGGTCGCCTACCTTCAAATTGGTGGGTCTTCGTCCACGATCATATCTTTCCCTAACCTTTTCATGAGACACTTTAAGGTTGGTTTTAGCCTTCTTCCAAAGATCTTTAATGTTATCTGGGTCTATTGTCTCAGGTAGAATGTCACTCAGAGACCAGAGGTTAGAGAGCGGCGTGTTGGGAACAAACTTGAACATCCAAGAAGCTGGAGTAAACTTATGAGATTCGTGAACCGCCGAATTCAAAGCAAAAGCTAACCAATGCAGGGACGTGTCCCACCTGGAATGATCTTCATGATGATAGGCAATAAGCGCGGACCTGAGATTACGATTAACCCGTTCAGCCAGAGATGGTTGAGGGTAATAAGCAGAAGTTGTCACATGAGAGATGGATAGGTCAAAGCAGAATTTACAAAATAAATTAGATGTGAAAGCTTTAGCATTGTCAGACACAATATATTGACACGGACCAAAAGAAGCAAAGATTGAATTTAGACAAGTAATGGTGGACTGAGCGGTAGCCAGCTTAGTCGGAAATAACCAGGAAAATCTTGTAAAACCATCTACACATACAAAGATGAACTTGTTGGCATTTCCCTTCTACTGGGGGAAGGGTCCTACATAATCAATATACAGGCGTTCCATAGGGTGTGACGCTTGATGAGAAGACAACAGGCCTACCTTGGTGGACATGGTGGGTTTACTTTGCAAGCAGGATTTACAAGCCTTTACTAGTTCACGGATTTCACCGTCCATACCTTTCCAGATGAACATTTCACGAATCTTCTCACGAGTTTTAAAGATTCCAAGATGCCCCCTAATGGGGTCTCATGATAGTACTTGAAGATCATAGGTACAAGAACAGCTGGAATGACAACTTTCATCATCTTGTCATGCCTCGAAGGGCAACATAAAACACCATTCCTCAGTACATAAGGGACAACATGTTCCCCAGAAGAAAGGGTTTCCATTATAGGAGCCAGCATCGGATCTTCACGTTGGTATTTCTCGATATCCCTAAAGAGCATGGGAGCATCTGTTAAGATGGCATTAACATCAAATAGTATGGACTCGGGAGGTGATGAACTGTCGACCGGTTCATGGGTCTCAACGTCGTTGGAAAACATACGGCTGAGTCCATCAGCAACAACATTTTCGGTACCTCTGATATGCCTGACATCGAATTGGAAGGCAGAAATACGAATGGCCCAACGGGCTATACGACCAGTACGACGCGGCCTACCTAAGACCCAGCTTAAGGCTTGATTGTCTGTCTCCAGGTCGAATTTGACATGTTCCAGATAGAGACGGAACTTTTCTAAGGCAAATAAGACTGCCAAACCTTCGAGCTCATAGATGGAATATTTGGCTTCTTGAGTCGACAGAGTCCTAGATGCATAGGCGATGGGTCGCCTCCCTAGTTCAGTCTCTTGAAGAAGGACTGCAGCTACCTCCGACGACGACTCGTCGGTTTGGACGATGAATTTCTTCGAGAAATCGGGCATAGCAAGGACAGGGGCATTACAGAGAGCTAATTTAAGATCTTCAAAAGCGGCTTGTTGAGAAGGTCCCCACTCGAATTTGACACCTTTCCTACGAAGTAAGTTCAAGGGCGCCGCTCTATTAGCGAAATTTGGAATAAACTTCCTGAAGAAATTCACCATACCAATGAACCTGGCGATACCTTTGATGTCCTTAGGAGGTTTAAAATCACGGATGGCCTGTGTTCTAGAATGATCGACTGCAACACCATCAGGTGACACAATATGCCCTAGGAATGACATGGAGGGCTTAGCGAAGGCAACCTTGGACAACTTCACAGTTAACCCAGCCTTACGAAGGCGATTGAGAACTTCTCGCAGATGATCTAGATGTTCTTCAAAGGTCTCCGAAAATACAACGACATCATCCAGGTAGTGATACAAGTACTCAAATTTGATGTTGGAGAAGACCCTATCTAGCAGTCTAGTGAGTACAGCTGTTCCCGTGGGGAGCCCGAAAGGCACGCGGTTGTATTCATACAAATTCCAATCCGTGGCAAACGCTGTAAGGTGTTTAGACTCTTCGGCTAGGGGAATTTGATTGTAGGCCTGATTCAGGTCTAAGATAGTAAAGAACTTGGCCTTACGAAACCATGAGAAGCAAGAATGAAGGTCGGGAAGGGGCACAGATTGTAACACCACCTTCCGATTGAGAGCCCTATAATCAATGACAGGCCTGAAGCCACCTTGGGGTTTCGGGACTAGAAAAATAGGCGAAGAATACGCCGACTTAGAGGGCCTAATAATACCATCCTTCAGCATTTCATCAATGATTTCCTTCAGAGACTTCATTTTAGGTCGAGACAGCCTACATGGTGGAAAACGGACCGGAATCGAATCCGTGACCTCAATTTTGTATTCAATAAAGTCAGTAACGCCAAGTGTATCAGAGAACACCTCTGGAAACGACTGACACAACTTACGAATACTACCAGCCTGCTCCTCAGGTAGATGTCTAAGGTCTAACAACATCTCATCCTGGGTAGGCGAAATAGATGAACATGATGCAGAATTACATTTCAATAATGGGATTTTACAATTAGACGCAAATTTGAAAGTGCACGACCTACTCTGAAGATCGAGCACAAGACCAGTGTGAGAAATGAAGTCAGCTCCCAATATAATGGGGCAAGACAAGTGCTTGGCCACAAACAATTTAATTTTCCAAGTAAATTTAAAGATACGGATTTTGACATTTAAAGAACCTAAAATTTCTAATGGAGATGAATTAGCCGAAACATATTGGACCGAAGACGAACAATAGTCAGGAAGCTTACAAACAGATTTCAATTTTGAATACC
This sequence comes from Anabrus simplex, assembly GCF_040414725.1. Taxonomy (NCBI): domain Eukaryota; kingdom Metazoa; phylum Arthropoda; class Insecta; order Orthoptera; family Tettigoniidae; genus Anabrus; species Anabrus simplex. The sequence continues at coordinate 401,795,124 of NC_090268.1, read as the reverse complement.
ATTCAGCCGAAATAATAGAACAAATACTGCCTGAATCTAATAGAGCTGTTATAGGCTCATTATTTACTTCAATCTTAAGAAACGGAACAGGTGAGGGGGTATCCGCGGCAATCCTAAGACATTCTTTGGGGCATTCAAAAGATGAATTTCAAGACTGAATTTTCCCTAAATTTTCGACCTGTTTACCAGGGGCTGAGCCTTGGGAAGCAGAATTAGTCGACTCAGCCGAAGCCGCTAGTCACTTATTATTAGTGACATTGGTGGAATTTGCACCAGAAGTTGAGCAGGAGGGGGTGCTATTCGAATTTGGGCAATTCTTGGCAATATGTGAGAAAGCCCCACATTTAAAACAGCCTGGTGATGAACCAGCTCCATTATTTGCCCTACTAGATTTGATCAATGCACACTTATTGCGAAGATGGTCAGTCGACCCGCAAGCATAGCATTTACGAGGTGTGACAGGTCGGCGCGGTGGAGGCCGAGGATTACCAAAAGAAGGAGGAGGTTCTTTCGCGACACGCAAGGAATTTAACTCCTTCCGCTGAGACAGCCAATGCTTCAAGTTCAGAGAAGGTTTGCGGGCACGCCGCGAAACACAAATATGACCTATAGGATGGTGAGATACCTTCCACAATAGCTTGTACAATCTGATCCTCAGGAAAGTGAAGAGCAAACACCCTAGTATAGAACTTAATACCTTGGATGAAATCTGCCAAGTTTTCATCCAACCGCTGTACACGATAATAGTACTTCTGAATAAGGGAGGACCTTGCCCTAGCCGGGATGAAGTTAGCTACCAAGTGGGCGTGGAAGTCTTCAATAGATGATTGCTCGGCAATGGCTCTTACTATTTTGTCTGAGAGAATACCAATTGCATAGGGATAGATGATTTGCAAAATCTGACATGGAGAAAGAGAAAAACAAGGGCATGATCCTGGAACTCAACTAAAAACCTTAAGAATGAAATAACTTCACTGGTAGTGTTAACAGAAAATTTAGAGATACCTCTGAGCAACATTGCTAATGGATGAGGTGCACCCGCCCCTACCTAACTGGCACCGGCATGAGATCTACAGGGTCGCTAACAGGTCATGAAGTAAGAAATAAATAGGCGCTGAACTAAAGTAAGCTTAGAGGCGTACAAGGGAGGAGAAGCGGGGCATATAACTAAAAATGAGAACACCTTCGAATTAAAATATTTGACTCACAAACCGGTTTATTGAACCTTAATGATAATGGGAAATGATGCATTAAATTACCCTAATGAATTACATTAACATTTACAAATGCTTGTTGTAGGTTGTTTGTGGACCTCAGTCCGTTATACGTGATAGAAACGAGTACGTTATCGCGAAGCGATCTATCGTGACATATAGCGAATGGAAACTTTATCATAACACTGAGGCTATATTATCGCTAACATATAAAACTAACATGCGTCCGACCACACGTCTGAGCAATCCCTATTATAATAAAGACCTAAATTTCCCAATGAAATGACAAAAAGAAATGAAAATACACACATATGATACAACACCTGGGATCGAACCGACCCTCGCTATTCTAGGCATCGTCGAGCTGATGGACAGAACCACCACTGACCTTATGTACAACAACACATGACACAAAAAAAAACACATACATGGTACATGATATGCAAGAAAAACACGTAAAAGGCACTTGATCTTCCTTCGGACACTGTAGGCCTCCAATGCCTACGTTGAGCATCGAACTGACAACCTCTTGCGATGAAGGCAGGGTCCTGTAATCCCTATCTAATTATACTGGTACAATTAACAACGATTCATTGGCAAACATTACCATCATCGGCCGGGTCGTGTGTTAATTATTTCACAGCTCTGCCGTGTTAGGTAGATCACATTATTTCGCCGTTCAAAGAAACTAACTTCCCTTTTAACAGCCACGTCCTTCCTTCCTCCGCTTACGGGACATTCAGACAAAAAATACACGCTGGGCCAAGGCCAGGCGGTGATTCACCCTCCCCTAGGGGTCCACCCACATTAACAGGCGTAACATTCCCTTTTAAAAGGAAACTGTAACACATCACTCGGACGTACTTCCACAATAAACTGCGGTCTTAAAATGACTCGCGCAACTCACCTTAAAATAAACACACATCTACCCAGCAGTATCATATCATTCTTACAACACGACTCCCGTCTCATACTGGTAATCTTTGCCCGATTGTTATTATTATTATTATTATTATTATTATTATTATCGTCGTTCTACATAGCTTACCCGCTACCTTACTTATACGTGGCCATCGCGCGGAATCTATACAGCAATTACAACACAATTAAGCACTCGCGCGGCAATTAACATCTGATTACTAACTGCTAATTAATCGATGGTCTGGACACGGCTACTCTATCGTCACACGGCAATACATGCATTAATTAATTACTTTTCACACGAATCGATGTTTAATACACTTATTATGATCACTTCCTGGCATATTTAATCACAGAATCAATTTAAACTTATCACTCCTTATCTAAGTATTTCAAAGGGTGGAAATTTTGAGGTTGTCACGTTGGCCGCTGGGTCTCGTAGTGACGTGCCTTTGCATACCGCAGTACTTACCGTTTTATATACCATGCACTTATCAAATTAATGAATACTCTAATAACTACTCTCACTGCACTCCCATAAACTAATTAATACTGGTCTTCTGACGCAAATAAACAACAGAATCTCCCAAGAAAGAAATAATTGAATGAATCACTATCCTAAGCAAAGCTAAAGTATTATATTCCCTTAATTATTTACACTCGATTACTCAGACCTGTAGTCGGTTTCCTAAGCTAAGAATTAATTACTACGCGCCCATTCCGGCGCTCTATTTCCACAGGACTACATCTTTAAATCCCTTATAGCGTCAGTTTACAATAAATATTCCCATCCCCTCTATGCATGCCAGATATTAGAACTTTGTACTCATCTCTATCACATGGTGATGATGCCGTCGTCAACTCGGGAAGTCCATCCTGAGTTTACTCCTCCTCCATGGGCACCACGGTGATGATTTCCATTAATATTCCATCTTGAAGTTGCTGAGCCATTGTTTGATGATGTTGGAGCCGCTAACACTTAATCCTGCACAGACACAACGACACTGTTTAAGTCACACTCCGGTTGACAGCGTTCAATGTGAACGTCCGGTCACGATCTCCTATGCGACTACGTAAGATTCTTATATTATAGTAATCATAATAATATGACTTTCCACGTCACGGTTTTCCAAAAGGTTAACACTGGCGTCACAGAGATCAAACTAAACACTGTTTATGCAAATTGGATTGTTTCAGCTTAAATAGGAATTAATTTCTATTGAACAAAGACCTAACGAGGGCTTAAAAGAGCGTAGCTGCGCCGTCAATGAACCGCAAACCCGGACTGACGCTTGTCCCGTTCTGCAGTAGTTTTTACTAGGGAGCGGTACCCCTTCCCCTAATTTGCGTAGCGCCTATTCCCGGCGTACTCGAGGTAAAATAGTGCGGGCGACCGGTGACCAATATCTAGTTGGTGCGATTTAGACATAACCACTCAATTATCCTTCGGTGAATCTCTTTAAATTAATTAAAATCTGTTCTGCTCCCCCTACCGCACGGGGTGAAGTCCCGATCTCGAGGAGCTGTCGTGAGACTAAACAGATGGCCCCAGTACTTTTCCACGCAGAAACAACACAGTATTCTTTCTTCGGCTGAAAGTTATCACGGAAGAGGACATTAAACACTCTAAATAAATGTCCCAATGACATTTATCCCTTTTAAATCGGGAGATAAGCCCCTAATTAGAGTTTTATTAATTTTCTATCTCGTAGGTAATTAAGTTGGCCAGTCCGATTCCAAGATGGCTCCTATATTCCGTTTCGAAAAAGTTGGTTTCCCCTCATTCTGTGAGTCTTGAGGAGGGATGTCTTCTCTCGAGTGATGTCATAGGGAATCCCCATTCATAACCCCTCCCGGGTCTAAGTTGGCTTGGCTTCATCTACGGGGCCCCCGCTACACAAAGGATAATACTGCGCAATAAGTCGCAGACAAAGAAATCTCGCAGAATAATTTTGAAATACACAATTTATCTATCTCAATGGTATGAATATTAATTAGTTTCGGTATGACCTCTATTAATGATATGTATATTAATCATTTTCAGCGTTCTTTCATTTTAATAGCATTGCGTGTGTAATTACGGATATCGATATCAACCTAAGGTCCTTGGATCACGCCCCTGTCGGGTTCATATTCCCCTCTCCCCGAGAAGAAATGGGTACAGGCACTGGACACATTTCGTCGCTAAATATTCAATTGGCAATATCGATTCACAACTGTTTCCAAACCTTTGCTTTCTGGCGAAGTTCCTGGTTCTCTCTTTCCAAATAATATGCTATCTGACGCAATGCTTCTCTGTAGTTCTCCAGGTACTGGCATTCTGGACATTCTTCATCCCCAAGATCACTCTGTGAAAACAAATTCTCCAAATAATTGACTTCTTCGGCTTCCTCATTTGGTCCCGACTCTTCATCTGACACGTCACGTCGATCTTCTTCTCCGTCTTCCTCATCGTCTTCTTCTTCCGTTGCTCCAAGTTCTTCAGCGTTGTCCACGTCTTCTTGGATCTTGTCACGTTCGGGTAATTAATGTAATTCATCTGCTGCGCCTGGATGATAATATTTACAAATATTTACACACATAGGATGACCGTCGATAAGTTAGGTCTGCCTTCATTAAGCCACAGAACATCCACCTGGATCCTCTGTAGTCTCGTCAATTTCCTTCAGGTTCTTCCGTCTTGAGTCCCCACGTGCTACGAACTCAAGACTTCCACTTCTTCTTGTTACTTGTAATATTGCCAAGGGCTGGCCCTTCTCCTTGCTTCCTCGTTTACGTATCAATTGCTCTACGTAGCGTTTGGGTTTCAGGACTCGTTCATCTCTCATCTCGTCTCTCCAGTTCACCTGCTGTAGCTTCGAACCTCTTGTATCACGACGTCTTCTTCTTAAACATGTCCCTCTTTCACTGGTAAGCCATCCATACTTAATTCGGTGCTGCTTGTTGCGTTGTCGTCTCTTGTATCGACCTGATGATCTCTTCCTTTCTTCTCCGTCCTCAGCTGTCATCTCGTCTTCCATATTCTCCATTTTGAAATGTGGTTCCTCCCGGATGTCTAATTTCTTCATTCCCTCTATTTCTTCGCGAAGCGCGTTAATTTGTTCTTCGTGGATCTCCAATTTCACCATCATTTTCGAGCCTTTCTCTTCGCTCCATTCGTGGATCTGTTTAGCAGTCTCTCCTACTATTTGTCCTGACACTTCCTTCCGTAACCTGGCAAAAGTTAGTTTCGTATCGGACTGCGCTGCTTGCGATACTGACGTAATCTTTTCGTCTAGGGCCTCAATTACCGCCAAGGCTTTCTCCGTCCTTTCTTCAACGATCCTGATATTTATCTGGTTGTCCTTGACCTGCTCCACTATCTCTTCGATCTTCGTGTCGCGGTCATTCGCTTTGGACCTGACCTGTTCCATCTCACCATTCAGCCGATCGATTTTCTCATTTACATCCACGATTTCGCCATTCACGCGAGTTATGTCTCTCTCGATACCGGTCTCAACCTGACCAAGCCGCTCAACTATTCCCTCGACCTTTATTTCAACAACGGCATTGAGCTGAGAAACCGCGTCTATTTTATCGCTTAGTTCCTTAGCCCCCTTTTCGCATTGTTGTTGAACCTCCTGAATTTTGTTCATTAAACTACTGCACTTCTCCTCGATCATCTTACTAGTCTCGGTTCGGTTTTCTTCCAATTTAACCTCAAAATGTGTTAATTTACCGTCAAAGTTCTCTAGTTGTTCTCTGACCTCCGCGCGCCCCTGTTTGCATTCATTTTCAAGCGTCTTAATATCGTCCTTCATTTCCTCCCGATTCGCCTTTAAATCGTCCTTCACACTGTCCTTCATTTCCCTAATCTGCGCACTGTTATCTTCCATCCTATTCTCCATCTTATTTTCAAGTGTCTTAATATCGTCCTTCACACTGTCCCTAATCTGCGCACTGTTATCTTCCATCTTATTTTCCATCGCCTTCCTGCTCTCTTCCATCTTATTTTCAAGTGCCTTAAAGGCGTCCATCAAAGCCCGCATGGCTTCACTATCCATGTCGCTATCCTTTGAGATGACAGGACCCCCCTCGCTAACGTCGGCGTCAACAAACCACAACAATATATAATTATTATTTATTTTTAAAGAAAGGATTCCTCTATCCAACTTTACGTTCATCCAGCTTCAAATAATTTTTACTTTAATCATCATTGCAAATTAAGCCTCAAAACGGCTATCATTGAAGCTGCCTAACCGCCTAACATCATTAAGGTTCATGAAATCCATATAAGAAGGCAACGGGAAATTTCCGAAAATGATTATAACATTAGCCCTCAAATTTAGTTAATAAAGTTGCCGGTTTACCTGTGATTCTAAAATTGGGCTCGAATTTAAATACCAACACATGTGGTATAGTGCCAGTAAATCAACCCATGCCCTCAGCATTGAGGTCCTTCAAACACACAAAGTCATCAGAATCTCAAACTGAACCCATGAAATCAACCTACTGCCACTGGAAAAAGAAAAGTAGGCGTGAGGTTACCTCTTCTCATCCACGGTTATACTAACGTACAATATATTTCCTAATAGCAGGTTGTTTGGTGACGAAACACGCACCACTGGCTAATATCCGTGAATAGATATGCACTAAGAGAAAGCCACTATTCACTTCAAACCTCACTTATGGGAAATTCATTTTATTGTTTCCCGGGATTCGAACTAATCCCCTTAAATTTTGGATACGCCCCTGCTTACTCGAATGTCATGGCTCTGCTCATATCATTGGACCATGACTGTGTTCTCATTCATAAAACGATTTAATATTGACATCAAGGTATCACTTATTCAATCATAATGAACTGGGCCTCGCGTGGAAATGTCAGAAGCAGACATGGGTTACCAAAATAATCGTGCCCACTCCTGGAAGCCGCACAAGTATGCCTTGCCTAATACACGACACACCACGCCCCTATCTTTGCATTAATATTATGCGATATGTGGGATAATTATGCGCCTATTAAACATGAAAATTCGTCCATTAAACCGTAAACATGTCCCACCTGGAGCGTCATTTTATATAGCCACACATTAGATGTCTTTTTATATGGCGCTACATTTCCTACATCTGGGTAGCCCTTATTTACGGACATATCGAGCCCCACAGTTCACTTACGCCCTTTTATCTGGCATCACGTTGGACGTGCCATTTTGTATATGTGCGCGTCACGTGGAAATGTCAGATAATATAAATATACGCGCCTATTTAACAGTAAAACACGTCCCACATTGGGCCGACATTTTGTATATGGCGCAACGTGTACAAGTCATGTAGAATAAATATACGCGCCTATTTATATACGCACCACGTTGGAAGCGCCATTTTGTATATGCACCCGCCCCTACCTAACTGGCACCGGCATGAGATCTACAGGGTCGCTAACAGGTCATGAAGTAAGAAATAAATAGGCGCTGAACTAAAGTAAGCTTAGAGGCGTACAAGGGAGGAGAAGCGGGGCATATAACTAAAAATGAGAACACCTTCGAATTAAAATATTTGACTCACAAACCGGTTTATTGAACCTTAATGATAATGGGAAATGATGCATTAAATTACCCTAATGAATTACATTAACATTTACAAATGCTTGTTGTAGGTTGTTTGTGGACCTCAGTCCGTTATACGTGATAGAAACGAGTACGTTATCGCGAAGCGATCTATCGTGACATATAGCGAATGGAAACTTTATCATAACACTGAGGCTATATTATCGCTAACATATAAAACTAACATGCGTCCGACCACACGTCTGAGCAATCCCTATTATAATAAAGACCTAAATTTCCCAATGAAATGACAAAAAGAAATGAAAATACACACATATGATACAACACCTGGGATCGAACCGACCCTCGCTATTCTAGGCATCGTCGAGCTGATGGACAGAACCACCACTGACCTTATGTACAACAACACATGACACAAAAAAAAACACATACATGGTACATGATATGCAAGAAAAACACGTAAAAGGCACTTGATCTTCCTTCGGACACTGTAGGCCTCCAATGCCTACGTTGAGCATCGAACTGACAACCTCTTGCGATGAAGGCAGGGTCCTGTAATCCCTATCTAATTATACTGGTACAATTAACAACGATTCATTGGCAAACATTACCATCATCGGCCGGGTCGTGTGTTAATTATTTCACAGCTCTGCCGTGTTAGGTAGATCACATTATTTCGCCGTTCAAAGAAACTAACTTCCCTTTTAACAGCCACGTCCTTCCTTCCTCCGCTTACGGGACATTCAGACAAAAAATACACGCTGGGCCAAGGCCAGGCGGTGATTCACCCTCCCCTAGGGGTCCACCCACATTAACAGGCGTAACATTCCCTTTTAAAAGGAAACTGTAACACATCACTCGGACGTACTTCCACAATAAACTGCGGTCTTAAAATGACTCGCGCAACTCACCTTAAAATAAACACACATCTACCCAGCAGTATCATATCATTCTTACAACACGACTCCCGTCTCATACTGGTAATCTTTGCCCGATTGTTATTATTATTATTATTATTATTATTATTATCGTCGTTCTACATAGCTTACCCGCTACCTTACTTATACGTGGCCATCGCGCGGAATCTATACAGCAATTACAACACAATTAAGCACTCGCGCGGCAATTAACATCTGATTACTAACTGCTAATTAATCGATGGTCTGGACACGGCTACTCTATCGTCACACGGCAATACATGCATTAATTAATTACTTTTCACACGAATCGATGTTTAATACACTTATTATGATCACTTCCTGGCATATTTAATCACAGAATCAATTTAAACTTATCACTCCTTATCTAAGTATTTCAAAGGGTGGAAATTTTGAGGTTGTCACGTTGGCCGCTGGGTCTCGTAGTGACGTGCCTTTGCATACCGCAGTACTTACCGTTTTATATACCATGCACTTATCAAATTAATGAATACTCTAATAACTACTCTCACTGCACTCCCATAAACTAATTAATACTGGTCTTCTGACGCAAATAAACAACAGAATCTCCCAAGAAAGAAATAATTGAATGAATCACTATCCTAAGCAAAGCTAAAGTATTATATTCCCTTAATTATTTACACTCGATTACTCAGACCTGTAGTCGGTTTCCTAAGCTAAGAATTAATTACTACGCGCCCATTTCGGCGCTCTATTTCCACAGGACTACATCTTTAAATCCCTTATAGCGTCAGTTTACAATAAATATTCCCATCCCCTCTATGCATGCCAGATATTAGAACTTTGTACTCATCTCTATCACATGGTGATGATGCCGTCGTCAACTCGGGAAGTCCATCCTGAGTTTACTCCTCCTCCATGGGCACCACGGTGATGATTTCCATTAATATTCCATCTTGAAGTTGCTGAGCCATTGTTTGATGATGTTGGAGCCGCTAACACTTAATCCTGCACAGACACAACGACACTGTTTAAGTCACACTCCGGTTGACAGCGTTCAATGTGAACGTCCGGTCACGATCTCCTATGCGACTACGTAAGATTCTTATATTATAGTAATCATAATAATATGACTTTCCACGTCACGGTTTTCCAAAAGGTTAACACTGGCGTCACAGAGATCAAACTAAACACTGTTTATGCAAATTGGATTGTTTCAGCTTAAATAGGAATTAATTTCTATTGAACAAAGACCTAACGAGGGCTTAAAAGAGCGTAGCTGCGCCGTCAATGAACCGCAAACCCGGACTGACGCTTGTCCCGTTCTGCAGTAGTTTTTACTAGGGAGCGGTACCCCTTCCCCTAATTTGCGTAGCGCCTATTCCCGGCGTACTCGAGGTAAAATAGTGCGGGCGACCGGTGACCAATATCTAGTTGGTGCGATTTAGACATAACCACTCAATTATCCTTCGGTGAATCTCTTTAAATTAATTAAAATCTGTTCTGCTCCCCCTACCGCACGGGGTGAAGTCCCGATCTCGAGGAGCTGTCGTGAGACTAAACAGATGGCCCCAGTACTTTTCCACGCAGAAACAACACAGTATTCTTTCTTCGGCTGAAAGTTATCACGGAAGAGGACATTAAACACTCTAAATAAATGTCCCAATGACATTTATCCCTTTTAAATCGGGAGATAAGCCCCTAATTAGAGTTTTATTAATTTTCTATCTCGTAGGTAATTAAGTTGGCCAGTCCGATTCCAAGATGGCTCCTATATTCCGTTTCGAAAAAGTTGGTTTCCCCTCATTCTGTGAGTCTTGAGGAGGGATGTCTTCTCTCGAGTGATGTCATAGGGAATCCCCATTCATAACCCCTCCCGGGTCTAAGTTGGCTTGGCTTCATCTACGGGGCCCCCGCTACACAAAGGATAATACTGCGCAATAAGTCGCAGACAAAGAAATCTCGCAGAATAATTTTGAAATACACAATTTATCTATCTCAATGGTATGAATATTAATTAGTTTCGGTATGACCTCTATTAATGATATGTATATTAATCATTTTCAGCGTTCTTTCATTTTAATAGCATTGCGTGTGTAATTACGGATATCGATATCAACCTAAGGTCCTTGGATCACGCCCCTGTCGGGTTCAGAGGCAAGCTGCTGAACCCAGGTGACATAGTAGGTAAAGGTTTAAGTGGCAAAGACGTTAATTCAGAACGTACATTATTCAACGAGGTTCGGCGTTGAGACTCGTTGTCCAATGGGGCAGAGGTTGTTTGAGCTGCAACGGTTTTCCTAGTGACGTCTCTCTTAGGAGGCTCTTCCTCGCTACCTACATTCACCGTGACGGGTTGATCAGTTTTGGGAGGAACTTCCCCAGTTAACAATTGGGTAACCTTACTGGACAATTCAGAAAGATTTTCAAGAACCATACTAGCTTCCTTCCTCTGAACGTCATTCAACTTCAGAGACAACAGATCGTTAACTCTATTTGAAAAATGAAATAGCCTGGCTTGCACACGCTTAATTTGATTAGGCGAAGGATCATTTTCTTCAAAAAAACTAACTACAGATGCTAGCTCAGTAGTATTATCAGTGATCGTGGAAAGAGAGTCGTCAATTTCTTTCTCTCCCAAAGTGGGGATGGAAATGGGCAAATCAAGGGACTCTCTAAGCTTATTCGTATCTACCGCAACCGTGCCTCCAGATCGCACATTTCTGATAGTTAATTCATAGATCAACTCCTCCTTGCGCAAATAGTTAAGATGGAGAACATCGCGAGGGCCGGGCATGATGACAGAAAAATTTTGAAAAAGGAAACATCAAAAAATTCCAGCAACTGAGAAAATTGTTAGAGTTCGGATCAAAGCAATGTTTAGCCGTCAAAAGGGGCTAAATTGAGACCCATTCAACCACGCTCTGCTACCACTTATTCCGAGGTATCTGTGGAACAGCAGAGGTGAAAGAAGGTGCGGGGGTGAACAGGTCTCAGGCTACGAAATTAAAGTTAATTTAAAATTTAACAAGGTTATATTTTCTTTTCAAAATCAAGAAATAACAAGCATGGCAGGTACAGAGTAGCAAGGCAACACAGTACAATTACAGTATTTACAGGATTTGGGCTTCGAGCCCCGAACTCACAATTCTTGAGCAATTAGCCCAACTTTACCCCAAAACACATTTTAACAGAGGGGCAGAAAACCCCATTCATGCCCAGGAGCACTTGCTCCAAATTACACAGTAAAGCCTCCTTGAGGCGCTCAGAAAACAAAATTTACAAGAAAGAGCAACTCTCTCTCAAAATTTAAGCCTGTCAAAAGCCACACCAAATTCCACCTTCATGCTGTCCTCTAAGGACATAAACACAGGGGTAAAATACCCAACCTACTGAGGCCTATTAAGTGAGAAAAGGTTAATTACATGGCCTCTAAAATACCAACTTGAGAGGAGGCGATCTGCACTCCTAATACATTTTGTTTAAAACCTACTTGGCACTAGGCCGTTAATGCTAGGGCTAATCCCATACTAAAGAGGTGACTTATAGAAGGAAACAATTTACATTACGTTAAGGAAGAAAGGTTATGAAAATAAGTTCACCTCAATGCAATATGAGTGGGAGCTCGAGAGGGTTAAGCACTCTCTATCCCAATATGTAGTTAAACAGAAAGAATTGACACCGAGTGTCTTTACATTATTAAAGGAAGTTACATGGAAAAGGCTTCGGACCTGCCCCGAGAGTTAAACTGCTGAGCTAGCAAGAAAAGAAGTAATTAAAAGGCCATTACCTTGTGGATGAATTGCTGCCCGAAGAAAGAGGCGCTTCCCGCCCCCGTCTACGTACTTTACACACTGAAAGATGTTACAGAAGTGGCCCGGAGACCCGAAAATCAGCAGTTCATATACTCTCGCAGAAAGTTCGAGGCGTTTCAGGAATGAGAACACCCTCCCACAAAATCTTTATTGGCTAGGGTTAAGCAAGATATCCCCTTTGGGGAAGATACACCTGATTGGTTATAAATTAATTAAAGAAATTCGGGATTGGCTAAATTCAAAACAAGGGGAAAGAAAGGGTTAATATTGCCAACTTAAACCACGACTGCAAGAAATTTAACAAAGAACAAACTTATGAATTCAAATTTTCTCCAAAAAAACAGTTCTTTCACTTCGCACTAGGGTGCACCATTGTAGTTCTTCAGTAATGTCCTCTAGAAGAGAAAGTTCACACTTCTTACTACAGGCAAAACAAAAATACATCGAAAACGACCCAGTTCAGAAACTACAAAATTTCCAAGTAGTGACATCTTCTGAGAAACTTGAAAATTAATAAGTTGATAAAATTCAGACTTCCTCCAGTAGGGGAATTTCAACTGGCGCAAAGTTTGAATTAGCGACGTGGAGGTGTACCGCCCGGTACATGCTTCATTTCTGTTTTATTCCCACCGGAATTACCTTCCGGTGAATCATGAGACACTGATAGTTCAACCAACTTTGAGCAATCATAAAATCAAATCATTAAATTATCACTCTAATAATTGCAGGCGAAGGCTTACTCTAACCCGCAATACATTCTGTGCTTAGCAGGTTGCTAACTGACCAACACTTTCATTAATATTCTGATAGATGTAATTTTTATCCTTAGAAATGTCATTGCATGCAGCCATGTTTGAATACTTCCTTTCAAGCAAGAGTATATACACTTCCTCGGATCAGGGAAAAATACTATTTCCTGCTAGATACTCTTTGATTCTCTAACCATTCCCATACTTCTAAATATATTCCAGAGATGGCAGAGCGTTGCGAATAACTTACATGCTGCTAAGAGAAAAAAGCCTACGTACAAACAGACCCCATTATGATATACGCCTTAGACTTTATCTAGGAACACCTATCGAAGGATAGACTAACTACACTAGAAAGAGTGAAGACCATGTATCTTAAAAAAGTTCTCTGCCTGGCAAGAAACGTTCCTTCGAGACTAACCTATGAACTCACAAGACAACCGTTCTTTATAGACGAACTACGACTAAAAATACCATTGCCTATTACGACACAATGCCAAACTTTACATCAAGAACTACAGGATAAAAAACCGAATATTTTTTACCAAACAAACGACATGATATCAGAATTGATGAATTCTGACTACGAACTGCTGCATACCTTAACCCGTTTCTTATTGAATGTTCATAAAACCATTGAAAATGGCAGGCAAAACAATAGGATTAGAACAGGCATATCAAGTCGAGTTATCTGAGCTATTTATAACGAATGCTGCGGAGCAGCACGGATCCTTTGGTAATAATAATAATAATAATAATAATAATAATAATAATAATAATAATAATAATAAATAATGGAATGTGGCCTCCGGAGAGGCCTGGTGCAAGTGTTTTTATTTGACCCCCGTAGGCGACCTGCGCGTTGTGAGGAGGATAAAATGATGATGAAGACTACACATATACCGAACCTGCGTGCCAGGGGAATTAACCAATTGTGGTTAAAATTCCCGACCCTGCCAGGAATCGAAACCGGTACCCCTGTGACCAAAGGCCAGCACGCTAACCATGTAGCCGGACACTCGGTGTAGAAAGAAGGACACCGTGTGGGCTTCGGCTAAACAGATGTTAGTTTTACTGGCCTTGCTGCTCTATATTCGGGAGGTGGAGGGGCTAGTCCATACCGTCTGCGGTCCTGAGAATGGTTTTCCGTGGGTTTTCTATTCTCTTTAACTAAGCCGGATGACGGGACAGTTCCTATTATAGGCCACGGCGGCATCGACTTCACCTTCTCCCCAAATAACTTCACCGACACAAATCTCCCCGCCTTCTAGGCGCGGTGTAACTTGTCGGGTGTGGAATGAAAACTTAACTCAACCCATCAGAAAGAAACGAATAGCCTATTGTATACAAAAGGAGCTACACATAAACTTCCAAGAAAATAATTTCTATTTAGTAACAAAATAATTGTATCTAACAGATTTTACATTATAGGCCTACATCGTTGAAAGGCCGATGGCTTGTGAAATCATTTTTTGTTCGAGGTGTAACCTGGCATTCTAAAGTTAATGGTAATAATATGAATTCAGTTAAGAACTCTAATTTTAACAAATCTGGAACAAGATCAAAAAGGTCACATCTTTTACTCACCACTGACCTTATTACGTATATGTGGCCATTGCATGAGCAATCAGTTGTATAATCGACACTTGCTATCTCGAGTGTTTGACGACGGCTGCGGATTCTACATATTCTTCTGCTGCCTTGGTGAGGTCGTGGGCGTGTGCTTTGTCACACATGTAAATTTGCGTCCATTTCACGACCCGATGCCCCACCAGATGCTAACCATTTGGCGGGAAGAATTCACTACTGCGTGTTTTTATTATGATTGGTAGTGTCGTGTCTTGCCTGAATCTGAAGAGGAGGATATTACGACAAACACAAACACATCCCACAAGTCATAGAATTAACCACACGCCGTTAAAATCCCCGACGATACCGGGTTGAATAGCTCAGATGAATATTTTTCATTAGCCACCAGTGTCAATCGCTCCAAGCATACAATGTGCAACAATCTATCCCAGTCCATTAGTTGCTTACGCCTGCCCTTGACTTCAATGTCCAGCTTACTCCCTTGAGAAAATGGACGCTGGAAAGACCACGGAAAATTTAAAAGGACAATCCATTTCACCCCGAAAATATGCATATACCTACCAGCCCCACTTTCTCTCATTTTCACACCGAGTGTCATAGTGTTCTGGACGAAATTTTAGTGTATTTAAGTTGTGCTTGATATGGAAGTTTCAAAGATCAGTCATATCAAAACCTAACAAGACCTAACCGAACTAAGCCAACCATAACCTGAACTAACCAAACCGAACAGAACCGAACGGAGCATAACCGTACCGAACCGAACCGAAACGAACCTAACCTAAACGAACCTAACCTAACCGAACCTAACGGAGTCGAACCTAACCTAACCTAGCCTAAACGAAATGAAACGAAACGAAATAAACCGAACCTAACCTAACCGCACCGAATCGAACTTAACTGAACCGATAGATACCGAACCGAACCGAACCTAACCCAACCTAACCTGACATGATCTTCAGGAATACTCTTCAATGAGAATAACCTCTTTCTGGGGGCGAGTGTCCTTGGTGAACCAAAGGACTAATGAGCTGGGAGCGATTGTAATACATATAAAGGTGAGAGCGATTGACACTAGTGGCGACTGGCTGATCACCAATCAGATAGTAGAGAGCTGGCCTTGTGAGCCAGCGGGTTCAATCATGACTCAGTGCGATGGTAGGTATTTTAGCTACTTCAGCCTCGTGCCAGTAGAATTACTGGCACGTAAAAGAAATCCTATGGGACAAAATTCCTGATCTCTGCCTCGCCGCAAACTGTAAAAGTAGTAAGAATAAAAATAATAACATTATTATGGAAATACCTGACTCGGCGGAGAATCGAACCTGAGGACTTCTGGACTGAAGGCTTCAACGCTGATCCAACGCTGACTATTCTGCTGAACAGTCGGACCGAGTGTGGATTATTAATGTACCGGTACTAAGTTATTGGTTTCTAACTGTAGTATTCTCCGTACACTCTGACCACCAATCATTTCTTAAAATAGTTCTTGTGGCTATTGCTAGTCTCATGCAACCTTTGTAAAGCAGACCCTGTGACGAGGGAGGGTGGTATCTCACGTGTATAGGCAACCGCGTGTAATACAGCCTTCCACCTTACGTCGTATGAAATCGCTTATTCGTTGGGCCACCCCTGGCTGTGGCCGAATTGCATCACAGGAATTGAACACGCCTTTTCGTAGTGTATCCACATCATTAACGGGGTTCGCTGATACCATGGTCTTTACCTGTGCCAAAGCGAAAAATCTAAAGGGTTAAGGTCAGGTGAGTGGGCAGGCCAAGGTTATGGCCTTTATCGACCAAACTTCATCGCTCCTGGAAGATCCGTGTTAGGTGTCGCCTAACACTACGATGAAAATGGGCTGGTACACCATCCAAACATCTCAAGGACACTGATCTTGAGGCGGTAGAGGTGGGATCCCTCGCTGAGTGCGAGGAAACAACCAACACTAGAGGGTAAACTGCTCAAATAATAATAATACAAAAATATAAATAGTGCTTTGGGCAACAGCAGCATAGCTAGATGGCCTGCAGATTCTAGATTTTCACTTACTGATTTTTCAGCACTGTGTTGATCAGGTTCACTCTCTTACAGCAGACAAGTTCTCAGCTAATATCACAAGTCGGAAGACCATAGACCATAGAACATAACGCAACACGGCTTCAGAAGAAAAGTGGGAACACGTGAAGCAATCCTGACTTTACGTATGATCTTAGAGGACCGAATTAAGAAAGACAATCCCACGTACATGACGTCCGTAGATATGGAAAAGGCATTGGATAATGTTGTTTGGACCAAGCTATTTAAGATTCTGGAGGTGATCGGGATCAGAAACCGAGAAGAAAGAATTATCTACAATCTTTAAAAAGTCAGTCTACAGTGATAAGAATCAAGGGATTAAAAAAGGGCAGCAATCCAGAAAGAAGAGAGGCAAGGCTTCAGTATGTCCCCTCTCCTTTTCAATGTTTACATAGAACAGGAAGTAAAGGAAATCAGAGAGGAATTTAGAAAGGTAATCAAAGTCCAAGGAGAGGAAATTTAAACCCTAAGATTTGCCAATGATATTGTTATTTTATCCGACTCTGCAAAAGATCTGGGGAAATATTGCTGAATGTTTTGGACAGAGTCTGAGAGAAGGAACAAGATGAAAATAAATAAGTGTCAAACGAAAGTCATGGAGTGCAGTCGGACAAAATCAGTTAATGCAGGAAAAATATTAGATCAGTAAATAAAGTCTTAAAGGAGGTAGATGATTATTGTTACTTGGGTAGTAAAATAACTAACGATGGTAGAATTAAGGAGGACGTAAAATGCAGACTAGCACAAGCAAGGAAGGTCTTTCTTAAGAAAAGAAATTTGTTTGCCTGGAACATTGATATCGGTATTAGAAAAATGTTTTTGAAGACTTTTGTCTGGAGCGCAGCTTTGTATGGAAGTGGAACGTAGGCGATAACTACCTCAGAAAGAAAGAGAATGGAAACTTTTGAAATGTGATGTAACAGGAGAAAGCTGAAGATGAGATGGATAGATTGAATCAGGAATGAAAAGGTACTGAATCGAATTGGTGGGAGGAGATCGATTTGGCTAAATTTGACCAGAAGAGATGAAATGATAGGACACATCTTAAGACACCCAGGTGTTGTTCAGTTAGTTTTTGATGGAAGTGTAGGTGGTAAGAACGGTAGAGGTAGACCAAAGTACGAATATGATAAGCAGATTTGAGAAGAAGAAGAATGTAGTAGTTATGTAGAAATAAAAAGGTTCGCACAGAATAGGGTGTTATGGAGGGCTGCATCAAACCAGTCTATGGATTGAGAGGATTAGGAGATTTACGGCCCATATTTAGGTTGGACATATTTCCGTCTTTTCTTGCAAACGACCCTCCGTTAATATTGGAACATCGTAATCATTGATTGATAGTAGTGGTAGCAGACCATAACTCCGAAAATAGTGCGTCTGCGACCAATGTTTATAGGAGTACTACGACAAGACTGCAACTTCGACCCTAACTCAGACATCCCCGGGTCGCACCTAGAACTTCTAGAGCTGCACCAGGACTAGAATTCCAATTTTGGGCTTCATATGGGCATCTCCGGTTAAAAGTTGAGTAGCGCTGAATTCAAAATCTTTATGCGTTGAGAGATTCTGCTTGAATCAAGGAGTCGTGGCAAGAATTCTGATGTAATAACCAATCTCTCATTTGCTGATTCCTGCGGCTATATCGGACTACTACTTACTAACCGAAACGATAAAGGAATTCATGATAACATAAAACAGTTGTGATTATCTTCAAGATAAGGAATTATCTTGAGCTCAACGTTCTTAACAATGATTCTTGCGTTCATTGTTCCTGACTTTATCCCCTACGTTGATAAGTTTGGTTTAGGGTTAATGTCATATGGAGTTTAGATTGGTATTTCCCAAATATATATACCACTGTATATAAAGCATCTGAGAACAGACTTGTTACATTGGACAACATGTACCAGCACGTAATCGTTCTCGTAGCCGCTCTCGCAGCTGTGTTGGGTAAGTCATTCCCTGTTCTCTACAAGAAACACGAGCTATAACAGAATTTTTAAACATAAAATAACAATAGTAATGAGCATTGCGTTATTTTACTTCACTTACATGATAAATTACATCAAACTGGTAGTACTAACGATGTCATGATAGACATTATTATTATTATTATTATTATTATTATTATTATTATTATTATTATTATTATTATTATTATTATTATTATTATTATTATTAGAGCAAATTCTCCAAATATTGGAAGACGTTAAGCAAATAACTCAATCAGTTCTTCTGTGGGTTCTTCGTGATGTTCCAATAGGCCTTCATTCTTTGGGAGAAGGCTTGTTTACGTTCTGTCGACCATTTAGGTCTGTTCTGTTTTTGTAGTGGTTGCTCTGATGTAGCTTTCCAATTATTATTATTATTATTATTATTATTATTATTATTACTATTATTATTATTATTAAGTTATTATTATTATTATTATTATTATTATTATTGACACACTTGAAAACAAAATATCAACTAAAACATGTGAAACTATGGATCATAAAATATAAAATTACAGTTTAAATATTTGTTCATGGATGAAGTCCGACTCGTTGGCTGAACGGTCAGCGTACTGGCCTTCGGTTCAGAGGGTCCCGGGTTCGATTCCCGGCCGGGTCGGGGATTTTAACCTTAATTGGTTAATTCCAATGGCACGGGGGCTGGGTGTGTGTGCTGTCTTCATCATCATTTCATCCTCATCACGACGCGCAGGTCACCTGAGGGTGTCAAATAGAAAGACCTGCACCTGGCGAGCCGAACCCGTCCTGGGATATCCCGGCACTAAAAGCCATACGACATTTCATTTCATTTCAAGGATGAAAAATGTACAACAGACTTAACCTATTTTGAATGAAACTTCCAGTGATTGAGAAAAATCCACACCACGGGACAATTTTTTTTTTTTTTTTTTTGCTAGGGGCTTTACGTCGCACCGACACAGATAGGTCTTATGGCGACGACGGGATGGGAAAGACCTAGGAGTTGGAAGGAAGCGGCCGTGGCCTTAATTAAGGTACAGCCCCAGCATTTGCCTGGTGTGAAAATGGGAAACCACGGAAAACCATTTTCAGGGCTGCCGATAGTGGGATTCGAACCTACTATCTCCCGGATGCAAGCTCACAGCCGCGCGCCTCTACGCGCACGGCCAACTCGCCCGGTCGGGACAAAATTACAATGCTAATATAAATGTACAAACCTTATTAATGTTGTAAACAGTAAGGATTGCAACAATGTATACAAATATGAAACAACTCCACCGGCAGATCAGCACATCAAATGCTTTGCAGGTGTAAATAATTGCAATGATAATGTATAATATCCTACTGCATATTTGCAAATGTAGTTTATATAAGTTATAAATAAATAAATAAATAAATAAATAAAATTATTATTATTATTATTATTATTATTATTATTATTATTATTATTATTATTATTATTATTATTAAATCCATTTACCGTCCAGGGTGGGTTTTCTTCTCGGACCCAGTGAGGAATCCCGCCTCTGCGGCCTCAAGGGCAGTGTCCTAGAGCATGAGACATTTGGTCGGGAATACAACTGAGGAGGAGGACCTTACCTTGCCCG
Source organism: Anabrus simplex (assembly GCF_040414725.1). NCBI lineage: Eukaryota > Metazoa > Arthropoda > Insecta > Orthoptera > Tettigoniidae > Anabrus > Anabrus simplex. Next base: position 401,774,731 of record NC_090268.1, on the reverse strand, counting down.
GGTGGCCTCACCTGCTATGCTGAACAGGGGCCTTGTTAGGGATGGGAGGATTCGAAGGGATAGACAAAGAAGCGGCCGTGGCCTTAAGTTGGATACCATCCCGGCATCTGCATGGAGAAGAAGTGGGAAACCACGGAAAAGCACTTCGAGGATGGTTGAGGTGGGAATCGAACGCCCCTCTACACAGTTGACTTCCAGAAGCTGAGTGAACGCCGTTCCAGTCCTCGTATCTTTTAAAAATTCGTGGCAGCTAATCATACTAACCACTACACCACAGAGGCGGATTTATTATTAGTTATTAATGTTCAACTCCTTGGCCGAATGGTCTGCATTTAGGCTTTCGGTTCATAGGGTTCCGGAGTCGATTCCCGGGCGGGTCGGGAATTTTAATTGCGTTTGATTAATTATTCTGGCTCGGGGAATGAGTGTTTGTGTTTGTTCCAACACTCACCTCTTCATATTCAGACAGCACACCACACTACCAAACACCAAAGAAACACGCAGTAGTGATTACATCCATACACCGTACGAGAAAACTCACTTCCAGTAAATGAAGTACTGTACTATATATCCTGCGAAGTTCTATTTACGTGTTTATGTTCATTTTTAATGGGAGGGGCTCCATGGGCATAAACAGTTTTTCAAAGCAGACCGTTAAACGTAAGGTTCTGTGGTCTAAATCCATTCTCAGTTTTAAGAATTCGCGCAATAATCTATAAGTCAGGGATTTATACTATGGTATTCTGCGAGATCGCAACTGGGCTGAGTGGCTCAGACGGTTGACACTATGGCCTGCCAGGTTCGATCCTGGCTCATTCCGGTGTTATTTAAAGGTGCACAAATACGGAAGCCTCGTATCGGTAGATCTACTGGAACGTAAAAGAACTCCTGCGGGATTTACTTCCGACACCTTGGCGTCTCCGAAAACCGTAAAAATGTAGGTAGTGGGACGTAAGGCCAATAGCATTATTATTATTATTATTATTATTATTATTATTATTATTATTATTATTATTATTATTATTATTATTATTATTATTATTATTATTATTATTAATTTTTAGTGGATGAATTCATACCTCCGCGGCCGTCTGCAGTGTGTAAGAAATAACAATAATGAATAATAATCCTGGCGATCCGTAGAGGTTGGTGTTCCACAGGGGTCTGTCCTAGGACTGCTTCTATTTTCTGTCTATATGAATGATATTACGTCGTCGGTAAACAGCTGCAGACACCACATGAACGCTGACGATATACAATTATACTTGAAATGTGAACCGGAAAGACTAACTGATGAAATTAAAAATTTCAATAGAGACTTGCAAGAAATCTGTAACTGGACTAACACGCATGGACTTAGATTAAATAACGTAAGACCTCAAGCTATAATAATTTCACATCCTCGGCTTTGTTCAAAAACCATAAGCAAATTCACTTTACCAAAACTCTACCTACAAAATTCAGCGATTGATTTCAGTGAATCTGTCAAAGATCTCGGCGTTATGATAGACGAACATCTTTCTTGGAAGCAGCAGGTTACCAGCATCTCCAGGAAAGTATTTGCGACACTTAACTCACATAGAAGATTCCGCAACACATTTTCTCGAGTATTAAAAGGACGCCTCATTTGCACTCTGGTATTACCTCATTTCGACTATTGTGACGCCGTGTACAACGACCTGACTGCTACTCTTAACGATAAAGCACAACGCGCACAAAACGCCTGAGTTCGCTACATATGTGACCTACGTTACTTTGACCATGTTAAACCTGCCTACGATGAACTCGGTTGCCTAAAACTCAAACAGCGCCGTAATCTTCATGCTTCATGCCTTCTTCGTCGAATACTCTCCTCATGCTCATCTCCCTACTTGTACAGACAATTTCACCACCTCTCATCCAATCACAGTTTCGGAACACGGTCAAAATCTGATACACTCTTATCTATTCCACCTCACCGCACCACACGATACGCAAACTCGTTTGTTATTTCTTCGGCACGACAATGGAATACACTACCCGTCTCTGTTAGAGGAGCCTCACCTGCCCAGTTTTAGGCAACTTTGTCACCGCTACCTAGTAAGTAATGCTATAGAAATATTGTAGATTTAGCCTTCCTCAAACTATAGACTTTATATAATCCCACTGTTATTACCAAGGTTAATAGAAACTAGCTAATCATGTCACAATTGTGTAAATAGTCACATTCACCATCATCATCATCATTCTCCTATTTTCTCCTATTCTTATTTTTTTATCATAATATTCTATTGTTTAGTAGTTGCAAGATGTTTCAATTGTAAGTGTTCAATTTTGCACATGTAGATACTGTATTTTCTGGTTAGATGGAAGAGAGGACTTAATGGCCTTAATCTTGCCAGACAAAATAAATCCATTGTATTATTATTATTATTATTATTATTATTATTATTATTATTATTATTATTATTATTATTATTATTATTATTATTATTATTATTATTATTATTATTATTATTAAGAGATTGCATTTAATTCTTACATTCACGATTATCAAGACCAAAGATTCCCACAAGAGTGCATCCATTCGTCGCAGACCCTCACTAGTCACAGAACCGCGATTGTCTGGAATTGAATGGGGGCTAATCGGGCACAACTTTACAAATCTAACTGATCAATACGACGACTTTATTTTTATGACTGATTAAGTACTAAAACGAATATCACTCCTAAAAGAGTAGGGTGAATTCTTATTTGTTTGACAAACGCCTACTAAGATACTATGGATTGTACTGTCCATAATACTCACGCGTTTACATACAATTTATTCAAATGTTCGATTCTTTCTTTTTTTCAGGTGCACCAACAGTCCCAGATGACCGGATCGTGAACGGGACGAACGCCAGAGAGGGCCAGTATCCTTTCCAGGTAAGTGGAATGAAGAATGTACACGCTGTCAAGCATAAAGTACATTTCTGTAGATCCAGATTTTAATCACTATATCAGGGATTGAAAGCAATAATGATCTAAGTCATCAACGTTAGCGTCTGAGATGTTTAATGATTTGAGTTTAGCAGTACTGAAAAATCTGATGAAATCTTAAAAAGTAAGTTGTGTTCCTGTCAGGTTAATAAAGGCTATAATTCAATTCTATGGCTTTAAAGATTTCAATTGTAATTTTACACATAATATTGAATTACACAGCTCATGAATCTGATCATTTTAGGAATATTTTAAGGATCTACGTTTTTAGAGGACTGGTAAGCAATAGCCACCATTGTATAATAATAATAATAATAATAATAATAATAATAATAATAATAGTAATAATAATAATAATCTATCATTAACTGACGTTGCCATCATGCTAGTAAGTTGAGGATAATGGGGAGATTGATCTTTGTCAATCTCATAGTTACAACTAAGGTATTGAGCCTCAGAGGTTGCTTAGTAAACAAACATAAATTTGCAGAGAAACCAACAAGAAAAAATACAGGCTGGACAGAAACACGCAGAAAGGAACACAGTGAACAAATGAAGAGATATTGGGAAGAAAAGAAGAAGAAACATTGTGCAAAATAAGTTCAAACGCGCTCCACAGTTGGGCACAACGAATCCAAAAAATCTATATATAGCCTATAAAATAAGAGTTTTGTCTGTACATTGCTCAGGATTTGAAAGGAATGGTATTTCTGTATCGGTCATGTCCACAGTAACAAGGAAGTGCACTTTTATTTTTCCGTAATTTCTGTCTGTCTGTCTGTATGTCTGTCTGTCTGTCTGCCTGCCTGTCTATACACGCATCACTAGAAAACGGCTACAGAGAATGTAATGAAAAACGGTATGCAAAGTCGGGAAATAAACCGCTACAATCTAAGCCGTAAATGATGTTATTCACGCTCATAGAAATGGTAGTTTAGGGGAAGGCCTAAAATTAAATTCTTAAATATTTACATTATTAGTCGTCCTATCTCACTGAAAACTGGCATACAAAGTCGGAGAATGAGTCACTACCATCTAGGCAATAAATTATTTTATTCACGATGAATGAAATGGTAGTTTAGGGGAAGGCCTAAAATTTAATTCTGAAATATTTATATTATTAGTGGTCGTATCGATAAATACTACATAACGAATGATATATGTATGATTAAATTTCCAATCATTTATGTCATATACATTTTTTTTTTGCTAGTTGCTTTACGTCACACCGACACAGATAGGTCTTAAGGCGACGATGGGACAGGGAAAGCCTAGGAGTGGGAAGGAAGCGGCCGTGGCCTTAATTAAGGTACAGCCCCAGCATTTGCCTGGTGTGAAAATGGGAACCACGGTAAACCATTTTAGGGCTGCCGACAGTGGGGTTCGAACCTACTATCTCCCGAATACTGGATACTGACCGCACTTAAGCGACTGCAGCTATCGAGCTCGGTATATACATTTTTACCATACCGGCTATGACAACACAGATATCCATGAATTTGTATTTTTGTTGCTAAGTCCATATCGACGCCGAAATATGGGTTAACAGAATTTAATGAAAATCGGTATATCGAGTCGAGAAATAAGAAAAGACAGTCTGAGTTATAAACAATGTTATGCACCCCGGATGAAACTGTAGTTTAGGGGAAGCCGCCTAAAATTTTAATTTTTAAATAGCTATGTTTTGGTCCTATCGAAAAGAATACTACATAACAAGAGTTACAGAGAATACAATTTCCGACCATTTATGTTTTATTCTGTTTTATCGTACTGACTATGATAAGAGTGGTATTTCAGAGTCAGAAGAAAACTAAATGTGAAGGCTTACAATATCGAAAGCGCATAACATTGATCAACAGTAACATTACGTTGACCATTGATTGTTCTGATGTTATTTGTCCCGTATGCTGCCTCTCAACACCGATAGATGGGATTACTGCTGCGTACTGGGTACAATAAGCCTGACTGAATGTTAGCGGGAAATAGCCAGGGAGTTAGAAAACTTTCTTCTTTAGCATGTCATTCCTCTGGTTCATACATTTTCTGATGCAGCTGATAAGTGAGACACTGGTTCTTCATAGTATTCCAGTTATTCGATCCCTACTCTGACGCGCTGTCTTGAATGAGCAGTGTGCATACTTAAGGCAGAGGCTGACTTAGTAGTAGTAGTAGTAGGCCGGGTCTAGAATAACAATTTAGGCCTAGGCCTATTCCAAATTATAGCACCACAATTCACTAAACAGCTCAAAATTCAACTCTGAAAAGAGCCGCTTCGTAAGAAAAGCTTCTTCCTCTTCATTTTTATCAAATACTACATTCATTTGATTACAAATTATCAGTGAAGAGGGGGTTTCTCCTCTGGCTTGGAGAAAAAATTTGCCTTCAAGTTAGATAGATTTTTCCGCCGCCAGTGTAGTGAATTGATATTTTCCGACTCATTGGGTACTCCTAGGAAACATTAGTAAAAGTCACAGTTTTTGCCCTGGGAGTCTCACGAATCACGGCTGTCTGCGGCTAGGTCATTCCAGCTCTGGTGCTTTGGACTGTTAGTTCGGCAATGTAGTCCTGTTCGTTAAAAGTGAGAAAATGTGTGGTGTTTCATTTGATTGAGTATTTCATATGAAAACATTGCTTTTAATCGTGCCATTCATGGTGTAGAGCAGTCGTATTCAAACTTTTTGTTTGGCTTAGCTCCAAAATCCAATTATTTTACCTTCGTAGCCCCGAAGTACGAGTAGATTGCGATCATACAAGAAATAACGAATGATTGTTGCTTGATGCCAAATAATGATAATCCTCTTCCTCCTCCTCCACTCCTTCACCTCCTCTACAGCTTATCCTGCTTGATCAGTGTCGCTCTACACACTGACGCATGACAATGTTGTGGCCGTGAATGCTCTTCCTAACACCACGGGATTTTCACCTTAAAATCCCACCCCAGCAACACCAGGAATCAAACCACGGTCATCAGGGTGACAGGAAAGCAGCTAAGTCGCTACACCATCCTGTTCCCCAATAATAACAGTAATAACAAAGGAAAGACAGATGAAGAAACGTGGTTTACTCGTGAGTGGGATTACAAGGTTTTCATTGCCTATATACAAGTATAATTGTTATTTCCAACAATTACATTTATCCTACTGTGTATACACTGCTACTGTCCGTCCCTATGGCTAAATGGTTAGCGTGCTGGCCTTTGGGCACACGGGTGCCGGGTTCGATTCCCGGCAGGGTCGGGAATTTTAACCATCATTGGTTAATTTCGCTGGCACTGGGTTTGGGTGTATGTGCCGTCTTCATCATCATTTCATCACGACGCGCAGGTCTCCTACGGCATCAAATCAAAAGACATGCACCTGGCGAGCCGAGTTTGTCCTCGGACACTCCCGGCACTAAAAGCCATACGCCATTTTATTTCATTTTACTGCTACTGAAAAAACTGAATTTACCACGCCTTTCTAAATCGTACATTGCGTTTATCTCAGGAGTATCATCTTGCAGTTGTGGCCCTCTTTTTCCCAAGGTGCGATATGTTATCTACGGGCGCACGATTTTTCTATTACAGCTAATTTTTCGTGTTGTGTTCGCATTTCTGCCCAGAAAAGGACTTCCTCAACGTTATTATAAAAGCACGTTTATATGAATTAAAAAATAGCACTGTATAACACAAATTAATTTGATACAAAACCTTAACAGAAAAAGACTGCAGTGTATATCGATAGCAATGTGCAAACATTCTTAACCATGAAAGAGCAAAGTGACGTATTACAGTACTATTGTTGACTTCCAGTCAATTCAAATACCTTACAACCTGAATTTTTACAACTTCTGTTTTTGTTTGTTGCTGTTCGGATTAAGTGAAATCTGGCTTATTAAAACCAAACCACATGGCACCACAGCCCTGGAAGGGCCTTGGCCTACCAAGCGACCGCTGCTCAGCCCGAAGGCCTGCAAATTATCACGTGTCGTGTGGTCAGCACGACGAATTCTCTCGGCCGTTATTCTTGGCTTTCGAGACCGGGGCCGCTATCTCACCTTCAGACAGCTCCTTAATTGTAATCACGTAGGCTGAGTAGACCTCGAATCAGCCCTCAGGTCCAGGTAAAAATTGCTGGCCTGGACGGGAATCGAACCCGAGGCCTCCGGGTAAGAGGCAGGCACGCTACCCCTACACACGGGGCCGGCCCAAATCCGGCTTATGGAGATCCTGATTAAAGAGGTTTAATTGGACAATCATCCCATATGGTTGTTCCTATCGTAATTATGGAATTCTTTGCTTATGACATCTTTCTCCGTTTTCAGGTTTCCTTGGGTAGGAACGGTGGTCACTCCTGTGGCGGAACTATCCTCAACAGCAACTGGATCCTGACAGCTGCCCACTGTGTGACCTCGTGAGTATCTTGTCGTTAAAGGGCTTCGTATTCAATAAGTAGAAGGATACAATATGATATAAAATCAATCCTTAACCATATATGTAAGTAACAGTTTGACTTTATACGTAGACTTTCACGACCACTAAATGACATAATAATAATTTGAGGATATTAGGTCGCGTAATGTTAATAATCTGCTGACGCGTTTCAATAATGCGACCAAAATTGTCTTCCGAGCAATAAACAAATAATATATTGGCAACTGTCACTCCATAGTAACCAGACCTAAGACAGAGAGACCCTGTTAAAAATATAGTTCATACCAGGCCCTCCAGAGTCAAGGAGAACGATGGTGACGAGTTAACTATAGACGGTAGCCATGATCTATTCAGTCTATAGCCGTTACCTTTGTTAAAATTATTCGGGTGGTTAGCAATTCCTATCGCCTTACGAATGATCCTAGGTATCTTTTTCTTAATCTGGTTACCCTCCAGGGTTGTTTTTTCCCTCGGACTCAGCGAGGAATCCTACCTCTACCGCCTCAAGGGCAGTGTCCTGGAGCGTGAGACATTGGATCGGGAGATACAACTGGGGAGAATGACCACTACCTCGCCCAGGCGGTCTCACCTGCTATGCTAAACAGAGGCCTTGACGGAGGATTGAAAGACTGGAAGGGATAGACAAGGAATAGGGAAGAAAGTGGCCGTGGCCTTAAGTTAGGTACCATCCCGGCATTTGCCTCGAGGGGAATTGAGAAACAACAAAAAACCACTTCCAGGATGGCTGAGGTGGAAATCGAACCCACCTCTACTCATTTGACATCCCGAGGCTGAGTGGACCCCGTTCCAGACCTCGTACCACTTTTTTCAAATTTCGTGGCAGAGCCCGGAATCGAACCCGGACCTCCGGGGGTGGCAGCTAATCAGACTAGTCAGTAGACCACAGAGGCGGACGGTATAAAATGTTTCTCTTTTTAAATGACAGAAGTTTCATAAAAAATTTGATGGCCATCGTGTATGGCATGTTCTGCCACAGCATCTTCTCTGGCTGGCAAAGACGTCAGTGCCTGCGATGTTCTTTAACCCTTCTTGCGACCTCCCTACATTTTTGGCCAACATAAACCGATCCACAGGAAGAAGGATTCATATAAATTCCAGCACAGTTTAAACCAATTGGATCTTTAACAGGTCGCAAGCAATCGCCTATGATGTTATTACTCTTAAATGTGATCTTGATATTGTGCCTTCTGAGAATACTGCCAATTCTATCCGTGACAGATTGTACGTATGGCAAGAAGACCAAACTCAAAGGGTGAGAATCACGTGACAATCTGCTTTTTGGCTACTCAAGAAAAAATTGACGAAGTGCTACATCCTAAACCACTCGTCAACATCCTTCTTCTTGACTCCGGAGGCCCTGAACTGAACTAATTTCTAAGAGGGTCTCTCTGTATTGTCTGTTTACTGTGGAGTGAAAATTTGTTATTGCTTTAAAGACGATCCTGGTCGCAGGATCGAAACGCATCAGCTGATTATTAACATTACGCGACCTAATATCCCCAAATTTTTATTAGGTCATTTTGACTTTGTCTTCAAACTTCTGTTTGCCTGATTATTCCTTTCTATCTCGAGTTTGACGAATAAAAGGCGAAAATAGGTCCACTTCCCTTTTTGTTTATATCTATGTTTGTGTGTCACAATATCCCGGGAAATTTCTGCAGGGACTTCCGAAAAACTAAATATCAGCGATAGATGGGTTGTACACTAGACTATACAGACTATTATTTGGTAACTACTGTATGTAGAGGCGTAACAATTTTAAGAGAACCAAAAGAGAAAATGTCACATTCATGTGTTAATATTAGCTGTATCGAAAATCAGTACATTACATAATACTTCACCCTTTGCACGGCTTCCTCTTTCGTGATGTCTTCTTTCTGGATTCTGGCTCGGCTACCCTGTAATAAAACATACTCACCGCAGACGTCTCTTCTCTCCGAGGGTGGTTACGTTCACTAGACTGTCGGGATGCATTACGATAGGAGGATGTGAGGTTACCAGGCTATAGGCTAAACTATTATAGTGAAATAAAGGACATACTGGTCCAGACTGTGGTTTAAATGTGCTTATTTTTAAATAAAAAATGATTAATAAAAATGAATAAGCATGAAAGAATTGACTTGAAATAAAATATAAATCTGATTCAAGCATGTGTGAAACAAGCGTAACCGAGAGTAAACTCAAAGAAAACATACAAAAGTTAACTGTTCATCCTCCAGATCAACTAACTGATTTAATAATGGAGGTTCAAAGTGAAGTGTCTTCACTAATTAATTCATTGAATACAATTAATTAAACAAAATTTTACTGCAGTTAACTACACCGTTTCTAGACCAATGACAATCTAAAATATTCTCTGTTAATTCAATTGAATGACTACTCATTAACACGAGCCTTGAATACAAGTTTCCGACTAAAACCGGTTAATTAAAATTCGACATTATTCTTCACCAAATCAAAAATTAGTGGTGTTCACACGTACAATTATATGACTCAGAACATTCAACAATCTTTGGGGTTCACTGCTCCCTTTTACAAATTTCTTCTAAATCTAATTACAATAATTTTTACATAGATTTAGTGGCCTCTGATGGCTGAATGTCTCCATCTGACACTTCACAAATGTAATGATTGATTTCGTTTCTTTATCACAAGTTTACAAATTTAATGATGCCATTACTGTGTAAAACCATGAATGTCAATCACCTCAAGTTAAATTGAGTATCTAATCAACTGAACAGCTATTATTTCCATTTACATGACAAGCGTTGATCATATTTGGTCTCACAGGGACAGGGACCTAAATTACCGTACCTGAACAAGAAAAAATACCTAACACATATTCATAATTTCTGGATCAACTTTGTCTAACCTTACACATAACAAAATTTATTCTTGTAGGGTGCTTTGTTCAGCCATGTTTCTCAATATGTTTGCCGTTATTATGTAAACAAGAAGTGAATCTAAAATGCTGTCTAGTTAAATTGACGCAAACTCTCATAAACCTAATATTATGCCACACACAGCGGAAAATCTTCCGTCTTATAAAAGAAAATATATTTGCATTTATAATCACAGTCAACCACCGCATATGCTAAAATGAAATAATAAAAATAGTAAAACATTACTGAAATAAAAAGACATATATGCAAATATCCTACACTAATATATGTACACGCCTATTCACGCACATGGTTGTTTCCAACACTAAATTTAGTGGACAGTTAATTGATAGATGCCTACGACGCGTGTTGATTTCAATGTCCATGGATATTATCACTGAAATCAGCGGCGACTATGACCTAGATGTGTGAAATTCATGGCTGTCCTCTGACCTACAACAACTCAAATGACATCTATTGGCAAAATGAAGTATTAGTATCAATTCAAAACATGGCGCAAGAAAATCTCATGGATGACGTTAACATAAAACTCATAATACAGTTATATCTGCTACATCCTATTCCTTATAACATTCCCAGATGAAAATCACTTGATATTATTTTCTTAAAAATGATCTTAGCTCCCCAGCAAGGGTTAGCGTAACGTATATAACCGTTACATAAGTAAATGTTCGAGCATTGGTTGTGCGGGTTCTCCATTCTTAAGTACGTCATTTTATGACTATAGTGAGCACTTTTTTACATCCCTATTTTTCCCCTTATCTTTATTTATCAATATTTATATAATCGAAGACCTCTACTCACAATCATGTTCCCGAGTATACAAATCATTGCTCTATTCTATCGTACGTAGAGCTTCGCGCACTTCTTATATCTTTAATCTTAATATCATTTATCTCTCAGCTTATCCGCTGGCATATAAGTTATTCTTTACTCTCATTTGTATCACTTGTCTCTCAGCTAATCCGCTGACTTAGAAATATCTATTTTATTACTCTCAAGATAAATTCATATTGAATGCTCATAATTCTCCACCATAACGGACCAATCAACGTTGAACAACTTTCCACAATCAATTCATCAACTTCAATATAGCAACAATGGCTTCTTTGCTTTAAAAACAACAAAAACAATCTCACCTGGTTTCCAAGATTAAAGTAATCATTATCCTCATTACTCTGTGAGAATAAAAATTCATTTAACTTACTGTACTTGAAGGTATCATGCATAAGTAAATGTTTCTCTATGAAATATACGTTAAACTGGTACAGAAATAATACAATTACTATCATAGTGCGTGTATGGTGGAAAAAACTATTTAGAAGGTGACGACTGCGATGTTATTACTACATGACTCACCTTGAGTGCAAATTAAGCTACTGGCATTGAATCTTTGACAACTCGCATCCTAAACAGACGATTATTTGCATTGTTAGAATAAACTACATCTTAGATTACACTATAGTTCACTTACTCACTTGAAGATTGCCGGCCGCTCCATCCGTAATCCATGCGGCTGGGCGATTGTGATGCAGAACATTGTTATAAAACCAAAGTATCAAGACATAATTGGCATCTTTATGTACATCTCGTTACACACATGGAACTTGGTCTTGACGCTTTGCTCACTATTTACAAGATTTTATCATATACTAACACTATGATTAAGAATAATGGACTCTGCACACGATTATAATATTATTCTTACCATAAAACCACTGTTGGAATACTCCTTCGCAAACTTCTGAACAGCTGGACATAGAAAATATTTCCCCAAAGTAGCGGTCTGTCACCGGATTAGTTCCCTCTCCACAAGGTCGCTTACTCTTTGTTTACGTTTGAAGGTTGGTCACCTTGCCATTCCGGGTATTTGAACTAGCCAGAGAGAGCTGTTTGGTAATCGCACATTCTTCTATGTGCAGCTTCCTATTCCCCGACCAAACAATTCTGACCAAGCATGCATTTTGTTAACCACTGCTCATCTACTTGCCTAGTAATCTGCCTGTCTTATTTTTACAGCAAGAATACTTGAAATAGGAGATGCTGTCGCGTTTGCCAATGACATAGTTTTTTTCGGCAAGGCTTGGCATTAATAATACAGTGTGTTAAAATTAGGCTTAGAATGTTTATTTTCCCACTGGAAATTATTATTATTCTGAATGCACATTTTCTCTCATTGAGCGCCGAACTCTGATAGTTTAATGTTACTCACTGATTTAACGTTAATGTTTCTCATCACTGTTACTGGTGATACGTAACACGCTGAGGATAGAAACACTGAGGATGAACGAAACACACTGAGAATAAGATGCACAGTGAAAGATGAGCGCGGTGATCGGGTCTCTTTTATAGGCGCGTGGCTACCAACGGGCTCGTCTTCCTGCACGCAGGGGTTTCTTGGACTTGGTATCCCTCTGCTGTGGGGGTGGATTTCTTTAGCAGAAGTAATTTTATATCATAAGTCGTATATGTCCTCCACAGGTGTTTCTGAACTCACAATATTATTGCTTACCCTGAGATAAACGTTGCCTCGAAAATCGATCGTAGAGTTTTTAATTAATTTGTAGGGGTGGGTAGCACTATCTTCTGTTGAAAAAGCACTGTAGGTTGGCGTATTACCGCAACACGTGATTCACAGCGCGGGATATGCGTTACGGCTACGCACTTTCTCTAATAAAATTGTAACACATATGATTAACAACAAAAACTGCACAGAAAATATTATATTTTCTCCTGCTGTCTGGATCACCCTCTTTCTGCTTTAACATTTTCCACACATCCAGGATTCACAGAATTATTTGAGAGCGCTGGTTTCAAAGATACTGGGTTTACGACCAACGTTCATTGGACCTTTCTCTCTTTGTTTGTTACGTGCTACTTCCTCTATATACATTGGAATCATCGGAGAACATCGCTACCGTGAACATGATGTTCAGTCGTCAGTTAGAGATAGTGGTAGTTGATGCTGTCGTAATCTCTTATTTATACGCTGCAGAATAGCGTCGAAAGCCCATATTGATCAGTTCGATAGTGAATATGGCTCTCGTAACGGGGAGAAAAACGAAAAGGAACGAGGGGATTTAGAACAATACAAATGTGGGTTGAAATTCTAGGCCTGGAATACTTTAATATTTTTCTGAGCCGGATGGAAACCCCTAAAACTTGTCAATGACTTTTCAATTGATTTCATTTCTTTCAGAAGCAGATCTGTTGCCTTCAGTAACAATGCTTCCCAAGTAACAGAGTTGTTTTATTTGTTCCGTTTTATATGTCCCTGTAGTTCTCGGGATAATGTTCGTATTGTAAATACTGATCTTTAGTTTGTACTGTCTTAATGCAGCTTCCAGCACTTCCAACATCCTACTTCTTCACTGCGAAACGTAAAGAATTTCACATTTAGACACGTAAATACTCAAAAGCTTATCATATGTCTACAATTACGGGCCTGGAAAGCACCAATCTAAATTAGAAAACCAAAATATACTTAAATGTGGTAACTAGTGGTAATCCATTCATTCATTCAAGAATTATACACCTAGTCAGCGGGTTCTGCTCAGCAAGTGCTCACGGCAAGCCATTTTAAACTTGCGATGAGAGGGAACGTCCATAACGTTCGCAGTTAGAGAGTTCCATGGTGGTGGTGGTGGTGGTGATTTTTGTTTTAAGAGGAAGTACAACTAGGCAACCATCCTCTATATAACACTAATCAGAGGGAAAAAATGGAAGGGGTCCGACACTTCGAAAAATGAAGATATCGGCCAAAGGAAGACAAGGGCCACGAAGGGCGTGAAAATGAAAGACCCCCTAGCCCTCGCAAACCTAATAGCGTCGGGGTCGGAAAAGAACAAGAGTTGACCAAGAGAGGTCGGATAGGATAGATGAAAGTAAGGAGCCTGCCACAAGTAAGTGGAAGCAATGTCAAGACTCAGCTGAGGGCCCCGTGGTCGCCAACCCACGCTCCAAAGTTCATAGCCCTTGAGGACCCTTTAAGTCGCCTCTTACGACAGGCAGGGGATACCGTGGGTGTTATTCTACCGCCCCCACCCACAGGGGGAAGAGTTCCATAACCTGGATGCAGATATTTTGAAGGGAGGTTGACGTTATGACCTGACTCACAGTAGAGCGTTAGTAAACGTTACCCCTTCATATCGTTTGTTATTGAATGGTTAGGGGCGTTAGAGTAACGACGAGTTGGTGGATGTATTTTAATGTGTGTGTGTGAGTGTGTGTGTGTGTGTGTGTGTGGAAAATCGAACAAATGGACTTATTTCTGTGGGGCCACATGCGCGACATAATTTACTCATTGTGTGTGTGTGGAAAATCAAAGAAATTGATTTATTTTTGTGGGTCTACATGCGCGACATAATTCACCCAACATCACCTAACGACAGAGACGATTCCATAGGAGTATTTGTGCAACAAGTCAAAGTGTCACACCCTTAATGCTGATAAGGATGCAAGAAAGTTTTAAGAGGCGTACAGTGCTTTTTGAAGAACAAGGGAGTTGGTAGTTTAAACATATTCTGTACGTAATATGTCTCTATACAGTAACGCAATTGTAGAGTATATTTACGTTTTTCTTTTTCATTCTCGTACTCGAGAGGTTCTCCTTTATAGTAGATTGTCCCGCTGTATAGATGAAGCAAAGAGTTTGCCGGCACATCAGGCGCTTGAGCTGAAATAACTGCTTCCCCGAAGCAGCTGTTATTTTAGACAGTCCAATTTAATGAGCTGTATGTATCTGTAGTACACTGCGCTATAGACCTAATTTGAAGTATGTTGAAAGTTCCCTTAGCTGTGTAATGCCTATTATTACTGCAGGAGTTCAGGACTTACCATCCGAGCAGGAACCGTGGATATACGCAACAATCGTGGAACACTCATCCCGGTGTCTAAGGTTATCCGTCATGAAGGATACAACCCCTCAAATAACTACATCCACGACATCGCCGTCTTAAAGGTAAGTAATATAGCACCGCCATGTTTGGTACTGGTTTGAATCTGATGAAATATTCCAGAAAATAGTAATAATAAATATTGGTCTTCTGTGATATTTATTTCTTCTGAATTTTTCAGCTTTCGCAGCCTCTGCAGTGGAGCCAGAACATCCAACCGGTAGTTTTGCCTCTTGAGCTAGAAGATACCCCTGGAGGAACACCAGCGACGGTTATCGGATGGGGTCTGCCCTACGTAAGTACACCATTTGACTTGAGTTTAGGTAAATAGTCTAAAAGGGAACTTACACTCTATCACATGAGATATTGGAGTTGGTGGTGCTGAGGATGCACAATCTGGTAACCATCCTCTATTACAATAATAGGAAGGAAAAATGGAAGAGAGTCGACATTCGAAGAATGAAGGTATCGGTAAAAGAAAGGGAAGGATCCACAAGGACGTGAAGTTGAATACAGTCGGCGTCGAATAAGAATAAGAGTTGATCGCGGAAGATCGGATAGGTATATTTTTTTCTTTTTTTCAATTTGCTTTACGCCGCTCCAACGCAGACAGGTCTTACGCTGACGATGGAATAAGAAAGGGCTAGGATGGGAAGGAAGTGGCCGTGGCCTTAATTAAGATTCAACCCCAGCATTTTCCTGGTGTAAAAACGGGAAACCACAGAAAACCATCTTTAGAACTGCCGTCAGTGGGGTTCGAATTCACTATCTGCCGAATACAAGCTCACAGCTGCGCGCCCCTAACCGCACTGCCAACTCACTCGGTGTCGGGTAGGAAAGATGAAAGCGATGAATCCGACATAAGCAGAAGCAATGCCTGACTCAGCTAGGGACACGTCGTTGCTAACCACACTTCCAAGATGAAAGCCACCGGGCGAGTTGGCCGTGCGCGTTGAGGCGCGCGGCTGTGAGCTTGCATCCGGGAGATAGTAGGTTCGAATCCCACTATCGGCAGCCCTGAAGATGGTTTTCCGTGGTTTCCCATTTTCACACCAGGCAAATGCTGGGGCTGTACCTTAATTAAGGCCACGGCCGCTTCCTTCCAACTCCTAGGCCTTTCCTATCCCATCGTCGCCATAAGACCTATCTGTGTCGGAGCGACGTAAAGCCCCTAGCAAAAAAAAAAAAAAAAAGATGAAAGCCCTTGTTTCCCACAGGGGCGGGAACATGAAATATTGTTCCAAGTTAATTTCGGTTGGTGATTGAATTAAGCCATAGTATAGGCATCCGGTAGATAGAAATAAAACGAAGTGGAATAAAGGCGATAGCCGATTGCCAAATATACAAAAGAGTCATCTTCCTATCCGTTTTACAAATTTATTGGCATCGGCGCTTGATGTCGTTTTGATGTGATACCACAATCAGACAATTTAGAATATTTCCTTACTAAGGCTAGAATATTGCTATGATGGCATGTGTATGTCGGAAGTCAAGGGCCAGATTTCAAAGCCAACAAGGAGTTTCATCTGTCACGCTGTTCAGATCTTCTATCTTGCCTCTGAACGCACGGAGAAGACTCATTTTCTTCTCCGCAGTCAGACTGAGTCGATTTCTTCCATCTCCTTCTCAAAATAGTGGTAATATATTATCCATGAGCTTTCATAGGTCAGCTTAATGTTCTCCATAGATGTCTGGGTGGATGGAAATGAGATGGCCACTTACAGGCGTTTTCTGTGAAGTGAGTAGGAACTTTGATTGCCACCCTAGTTTCCAGGCATCTCATATTCTAAGTTGAAAAAGCCGTTCTTCAAGTTAATGTTCGCCAAGAAGTTTATCTTTATTTGACAAGGGAAACTTCTGAAAGTGTATTTCACAATTTTAAATGTAACCTATTGTATTCGGAAGCACTGTTACAGATATAAATATTTGTCCCTGGTGAATGCCTCAAAACACTACTCTAGATGTGCTATTATCGTTATTTATCCGTAAAATAACAGGTTAAGGAAGCAAATATCACCGAAGATAATTACAGTTTTTCGATCTTTGATGGCCTAGGGGTATTTAGATATGCTCACTTTATATGAACCTTCTGTGCTTCCGTAGTCAGAAAATTTCAACTACGCGTAATGTCACATCAATGCGAATGTTGATGCCGAATAATGATTAATTTCTTGTGCACTTATTATATTTTTTCACGTAAAACTTGTGTTGCATTATAAAAATATTTAGCCTCTTCCTTTGGATTTTGAATTTTAGTGTTATACTGCGGTAGAGGAATCTAACTGCGTTACCCTCTCTCCACAGATCGCAATTATGTACGACCCGAGATCAGGGTTATAAGTGAGGATCAAAGAAGTTAATTTGGCGTAGAAAGAGTTTCTAGGTAGCATCTGAATTTTGGTGGAGCGGCCTCAAAAGATGGCTGTGCTCGACGATAGGAGCAGTCTAAACCCCTGCAGATGACAGCACCTCCAAAATTCTTGGGAACAGGATGTGTGATAATCATCCCGTGAAGAAAAATCGTTATCGTACATTTCTATGGAATACTGTCTAAATGAGTTTGATAAAAGACTAAGCGTCCGCCGTAAGCGAAGTGCGTCGGAAAATCGACGACGTCACAAATGTGCAAGTGTTCCTGCCGTGCGGGTATCGGTAGCGAAACAAACACGTCTTCTATACAATCAAGTACATTACATACAAGCTCGTGATAAATATTTGCAGTTATAGCGTTTTTCCTTAGGAAACATCTTTTGTCGGGGAAAGAAACGCAATGGTCCCAACGAGGGTTTGTACATACCAGTAGCGTATCCAGGATAGGCCGTCAGGAGGCGGGGGGGGGGTTATATTTACGAAATTATAATAAAACATATTGAACGTCCTTGTGCAGGTGTGGTGCGCGCATGCAAGAGTGTCATCATACGGACACTGATACAAATGAATTATGCTGATATTCAGATTGCGGTTCACTACAAAATTACATTAAAATATACAATAAGAACAACATGATCAAGGTCAATAGTTGTATAGAGAATGGTATGTTCAGATTACAAGCTAACATTCAACTTTCGAGGCTTCTTAGACAACAGATTCAGCAGACCTGTTGATTTTACAATTATGTCTCCGTGAATGTTTTGTATCAGTTGCTGTTTATTTAAGTAAAAATGCCATGGGTGGAGAGGTTCTACCGCAAGTATCCCCTCTCCCGGCTGAACCCCTGGTATGTAATGAGAGGAGTAAGCTATAGAAATATAATCTGCACCTTAATATGTATGTCGGTGTGTGTCTCTTAGGTCATCAGCCCAGAGGTTTGTTGGATCCTCAAATAGCACCACCAAAGGCTATCCAGTTACAGCAAAACCAAAAAAACCAATGGGAGCACCAAAATGAGGCGTAGTAGGCAAGATGAGGAGGGAGGTAGTTTGCCATTGCTTTCCTCACTGAACCAGAAAGTGCTAGTGCAGCACGACTAATCCTATAAGCAACATCTTTCATAACACTCAGACACTGGTTGTGCTCTGAACGTCAATACTCAGCACTACTCATACCCCAGCAGCTTTCATATTGTCACAGCCGTGGATGAGACTGGAACTTCGGTGGAAGCAACACTTTGCTCTGGCCTGTGACAAGAGATGGATACAAAAGTACTGCATCCATCAAGGAATGAGAGCCTTAGTAGTCCTATGTATGTTAATATTATTGTCTTCAGCTACGATACGGGGACTAAGCCTTCGTCTTAAACATGTAATAAAGTTATTCACTTGTCTTTGTCCGTGCCGACCCCGCGGTGTAGGAGTAGCGTGCCTGCCTCTTAACCTCAGGTACCAGGTTCGATTCCCGGCCAGGTCAGGGATTTTAATGTTGAAAAATTATCTTAGCAGACAAAGTAAGGGTCCCCATATACGAAAAACGTAAAATTAAACAATTTCTTCAATTATGCTGAAAGTTGAACTGTTAAAGGGCGCAGAAAGCTTTCCAATTGTATTGGACAGCTCTCTATCAAGCTAAAAACAAATTTCGAAAATCAGTTTCGCCCTAAATGCAGTTCCAGAAAAACAGCCTAAAATCGCTGGTTTTTTACTCGTTTTCTTTTTTATTCATATCCTAGCCTAATTAACTTATTTACATAATTCTTTCTGTATTGTGTTCCTTGGTTCAATACCTCACGCGTTTTTTTGATTTTTGAAAAATGTCCTCACCGAATGTAGTTATAATGACCTAAGTGAAACTCTGCATTGACTCACATTAGCGCTCGTAGTGGTGCTTAAGTGAAACTCTGCATTGACTTACATTAGCGCTCGTAGTGGTGCTTAAGTGATACAATGTATTGACTCACATTAGCGCTCGTAGTGGTGCATAAGTGATACAATTTACTGAACCATTTAGGTCCATATAGAGGGATACCTACCTTTCTTACCTATCAGCAAAGCTCATGAGATCTGTCTCTTGGGTCGTATCGGGTTCTTCGTCACTTGCTGAGGTAAAGGTAGGGTTCAGTAATTCTAATCTATCTACTGGAATGAAAGGTCTGTTTAAAAGATTCCTATTTATTCAGGAAATTTTGAAGCATTTGATATGTCAATGGTATCATAGAAGTCAATTGTGTCCACTGGACACCACAATCATTTTTACATAAACGTCAGAACACTGGTGTGAGACTTTAACGTAACTGCCTGACGGGCATTCATACTAGAAACCATTGTCTCAATTATTAATCATTTAAGAAAGGAAAGTCTGGAAATCCTTAAATTCCGCTTCCATGTGAGACCACATGTACCATCATAGTGATTCGTTATGGTCCAGCCCTCGTAACACGAACTCTGGACTCTGGGTATAATTAAGGCCGTCCAATCGGTGTGTGCCACACAGTGGTTCTACGGCATGGACCCTTAATTGAATCGATGTGACCTGCGTCTATGTCATGGACCGACATCTAATCTTCTAAGTTACTTTAAAGTCATTGTGGATGATGACCGCAAGGAAATGATGCTACAATGGCATATGGCCCTAATCTAAGTCACTGAGGTTGATGACCCCCTGACCATCCAAGTTTCTAGGCTGAAGGCTAAACACAATTAAGTTACATCGGTTGATGACCAAAGTTTCCACTTTACTATCCCCAGCACATTCACTGCTCAATCAATCAAAGTTCAATAATTACAACAATAGCAATGCTCACAAACTTTGTAGCAGTAAAATCCATTTCCTTCGGATATGTCCCTTTAATCGTTACTTTATATTTTAATATTCCCCCAGAAAAACAAACTAAAATTTCCAGAATGCATCTCCAAGTTATTCGCTTGATTAAAGTTATTTCAAAATGCGGTTTCACTGAATTTAATAATTAAATAAATTTAAATGATTTAGCGAAATGTTAAAGAACAGTAAATTTTATCTCCGCGGACTCTGGTTTCTTCACAAATTTCTGCGCGGCTGTGATGTAAATTCAATATTGCGATGTTTATCTGGCTGGAAAAGAATTGTTACATAATTCATGTCCAGTTATATATCTTGTCTCGTGATCTCACACTTTTAAAATCTAATCTAGTCCTAACCGTTATTAACACTTGGATATCCTAATAATCTACGTATAAACTAAAACTACTCGCCATATAATTACGATGTCATCTCTCGTCATGACCATTTATGAATTTTGCACACCCCCCACAGACAAACCGATCATCACAACAATCGCTCTATATTTTGGACAACCCTGAATTTGGTTACTCTGTTCCTTATACTCAAAGTTTTTGATTTCAAATGTTCATTACGTCCCCAATTACAGTATTTCACAATACTCAGATCATTACCGGCTATGAATTTCAACTAAATCCAGCATTTTAACGTTTTCCCTGGCCGAGAATACAGTACAATCTCAATTCCACGCCTGTCCCGTTATCATCTCACCCCCCCCCCCCCAAAAAAAAAATTCGCTTGGCAGTTACATGAAACACCCGGTTCGTTCTACCTGACTGACTTCTCAAAATGCTCCCTTTAAATTCTGCCGACATAATTAAACAAATACGATATTCTAACCAACAAAATGCACAGATTATGCTTACTAATTATACGCGTCGCCAATTAATACCGATATGGATTTCTATGAATTTCTTTCCATTCTCAACATTATAAAATATTCCTCGGGCTATCATGTCCCGGCTTCAATGACAGAACTCTAACCTGATTCGTACATCTCATCTCAACTCATATAAAACATTCCTCGGGCTTCCGTGTCCCGGCTTCAATGACAGGTCCAACCCCTGTTTCCCAGCTCCACAATTATCATCGACAAAGAGCTGGAATAAAATCCTTACTAGAAATCTCGACGTCTAATATGGCACAATCCATTACTCATGAATAACTTCGCATAAATGAGATCGTATTTAATAACTTGATTTTTATGAACAAAAATGACTGAAACATTCTACTAGATCTTTTTATTGTCAGTCAGACACAGTTTAAGATGAGCCTAGAAAAACGTTTCTCTCCGTGACCGAATTCATCACCCTAGGTTCTCACCCGACAGCGCGCTTCCACTCGATTGAAAATGAGTAACCATGGATTATTATTATTAACGTCAAATTGCAGACAGAAAAATTTTACGTCGAATGAACATCCTAATTTGGCATCACAAAATATAGGCAGTACACTTCACACGGATGACGATCTACATTGGACGTGATATCACTTCGGAACCCTATTCAATAACTTTTTACAAAATCATACGGCACTCGCAAGACTTCAAAAATTTATCCAAGTGGAAAATAAAACAACCGACTCTTTAGTCGTATTCAACACATTTACAAAACTTAGTAGGGATGACCACTGCGTCGTATATCCCCATTCAAATACACTTTTAGAGATCACGAGACAAGATATAAGAGGTAGTAAGATGGAAAGTCACCTACCTCATGTAGTCATAGGGCTCACCTGCGACCCTGGCATTTTATTTAGCCATTTTTACATTCATGGCTTCACAGTTCATGATTAATTTTCTTCAGGTTTTCTGGAATAAAGCATTAAAAAAAAGAAAATACCCTTCACTTGTTTGATGGGCGCACACGACGGACTATAATTATTTCGGCACACGAATTACTTAATCACATTAGAATTTATTCAGTACTTTGACCGTCCTATCTGGTACAATTATTTCACTCAAGAAAACTATCTCCTCATGGACTCAAGACCTAGCCGCAATGGCTAAAATCTGCAGTTGAACTCAGTCTACTTTCGTTGTTTGATTTCGCAGAGCAGCTCAACAATTTTTCGTCCGCTTTGTATCACAAATGCCGGAGAAGGAGACTTCGTCATGGCGTCCCTTCGTATTTATAGCAGTTACCCCCTCTCTTCGGATCTCTCCCTTTGCCGCCAAGAAAATTTTCTATAAATTTTCTGACTTACCTAAACTGTAATTTCAAGAGTTTTGAAAGTGACTACATGCTTGCTACATTTCTGGCGGTAGTGCTCATGGACATTTAAAACTTTTACGGGTTCGATTTGTGAGATGATTGACCCCCTTTGATAGGCACTATATTTTTTTGACTTGGCTTGGGTCGCCATGTACACGCGCTTTGAAATAGTTCACAAAAATGACTTGAGATTCTTCCGCCGTTGACACGTGTGGCTGACGTCACGTACCGCAGAGCGTGGGACCGAAGGTAATCACCTCCTCGTCACGTGTCAAATCCATGCTATCAAGAATCCAACTTTTAGTTTAATTGTTACATTATGCATAATGTTCTTAAGGCACAAAGGTCATGGGTTCAGTATTGACTCACATTAGCGCTCGTAGTGGTGCTTAAATGATACAATGCTTTGACTCACATTAGCGCTCGTAGTGGTGCTTAAGTGATACAATGCTTTGACTCACATTAGCGCTCGTAGTGGTGCTTAAGTGATACAATGTATTGACTCACATTAGCGCTCGTAGTAGTGCTTAAGTGATACAATGCTTTGACTCACATTAGCGCTCGTAGTGGTGCTTAAGTGATACAATGTATTGACTCACATTAGCGCTCGTAGTGGTGCTTAAGTGATACAATGCTTTGACTCACATTAGCGCTCGTAGTGGTGCTTAAGTGATACAATGTATTGACTCACATTAGCGCTCGTAGTGGTGCTTAAGTGATGCAATGTATTGACTTACATTAGCGCTCGTAGTGGTGCTTAAGTGATACAATGTATTGACTCACATTAGCGCCCGTAGTGGTGCTTAAGTGATACAATGTATTGACTCACATTAGCGCCCGTAGTGGTGCTTAAGTGATACAATGTATTGACTCGCATTAGCGCTCGTAGTGGTGCTTAAGTGATACAATGTATTGACTCACATTAGCGCCCGTAGTGATGCTTAAGTGATACAATGTATTGACTCACATTAGCACTCGTAGTTGTGCTTAAGTGATACAATGTATTGACTCACATTAGCGCTCGTAGTGGTGCTTAAGTGACACAATGTATTGACTCACATTAGCGCTCGTAGTGGTGCTTAAGTGATACAATGTATTGACTCACATTAGCGCCCGTAGTGGTGCTTAAGTGATACAATGTATTGACTCACATTAGCACTCGTAGTGGTGCTTAAGTGATACAATGTATTGACTCACATTAGCGCTCGTAGTGGTGCTTAAGTGATACAATGTATTGACTCACATTAGCGCTCGTAGTGGTGCTTAAGTGATACAAAGTATTGACTCACATTAGCGCTCGTAGTGGTGCTTAAGTGATACAATGTATTGACTCACATTAGCGCCCGTAGTGGTGCTTAAGTGATACAATGTATTGACTTACATTAGCGCTCGTAGTGGTGCTTAAGTGATGCAATGTATTGACTTACATTAGCGCTCGTAGTGGTGCTTAAGTGATACAATGTATTGACTCACATTAGCGCCCGTAGTGGTGCTTAAGTGATACAATGTATTGACTTACATTAGCGCTCGTAGTGGTGCTTAAGTGATGCAATGTATTGACTTACATTAGCGCTCGTAGTGGTGCTTAAGTGATACAATGTATTGACTTAGATTGGCGCACGTAATGGTAGAAAAATGCTAACTGCTAATCTAATCGACCGGATAAAGACGATTAAGAAAATGATTGTAATTTTTAGGAATAAATAAAGAATATGTTCTCACAGTTTATTATATATTTACCCGAAATTCGTAGCTCTTCTCCCTAAGATATTTTCAATACCTATTGATTTGCTTGCCTGAAGGGCTAAAACTGTGGATTTTTATCTGGATCTGAAGGCTTGTTCGAAGTCCACTCGGCTTATGCGATTACAATTGAGGAGCTGTCTGACGGTGAGATAGCGATCCCGGTCAAGAAAGCCAAGAATAACGGCCGAAAAGATTCATCGTGCTGACCACACGACACCTCATAATCTACAGGCCTTTGGGCTGAGCAGCGGTCGCTTGGTAGGCAATGGCCCTTCGGAGCTCTTGCGCCATGGGGTTTGGTTTTTGTTTTAGTTGCCTTTGTCTTTGTCTCCCGTGAATGTTCATAATTTGGAGCTGTCTAGATCTTGTACTAGACTCTTCTTGTAAAGGTAAACCCCTAGAATATTACACATACCAATTTCACACAGCGATTTTTCTTTCATATTGATCGACATTAACATTCCGATGAGTTTGTTGGGCAGCATGTCGTGGACGATAACATGTAATGGATATTGGCTCGTAAGATACCACTCTGACTAATGTGGTGCGATGGGAGTTATTTATGAGGAATAGTAAAAGTAAAACACTGCTTCGTGATGGACAATATGTAGGTATACACCAGCAATAAGATGATGTTGTGTCTCAAAGCTCATACTGCATGACGTTTGGGTGTAAAATATGTCACGTAGATGTTAACTGGATGTTACAGAAGATCGTTCGGAATCTCTGGGGATGATTTTTGAGGGTAATTAGTTTATGAAAAGCCATGTCTGCAGCAGCGATCATGCTCAATTGGAAAGCCAGCATTTCTAACTAAACCCCGACAACATAAATTCCATTGCAGCAGATGTTTCCGCAGAGCTAGCATGTCTATTTTTCCCACTCCTCCTGACAGGCTATCCAGAGGCTATTGATAGTGCATGACGTCTATTTCCTAAAGCCTTGTTTAGAAGTCCATGGGTGACCCATCGGGTGCCTTGGCTCGAATGTCAGTAACAGGAAATGCACTTATTCCAGTTTCCATCTCCATTGTCTCAAAGAACAAACTTCTCGAACGAGAGGTGTGGCTGGATGCTTTATCTTAATATGCCCATACCTTAATTTTTGCCCTCCCATACAGTGCTGGGATATCTGTGTTGTAAATGGGTATCAAAACCTCTTTTTGACAGTATGTAGAGTTCATCTTTACATTATTAGCGACACGCAGAATAATTAACTTGCCATTGTAGCAGTATCCAGCGATGATCACGAATCCTCTTGGAAAACTTCCCTGGCATTCGTTATACAATGTTTTATTTTTTTGTCTCCAGGGCGCTAGTAAATCGAGCGAGATTTTTTACAGGCACTAAGGTCATGGTACACATATGCTTCGTCTAATGTCACCCCATTTTTCCATCTGACCCCGGCCAAATAGCCCTCATACAGCTTTCTTGCGTTAGTGCGACGTTCCGAAATATGGCGCTTATACTGCTTGTCTAATTGCAGGTCCTTATTGATTATGGTGTTAACTGCCGGAATAGACATCCCCAACTTATTTTCGAAAGTCTTTTGGAGGGGAGGGGGTGGCAGAGTTACCACCTGAGACAAGGGCCTTCACTTTCTTCACCACTTCTGGTATACGGCTGGTGACTGGTAGTGGATTTGTCTGTTTTTACCCTTTTGGAATTAAGACCAGGCAGCCTTTGATTCTTTTATTCAATACAGCACAGATCCCGTGTTTTCATGTGGAGAAATCACGCTTCTTGCACATTTTTGGATCTGAAAGGGCTGTTATGTAGCCCTCCCAGTAAGGGTCAATCCGCATCGTTGCAGCTTATGTCACAAAACTCTGCACGCACGTTCTCAGTACCGACGTGAATTATCACTCCCCGTTTGGGCGTGCTCAAGTTTATAACAGTGCCGCCAGTAGTCTTCAGACTCGTCACCAGAGATCCCGAACGACCTTCTGTAGCAAGAAGTGAGGCGCAGAGTTTAAGTTTAGATAAAGAAAAAAGTAATAATACTCTCCTCTTGTGAATGTTGTGGAATTACACTGTTTCCGTATCGAATCCATTATATCTTGTTGTGTGCTTTCGGGCTTATCTAAGGAAAGGTTACAGATCTCTTCATATGGTTATGAGGCTACTTGGGGGTGTAGTAAGGATGTAAAGGAGAGGGTATTTAAGTCACAATTATTAGAATATGGTTCCAGTATATGGAGCCTTCACCAGGAGAACTTGATTCGAAAACTGAAAAAATCCAAAGGAAGGCAGCACGATTTATTCTGGGTGATTTCCGACAAAAGAATACTATTAAAAAGTTGTTGCAAACTTAGGGTTGAGAAGACTTGGGTGTACCAAGTGGAAGCAATTCCAGGAGTCAACTGAGAGCCCTGAGATCACTGAGTTGAGTGTCTCTAGGGCCCCATTCAGTTGCCTTTTACGACAGGCAAGGGATACCGTGGATGATTTATATCGCCCCCATCCACAGGGGTGTATGGGGAGATGTTGCTATTCTTCGGCGTCTTCATAATTCAGTGAGATGTAAAGGGCTTCATTTCACTTAAGAATGGAGGCCTGTAGCTGTATGTAACCAGAATCTGATTTTACAGGAGAGATTAAAAACTGGCCTATGGTTTTAAATGAAAAACTGTACCAATCACAAATTATGAATTAATTTGTATAATAGTCATAATGATTAGCTAAATATTAATTTGTGTTATTTTAAGATTTTCATTTTGCACATACGAGGTATCCGTAGACAGATATAACATACGAGAAACGAGATGGTGGTACTGGTTCATTTTAAGCAATTTTATTGAATACTTTTCACATGTTCTTCACAGAATTATCAGGAGTATTCGTATAGCAACAATAAAGTTATAAAACAATATTTCATAAATTTGCAGATTCGCGGTCTCTATTCTTAAACGACAAGATTTGGATTTCCTATCACAACACACCAGTCACCCTATAACACACCTGGCCTTCCTCATATTCCGTATTCACACTACAGTATTACCTGCTCACGAAAGTCACTCATTGGACGAAGATGTGAAGGCGAATACGACTCTCGCTCTGTGGGTAGAAAATAAATACGGAACTCTTTTGAAAAGTGTTACGGGCGCTAAAGGAAGCGTGTCACTGTTTATAGGGTTTACCTTGAAGGTGGTGTTGTGTTAAAGGTTCCATATCACCTGTGATATAAGTTTCACCACATGTTTTTGACTACACTACTACAGTCAATAATTTCGTGGGCTGGCGCCTACAGTTAACGCAACACAGCCTACGTTCATACACTACAGTCAATAACTTATTGGACTGGCGCTTACAGTGTAGGCAACACAGAGTACACCTACGTACGTACTGCAGTCAATTTGTTCGTGAACTGGCGCTAACAGTTCATGGATCAGAGAGTCCTTTCACCTGTTTTTTCACGTCTTTTTCCCCTCGTGATGATCTGGGCGATTTTGACTTGATCATCTGACACATTTCGATAGCGGATTTGCCTAATTTTTGGCAGAACTTCAAATTTGCCAGTTGCTCAAACTACGAAATTCTCAACTTCCGCCTCTGACATGAAACTACCTCTTGCTGGGATTGCTGGGACTAGCAAGGAACTGTCACGGCAACACATCATGGTATAAACTCTTCGCTGTAGTGCACCACAACGACAATAGACGGCCAGTCCACGAATTTAATGACTCTACTACATAGTAAGTAAGTAAGTAAGTAAGTAAGTAAGTAAGTAAAGCCTTTATTTTTCTTCCAGATCTACAGCGATGAGGCCTTATTGATCCATTAAGGGAGAAAAATAATAGTACCCAACCTAGACAGCTTAAAATACTATACACATAGAATAATGCTCGTATAGTAAACATAGCTAACACCAAATGTGGAAAAACAAAGTTGCTGGAAATAATAATAATAATCAAATGTCCATGAGTCAATGTTATCTTTTCAGATATGAACAAAACCTCAAAAAATCTCAGTATTGCTATTAAGACGAGGGATAAACGAAAGCTAGTAGTACTGAAAATAATAATAATAAATTGTAAAAACTCAATATTGCTATTAAGAAAAGGGATAAAACGAAGACTAAAAAAAACTATTGCAACAGGGTAATTCCATCTATAGACTGTACGGCATTATTGGCAATGTGAAACTAAAACTGGCAACATATAACTGAGCAGAGTACAGTGCTGTGTCGGGCTGAGTCTGCACTAGACCACTGACTGTTCCACTTCCGGCCGGGTTCGCACTCAGCACATTCTCTCTTAGACACTGACCTTTCTTATATTCTACTTATATTGCTAACCTGACTACGTGTTATCTCCACTGTAGTGCCGATGTGCAGTTATTACACTTTACATTTCTTTCTTGTTGATCACTCTTCAACCTCTATTAATTCACTATATGTGTTAACTTTATAACTCATGCAACTCACCACCTTAAATGAAGCCATGTTCACTAACTGATAACTGGAATAACTAGGACCCCAGCTCATAAACCAACCGTCACCAGATATTATCTTTCTCCTTATCATCTGACCAATTTATCACACCCTCTTCCTCATTCACTACACACTTGACCACCTGGAAACTTCTCTTCTATCACACCCGTCGTTTACTCACTCTTAACATAGTTATGAATAACACGCACACACTCCACTATTATTGTGTATATAGCCATTTACTTCTCACTACACATTAACTTTTTGCTTCTTGTCACAATGCCTTCGTCTACTCTGTTCTTTTTGCCCCATAACTCTCTGAGGCTCAGACTTCTCCCTCTCACTAGGGCACCTCTTGCTTCTTCTTCTTGCTTCCCAGTCGTGTTTTCACTTCGTTTGCTTACTCTTGTTACGTCCTGTGTTTCTACTGCCACAATCTTTCCCTGTATCCTTCTATCTTCTCTCCCACTGACCTCCGTCCTGGACTCCTTCGTTAATGCCCAGTTCTCCCTGGTTTCCTTCCTGATCACATTCGTCATCTCTGCCATTACCTCCCTGTTCGCTATGGTTAACAAATCTATCAAGTTACTTCCTTCATGCTGCGAGCTTGGTTCCTTTACCTTATTATCCTTGTTTCTTTCTTTGCCTCCATGTCCTTCATCCCCCACTTTACAGTCTCTGGCTTGTCTTTCCTCCACTCTCTTTCCCACTACTACTTCGTCATTCCTGCCATCTTCCATTTCTCGTAATTTCTTCGCATTCCACGTTCTAGTCCAAATACCATTGGTCACTACTAATTTTTGACCCTTAATATGAGCTCTTAACCCCTGTAATTTAGCCCTGGCCAAATGTTTCTTCAGAGTGTTATGTTCATTACCCCTTCTCTACCAATGTCTTCTTTAATCCAAATTTTTGTACTCCGTATGTTATCTGCACTTCTTATCACTACTTCCGCCATCAAGGTGGAGAATAGCTTCAGTTTGATCGGTCTATCACCCCGTTTTTTTACCTATCCTTTCTACATCATCAATTTCGACTTCGGTAAAATTAATTCTCATCATTTTCTGGATGACTTCCACAACTTTGTATGTTGTCAGTACTTTATCTTCTGCTTTGTCTTCCGGTACTCCATATATGAATAGGCATTTCTTCCTCCGTTCTCGGTTACAGTCTTCAATTTCCGCTCGCAACTTCACCACCTCTCCTTCCATCTCCCATATTTTTGACTTGAGTGATATGATTTCTCTCTCGTTGGTTTCTACTCTACTCATTATCTCGTCTGATTTTCCCTGTATCCACCTCCTTATATGCTCAAGTTCTTTCATTTGCTCTTTCATCATATTCTTAATCTGCTCAAACGGGCATACTTCTTCCACCACTTCTTTCACTACTTTTCTAATGATCTCCACGTCTTCCCAGTTCATGTTGCCACTAGAAGTCGGGCCGGGGTTTACCTCTACTCCTCCTATAACTAGTAATATCATAATCACCACTGCCGCCAATATCATATCGTCCATCATTCTTGTTTCCATTATACTTCCTTTATTTCTAGCTATCTCCTTTTCCCCTTTCATCTGCCATCTTCCAATAGCCACACGATATTGATCCACGCCAATCATCTTCCTCTTCCCTCTCGAATTATTTACTGCCCACCGTTCACATTCCACGCCGGCTCTCCTGACACCTCCACACAATACGTCTGTCACCGAACGCTGACTAGGTTAGACTGACTCTACTACATGTGATGAGTTGGTTCCCTCTACACAGAGAACTGAAACCCTCAGTTCGCTAATTATTTTGTTATGTGTACTGTGATAACGAGTTCTGTTGAATTCTTTCAGACCGGTGGTTCCGTGATGCAGTACCTTCAGACGGTGGACATCGTGGTGTATTCGGACGAAGATTGTGGCAAGGCACACGGTGGAAAACCTCACTCAAGTAACATCTGCGCAGGAATTCCTGAAGGAGGAAAAGGACAGTGCAACGTAAGAAAATAGCTCTTATTTCTCTGTGATTTTCAGTACATTATTATTATTATTATTATTATTATTATTATTATTATTATTATTATTATTTTGATCACGCCATTTCAACTGACTACTTCTGACTACGATGTCTGGCCAATACTTCCGCGTGATTCTCGGTGTTGTTCTTTCCTCTCCTACGTCTATGCCTTTCCTGTTTTTAATTTTGACTATTCTCGGAAACCCTTGAACGCTTGAAGTTTCTTCTTAAGTGCGTCATTGTGTGTGATTCTCGCTTCTTCAAGGTCTCTAGCCACATCAGTGAATCAAGCCCCCCTGGTTTTCTTCTGCTGAAAGATGGTAATGACGCGGTTGGTCAATCTTGTTGGGTGCATCCGTGTCACATGCCCATAAAGGATAATTCTTCTTTATGGATGATATCGGTAATCTTATATTAATATTATTTATTTATTATTTATTTTATTTATTTATTTATTCATTTCTTCTTCATTTCGAATCACCCACCTTTGCGGTACGTCAGATCAGTCACTTCTTAGATGCATGTGCTCTTTTCTTCTCCCGATAGTTCTTCATTCTAACTGATCTCCTCCTCCTTTCCTCCTCTGATATCCGAATCGGTTTTCTGGTGTTGATCTTAACTTGAAATCTCTTATTTATTTATTATTTATTTATTTATTATTTAATTTTTATTTATTTATTTCCACAAAATGTAGATACAATTCAGGGATGGTGAGTGGAGAAAGGGCATAGCCCCACATACACGAAGGTGCTTCCATCCACACTTAACATTACAATATTAAATAATTACCATTATAGGCTACAGAGTGTTCTTATATACAATTACCCTACTTATATACACGTATTATTCACATAATATTCACAGGAACTTTTAAATATTCAAGTAATTCCACTCACTAAACAAACAAACAAACAAACACAACACACAAAACACACACCGGCGAATCTCCACATATACTTCAGGTAGGCCAGCTCATTTATACCCACCTTGTTGCTTGTTGCTTTAAGGGGACTAACATCGAGGTCATCGGCCCCATTTATACCCATGCACAATCTCACTCACTCGAGATCACACACATTTTCATCCGTCCTCCCGAACATACTGAACATTAAGAAGCAGAAAATTATGCACAGATATTTTCGTTATATGATTGATGAGATTCGTGTGGAGCGTGGCTTTTTAATAAATGTCACGAAAGTAGCGCAGGAAGAAAGAGAACAGAAACTGTTGAAATGTGGGGTTACAGACGAAATATGAAGGTGGAATGGGTACCTCACTCCAGAAGTAATAAGAAATATTAGAACGGGTAAGTTCACTTCGGATGTCATCACTAGTGGCTTTTACGTCGCACCGACACAGATAGGTCTTTTGGCGACGATGGGATAGGAAAGGCCTAAGAGTTGGAAGGAAGTTTCCGTGGCCTTAATTAAGGTACAGCCCCAGCATTTGCCTGGTGTGAAAATGGGGAAACAACGGGAAACCATATTCAGGGCTGCCGACAGCGGGATTCGAACCCATCATCTCCCGGTTGCAAGCTCATAGCCGTGCGCCCCTAACCGCACGTCCAACTCGCCCGGTGGCATGTCATCGAGTTTCTCGATGCTGGAGTATTTGAAATGGAATGTTTTCGATTATATAAATTATTGAGAAGTACAGAGTTCCACGAAGAAATTGAGAAGAATAGGAGAACTTTCTGAAATATAAGGGCTGTTCAATTGAACATAGACAAAGCTGGTGATACTGCAAGTAACTGACGCAGTAGTCCTCTATGTTGCTTGTTGTAACGGCTTAAAACGTCAGTCTTAGACACGCCTCCACGAAGTTGGTGCAACATTCATGTTTAATGGTTACCTTCAAACGAATGCAATGTGTCAAAATTCAGTTCTTGTGCAAAGAAGGTACTTTGCCGGGGAAAATATCACGAAATATGCTCATGCTCCACGGTAACGCCCGTCCACACTCTACTAATGAAATAATGGGCACTGGCGACACTTTCTTTGGGATCTTACAAACTAACCACTTTAGATCCAGGATTTGATCCGCTGAAGAACACCCTAAAGAATAAGAAGTTTCAGCTCCTATCAAGCGGCTAGTGACTCGTGAAGAGTTTCAACTATAAACTAGCTATCTTTTCTTGGAGAGGGTGTAGAGAAATGAATTCACCATTGGGACAGGCACCTGAACGATGAGGGAATTATCCGTAAACTCTCTTGAACTTTCATATGTATGCTGTCGTTATTATACAGAATACGGACAAACATTTAGGACACACATTTCATATAAGGCAAAGTTTCATGTGGTACCCTGGTACGTTCTGTTCATGTGTGTTTACCATGGTTAATGTAATATGTAGAGTTATAGGAAATTAATTCTAACAGGGAAATAAAGCGTTTCCGGACCCATGTATATATAACATATTTTCTTCTTCTACGTGTCAGGAATGTGTCCTGAAAGTTTGGCCTACCTCATTGTTACACCCTGTATAGTTTATGTTGAGCACACACACAATGCAAATGCCTAGACACCAGTTCGTATTTCAAGTGTTGTTGTTGTTTGAGTCATCAGTCCATAGACTGGTTTGATGCAGCACTCCATGCCACCCTATTCTGTGCTAAACTTTTCATTTCTACGTAACTATTGCATCCTACATTTGCTCTAATCTGCTTGTCATATTCATACCTTGGTCTACCCCTACCGTTCTTACCACCTACACTACCTTCAAAAACCAACTGAACAAGTCCTGGGTGTCTTAAGATGTGTCCTATCATTCTATCTCTTCTTCTCGTCAAATTTAGCCAAATCGATCTCCTCTCACCAATTCGATTCAGTATCTCTTCATTCGTGATTCGATCTATCCATCTCACCTTCAGCATTCTTCTGTAACACCACATTTCAAAAGCTTCTATTCTCTTTCTTTATGAGCTAGATATCGTCCATGTTTCACTTCCATACAATGCCACGCTCCACACGAAAGTCTTCAAAAACATCTTTCTAATGCCGATATCAATGTTTGAAGTGAGCAAATTTCTTTTCTTAAGAAAGCTCTTCCTTGCTTGTGCTAGTCTGCATTTTATGTCCTCCTTACTTCTGCCATCGTTAGTTATTTTACTACCCAAGTAACAATATTCATCTACTTCCTTTAAGACTTTATTTCCTAATCTAATATTTCCTATATCACCTGCCTTCGTTCGACTGCACTCCATTACTTTTGTTTTGGACTTATTTATTTTCATCTTGTACTCCTTACCCAAGACTTCATCCATACCATTCAGCAACTTCTCGAGATCTTCTGCAGTCTCAGATAAAATAACACTATCATCGGCAAATCTCAAGGTTTTGATTTTCTCTCCTTGGACTGTGATTCCCTTTCCAAATTTCTCTTTTATTTCCTTTACTGCCTGTTCTATGTAAACATTGAAAAGGAGAGGGGACAAACTGCAGCCTTGAATAACCCTTATATTATAAATGTCGTGCTCCGAACTGTATACCAGTGTTGCATGGAGAAATCTAGTAGAATAGGAAAAAAATTCAAGTATTATCAATTTGGAAACATGTCTTCAGGGTGCAGTGTAATCATTTCATCTTCTTTCTCGTCCAACAGGGTGACTCTGGTGGCCCACTTCTTGCTAATGGTCATCAAGTGGGCATCGTGTCCTGGTCGGTGAAGCCCTGCACCGTCAAGGGATATCCTGGAGTGTTTACTGAAGTGTCTCATTATATAGACTGGATCAACAAGAACATTGACTGAAACATTTAATTTTTTCTGATACTTTGTGTTGTCACTAAATAAAATGTATATTTACGGCTGATAAATTCAATGAATCCGTAGACTGCTATGTTTCCTATTAATCCTCATCCTGTTTCAGCAATTTAGTGGTCCTTAATCCCCGTATAGTCTACGAATAAGTTTCCCGCATGTACTAGTGATGAATGGGATGCCTAATCGCTAGTTTACCAGGGAAGGGCGTGAAAATGAAAGACTCCCTAGGTCGGGATCGGAACAAAACAAAAGTTGACCAAGGGAGGTTGAATAGGTTTGATGAAAGTAAGGAGTCTGGCAAAGTAAGTGGAAGCAATGCCAGGACTCATCTATGGACTCCGCAGTCGCCAAACCACGCTCCAAAGTTCAGAGCTACTGGGGCCCTTATTAGTCGCGTCTTACGACAGGCAGGGGATACCGTGGATTCTATTCTAGCGCCCCCACCCACAGGGGTACCGGGGAGGAGAACCAGTATCTCGGCCAGGCGGAATGCCTAACAGGGGCGTTATGGGGGGATGGGACGACTGGAAGGGACAGACAGGAAAGAGGGAAGGAAGCGGCCGTAGCCATAAGTTAGGTACCATTCCGGCATTCGCCTGGAGGAGAAGTGGGAAACCACGGAAAACCATTTCCAGGATGGCCAATTTGGGAATCGAACCCACCTCTACTCAGTCCAAAATCAAATCAAAATCTCTTTATTTGGAATTGAGGTGTCTATCTCGTTGGCAAATGGTTCACTAAAATATATTATTGTCAAGCACTAAATTTTAAATTAACAGGAGAAGATGAACATTTTCCTAGAATACAATATTATACAATTTACGCTAACAATTTTTTCTATTGAACACACACCTCGTCCTTAATAAATTTATATTGTTTACAAAATTCTACTTATAATATCTCCTGTACTTACAAATACAGTCAACTCATATACAGTATGTGAAATTACTTCTAATAATATTATACAACTGGTATAAGGTTAAAATTAACATTGCATTTATTTACTTATTTATTTTTTACCTATTTTGGAACCTAAGTAGCATAACGACCTGCTGCGTCTTAACCAGAGCCCCTCAAGGCTGAGTGGACCCCATTCCAGCTTTCATACTACTTTTCAAATTTGAACCCGGGCCTCCGGGGGGGTGGTAGCTAATCACACTAACCACTACACCACAGAGGCAGACCGTAATGTATATGGTAGAATTTAATGTGGTATTTTCGTTCTTAAAACATGTTATTTGCACGCCATGTTTGGTTTGGTATTTATAGATGATTGCATAGAAGACATGATGTCACGCCAACGACACAGCGATTCACTGCCATAGCGATTTACCTTCACAAACCTCCAGTCACTAACACCAACACGCAGGCTACTCGTGGCAGACACGAGAAAAGTCTTATTCTTGACTTACGCTAGGGAATGCTGCCTGCTAAACCAATTCCCACTACGAAAGAAGCAATAGCTAGGCTCAGTGGCTGACGTGACGCGGAGAACATGAATAACCTCAAGCGAAGACGGAAGATAGAACGAGGGAATATCACGCGGGTACTTTTTTTTTTACTTTACGTCGCATCAACATAGGTCTTATGGCGACGATGGGATAGGAAAGGCCTAGGAAGTGGCCGTGGCCTTAATTAAGGTACAGCCCCGGCATTTGCCTGGCGTGAAAATGGGAAACCACGGAAAACCATTTTCAGGGCTGCCGACAGTAGGGCTCGAACTCACTATCTCCCGATTACTGGATACTGGCCGCACTTAAGCGACTGCAGCTATAGAGCTCGATACGCGGTTTGTTAACACAATAAATTCATTCAGATGAATCTGAGTATTATAAGGATCGTTTACAGGAGGCACGAAAAACCTTACTGAATTTCAGTTGCATATACTGGGATGAAGATGTGCGCTACCGCCAGACTTAGTTGGTTTATTGAACCTCAAGGCTTTGAGCTGCAGCCAATAGTCAACGGATTAGCCAGCCGTGATATCAAAGCTACTGCCTTGGTCTCTACTACTGTCAATACTCAACACCTGATCAGTGGAGATGGTAGCCTAAGGTTTAGCAAATTAAAGTCCGGCTTTGTGGCTAAATGGATAGAATGCTTGCCTTTGGTCCGATGGTCCCGGTTGAATGATCAGAATCAATCCCCTCGTGCTGTTAATTCCCCTGGATTGGGGACTGAGTGTTTATTACTTCTTAGCCATTCATTTCATCCTCATTAGGTCACCACCAAGCCTATACAAAAGCCATGCACTATTCTTATTCTTATTATTATTATTATTATTATTATTATTATTATTATTATTATTATTATTATTATTATTATTACTAGCTGGTGCACCCGCGCTTCGCTACGGGATTCTCAGAAAGACTGACCTTGTGGTTTTCCTAACTGAAGTAAACAAAGGCCATTACTTTTGCTAGTTGCTTTACGTCGCACCGACACAGATACGTCTTATGGCGACGATGGGACAGGAAAGGGCTAGGAGTGGGAAGGAAGCGGCCGTGGCCTTAATTAAGGTACAGCCCCAGCATTTGCCTGGTGTGAAAATGGGAAACCACGGAAAACCATTTTCAGGGCTGCCGACAGTAGGGTTCGAACCTACTATCTCCCGAATACTGGATACTGGCCGCACTGAAGCGACTGAAGCTATCGAGCTTGGTAAAGGCCATTACAAAAACGTCAGTAGGAAAGTAACGATGTTATAATAATAATAATAATAATAATAATAATAATAATAATAATAATAATAATAATAATAATAATAATTTCGTGTGGCTATTTCTAGCCGGGTGCAGCCCTTGTAAGGCAGATTCTCCGAAGAGGGTGGGCGGCATTTGCCATGTGTAGGTAACTGCGTGTTATTGTGGTGGAGGATAGTGTTATGTGTGGTGTGTGAGTTGCAGGGATGTTGGGGACAGCGCGAACACCCAGTCCCCGAGCCAAGGGAATTAACCATTTAAGTTTAAAATCACCGACCCGGCCGGGAATCGAACCCGGGACTTCTGTACCAAAGACCAGCACGCTAACCATTTAGCCATGGAGCCGGACAATGTTATGGTATAAAATACTCGATCAAATGAAAAACCGCACATTTTCTCACTTTTAACTAACAGTACTACGGTGCCGATCTAACAGTCCAAAGTTCCAGAGCTGGAATTACCAGGCCACAGACATCCGTCATCACTCCTCTGCCATAATTCTCTTAAATATGCAAACTGCTCATTCCAATCAGTGCTTCAGAGTACGGATTGAACAGCTCGAATGCTGTGATGAACCAGTGTGTTACGTACCAGTAGTATCAGAAAATTTATGAACCAGAGGAATAGCATGCTGAAGAAGAAAGTTATCCAACTCTCCAGCTACTTCCCGCTAATATTCAGGCAGGCTGTTACACTTGGTACGACCGGGCGAGTTAGCCGTGTGGTTAGGGGAGCGCAGTTGTGAGCTTGCATCCGGTGGATTCGAACCCCACTGTCGGCAACCCTGAAGAAGGTATTCCGTGGCTTCCCATTTTCACACCAGGCAAATGCTGGGGCTGTATCTTAATTAAGGTCAAGGCCGCTTCCTTCACACTCCTAGCCCTTTCCTACCCCATCGTCGCCATAAGACCTATCTATGTCGGTGCGATGTAAGGCAATTTTCATCCTAACTATCGTAGATGTGTGGCAACAGAAGACACAATGCCCACCACAACAAACAATGGTCAATGCAATGTTATTGTTGATCAATGTTACGCGCTTTCAATATTGTAGGCCTTTACATTTAGTTTTCTTCCGACTCTGAAATACCACTCTTATCATAGTCGGTACGATAAAATTGAATAAAACATAAATGGTCGGAAATTGTATTCTCTATAACTTATGTTATGTAGTACTTTTCGATAGGACCAATAACATAGGTATTTAAAAATTTAATGTTAGGCTTCTTCCCCTAAACTACAATTTCATACAGGGCGCATAAAAATGTTTACGGTTTAGACTGTAGTTTCTTATTCCTCGACTCTGTATACCAACTTTCATTAAATTCTGTTTACCCATTTTCTCGTGGATCGGCGTTCATATGGACTTGCCAACAAAAATACAAATTCATGAATATCTGTGTTATCAAAGCCGGTGCGGTAGCAATGTATGACATAAATGATCGGAAATTTAATTCTGTATAACTTTAGTTATGTACCGGGGCATGTTGTTACGATTTTTTGTTTTCATTATTTTTTAAATTTTAAGGTGAATAGTAAATGAAATTTCAATTTTGCTGATAGAAGGAACAAACTTTTATCATAAGAATAACAGTTGAAAAATTCTAGAACATGCACACATTTGTCAATAAGATACATTAATATCAGCTTAGGTATTCTGTAACAACATGCCCCACAGCGGGGCAGGTTGTTACATGCGAGGGGCACTTTGTTACATAGAGTAAAATGTCACTGAAAGTATGATAAATATTTATAATTTTCATTTTAAATTCAAAATATGTTTAGCCCATTCATTAAATATAACATAATTATCTGTTCAGTCTTATCCTTCGCTTTGACAATATGAAAGTGACTTAGGTATGAGTGATGCTAGTAATGTCATTGCTTATGCAGCCAGTCCCTGCTATGAACGGTGTAAAAATGTTGCTCATCAGGTCAGCTGGTGCATGCATTTCAGTGGGCTTGGCAGACTGATATGTAATTGTGACTCCTGGCTCGGTGAGGAAAGCAACGGGAAACTACCTCACTCCTCATTTCCCTTGTACGGCTCCTCAGTGATGCCTAGGCCATCCATAACAGCTGATGGCGGAGTTGTTGAGGATCCAACCAGGCTTATGGCTTAGGACTGACCGTACATACACAATTAATATAATAGGTTATCATCTGCCCCTATGACCTACTTAACATTATTTTAAACCAATACTCTACTAAGTTTATAATGGTCTGAGCTAAAATTTATTCACGTAGCCTGCAGTGAAGACAAAAAATATGAAAAAAATGCTTCTCTAAAATTATTTATGTCTCAAACATGCCGTAATGCTGAATTTCCATCTTCTAATGTTTCTGGTAATTTGAGACTATCTGTGCTAATGGTAACTGTGGATCTACTTGAGCCAGGCTTGTTCCACGAAGAATCGTCTGCGTTAGATCTTTGGAACTGCGATGAAACAGTTATCACAATAGTGCAGCGTCCCAGCAAAATTTTGGCAGTAAAAGGCGTAAAGCAAGTTGGTGCAGTAACATCCTGGGAAAGGGGAAATTTAGTGCGCAGTTAGGGCTGCTGGTAATTCTGTTCCTCGCATGTTCATTTTCCCGAGGAAATTCTTTCTAGGTACTGTGAAATGGTGCAACGTATTAATTGAATTCCGAACTCTATAGCAGCTTTCCTAATGGAAGATTTATTTGATCTTACTTCTAAAACGGCTGCTTCGAATGTCTCCAAGTCTGTGTTACCCCTTTCAGTTGTCTTCTTAGGGGAACGAATCATGTTCACTCTAAGAAACGAGAGAATCGAAATAAGAACTGCATGGGGCACGTTGTTACATGTATCAACGTGCCCCGCGTGGTAAGTAACAACTAGCCCCAGTAGCCGCCATCTTATATTTTGTGTTACAGTTAATCACAGAGGAAAGATAGAATTATCTTACATTAGAAAACTAAGGCTTATGTCTGAGGGTTTAAATCACAAACAGAAAAATCTGTTTACCTGTATACTTGATCACGTGGTTAAAGATCGGAAAGGTGCAAGACGCTGCCTAAACACACAGCGAAAATAAACTTTTCCGTTTTAAAAATTTCACAGATCCACACTCAGCCTGAGACTCCCTTGGATTGTGAGGGACGGCAAGGTCAATGCATTATATGGAGGGGGGTGCACTGCTCCTATTGTTTTTTTCAAAAAGATGTTTGTAACAACCTGCCCCTCTAACAACTAGCCCCGGTCTCCACTATTTATCGATAGTACCACTAATAATATAAATATTTGATGGTTACATTTTAGGCCTTCCCCTAAACTACCATTTCACTCAGCGTGAGTAAAATGATTTATAGCCTAGATTGTAGGGGCTCGTCCCCCGACTTCACATACCGATTTTCATTAAATTATCTTCAGCCGTTTTCTTGTGATGCGTGTACAGACAGACAGACAGACAGACAGACAGACAGACAGACAGACAGAAATTACGGAAAAGTAGAAAGTGCATTTCCATGTTGCTATGGACATGACCGATACAGAAATACAATTATTTTCAAATTCTGAGCAATGTACAGACAAAACTCTTATTTTATTATTATTATTATTATTATTATTATTATTATTATTATTATTATTATTATTATTATTATTATTATTGTTATTATTATTATACATAAATGTTGAATTTTATAGCATTACCAACGGACGTACCCATCGTTCACTGGTTTATAAGCTTCCTCGAGAGATCAGTGGTGGTATCCGACCCATGGTCACGGGTTCTATTCCAATCAATAAAAGGGAACACTAAACCAGAAAGATTGCATTTCATTTTAGAAGATCTACCTATAAAAATAAAACTATATTACTCTTATAACAGCAGCCCTGCAGTGTCTTCCTACGGGGATGTAGAAGTAAACGGGAGTGAATTATCTATATAATTAAGTCAGTAGTATGAGGTGAGGAAGTACAGTATATACGATTTTTTTGCGATTTTTTTATTTAATGCGTCTCCCGTACGGCTGCTTCCTTTTTCATCTGATTCATTTACATGTAATAGGTAACACATAAAATGATGTCAACTGTTTAACAAATGAACACACAATTAGATAGAGAAAAACACAATAGGAAACGTCGTTACAACTTCGTATTGCCGAATGTTCGTTGATTATTTGAAGTCTCAGAATATCACAATAATGCACACCTGTACTTGGCAAGAATTAACAAATAACAAACGAATGAATCACACAAACGTATATCACATTTTTATACAGTCTATTTTAGTTGGTTTCTAAATTTAGTTTAATTTACTCTTGGCACTTCCAGCACTTCACACTTACAGAACACTACTTAGCTGCTCTACATATTCTCCCAACCATTGCTTCCTTTGCGGACATTGAATGCACATTAAAACATAGTCACTTATCTCGGACATTCTGTCGAGGGCACTGTAAGACTCAGAAGATTTCAGCACACAGTCGACGTAACAACCTAACAGTAACACGACAGAACTGTTCAGTTGCGGTGGTTGGAAGCTAAATACAGGGCGGATCACCCATTCAGGTGCGATGTATGTATTCGGACGTCCGATGATACACTTTAGCGTCTGTTTAAATTTATTCCATGTCAGTCGAATCTGCGTACAAGTTGTAAGTCGGTGTTGGATTGTATCTGTATGTTGACAGAAGTTGCACAAGTCCGTCTCCAGCATATGAATGTGATGAAGTCTGCTGTTTGTCGGTATAATGTCATGGATTACTTTATACCAGCTTTCTTTTACTGCGTCTGGAAGGATGCGATGGGAGATATTCCTCCATACTCTATTCCAGTTGATTACCATAGCTGCTTTCGTTATGTGTGGGGCTAAATACTGTTGAGATAGTATACAGCGATAAACTTGTTTCGTTGAGACATCTGGAGATGTGACGACGTCTTTTGGCATATAACTCAGCTCGACTCTCAGATATCTTGCGTGAGGTGCATGATGATGAATGTCATTATACGCTGGTGGGTTAATGCATTGTGGAAGACTGCACCATCTCATGAGGAAGTTCTTCAATTTATGATTCCCTGCTTTGTGAAAGAGCTTTAAGTGTCTTGTTAGAAACAAGGTTTTTGCTTTCCCTTTGACGTCAATTAGTCCCAGCCCACCCTGGGATTTAGGTAAGGTGAGTGTACTTCTGGCAAGTCGTATCAGTGATCCTTGCCAAATGAACCAACCAACAACCGAAATTAGACGTTTACCAGTCATCCGTGGCATGGGAAGAATTTGGCTCAGATACCATATTTTGCTTAAGCAGTACATATTTACATACATTATTCTTTGTTGCAAGTGGAAAATC
Organism: Anabrus simplex; assembly: GCF_040414725.1. Classification (NCBI taxonomy): domain Eukaryota; kingdom Metazoa; phylum Arthropoda; class Insecta; order Orthoptera; family Tettigoniidae; genus Anabrus; species Anabrus simplex. Next base: position 401,732,179 of record NC_090268.1, on the reverse strand, counting down.
GATACCTAACCTGTTGCAATATACCCCTCACTGAATGCAAAGCATCGGCCCAGTTCTTTTTTATCATCGTGTACACACTGTTAAAGCAGGTTATTCCCAGAATTTTAATTTCTTGTGTTAATGTTACACACTCTGGAAGTGCCGATTGGACTCGGCTCCCAATCCACATCGCCTTTGTCTTCCTTGGGTTCAGCTGAGCCCCGGAATATCTCCCGTAATCCTCGATTACCTTGAACAAATGCTGGATATCAAGGGTTTGATCGAATATTATAGTAACGTCATCTGCGAATGCGACAATATCCAAATTGCTAGGACTGAACGTTTGCTGTAGATTGCTAAGAAGGGGTTCTAGAGATAGAACGAAGAACAACATAGACAGCCCCTTGCCGTACTCCTCTGTGGATGTGGATTGGCCTTGTTAAATAACCATTTATGTTAATCTTTGAAGAGCCTCCATTAAGAATTTTGCCCACGAGAGTCGTGAATCGAGTGTCAAAGCCAAGGGCATGGAGTGTTTCAATTATATATTTGTGGTTTACCCTGTCAAATGCGTGGTCAAAATCTAGTGACATTAGCAGTTTCTTTTTATTGTTGACCAATTACTCGCTTATAATATCCCGAATGACACATAGAGAATTTATTACACACCTTCCTGGTATCGCACCAGACTGGTGTTCGGATGTGGCGTCCTCCATAAACGCAGTTAGTCTCTTTTTCACACATTTAGTTAATAGCTTATAGTCAAAATTTAAGAGCGTTATGGGCCGAAAGTCAGATAACTTGGTTGGATTTGTCATCTTGGGAAGAAGGGCCACGAGGCCTTCTTTCATCTTGTCGATGTTCCTTTCTGGATTACAGGCATCATTCATTGCTGCAACAAGTTCGTCGCTAATGATGGACCAGTATTTCATATAAAAAGCTCTTCCTAGACCATCGGGACCAGGAGATTTATTCGGTGCGTTTTGCAATATTGCCTGCTGGATTTCTGCTAAGGTGATGTCTTGGGTCAAACTTTCTTGTTCCCTATGCTGAATTCTTCCTCTTATACCATCAAAGAAGGGGTGTTGGTGATTTATGATGGTGGGCGGCTCTTCGTTATACAAGGACTGAAAAAAGCTTTCCGCCATTTCTTTTATTATTTCGGGGCTATTCGTCATTTGTCCATTAGTTGTTTCGATGTCATGGATGTATTTTTGACGTCCTTTCCTGCAATTTCTTATAAGGTGGTAACTGGAAGGAGACTCGTTGCCTAGAACTTGACGATCTTGCGCTTGAATTTTCAAACCTTCCATTTCTGGTCGCTGTATCGTTAGTAGCTGCGCTCTTGTTTTCTTTATTCTTCGATAGGTGTCAGGGTTGGTAGGATCCTCTTTATATAGCTGTCTTAAGCATTTATAGTAGAATTCTGTCGTGTGGTTTAAGTGCCTTCTCCTCTCAGCACTGTATGACTTCAATAGCCAGATTGTGCGAGGTTTAGCGTATGAAATCCACCAATCAAGAGTATCTCTATATCGGGGTATGTATGTTTTCCATTTTTGCCATTCACCGAGCTCGATAGCTGCAGTCGCTTAAGTGCGGCCAGTATCCAGTAATCGGGAGATAGTGGGTTCGAGCCCCACTGTCGGCAGCCCTGAAGATGGTTTTCCGTGGTTTCCCATTTTCACACCAGGCAAATGCCGGGGCTGTACCTTAATTAAGGCCATGGCCACTTCCTTCCAATTCCTAGGCCTTTCCTATCCCATCGTCGCCATAAGATCTATCTGTGTCGGTGCGACGTAAAGCAAATAGCAAAAAAATAGCATTTTTGCCATTCAGCGAAAAATCTTTCTTTTAAGTCCATGCTCTTCAAAATAGATTCATTTAACCTCCAAATTCCTCGTCCGCGACTAGGTCCCCACTCATGTTGGCGGATCTTACAGATAAACGCACAATGGTTTGAAAATTCCACTGGGCAGACATCTGTTTCCCTCACGTGTTCTTTCAGTCCCCCGCTGACATATATTCTATCTAGACGAGAAGCGCCACCTCGGTAATGAACCCGACAGGGGCATGATCCAAGGACCTTTGGTTGATATCGATCTCCATAATGACGCACGCAATGCTATTAAAGGGAAAGAACGCTGAAAATGATTAATATTCATATCATTAATAGAGGTCATACCGAAACTAATTTATATTCATACCATTGAGATAGATAAATTGTGTATTTTAAAATTATTCTACGAGATTTCTTTGTCTGCGACTTATTGCGCAGTATTATCCTTTGTGTAGCGGGGGCCCCGCAGATGAAGCCAAGCCAACTTAGACCCGGGAGGGGTTACGAATGGGGATTCCCTGTGACATCACTCGAGAGAAGACATCCCTCCTCAAGACTCACAGAATGAGGGGAAACTAACTTTTTCGAAACGGAATATAGGAGCCATCTTGGAATAGGACTGGCCAACTTAATTACCTACGATATAGAAAATTAATAAAACTCAAATTAGGGGGTCGTCTCCCGATTTAAAAGGGATAAATGTCATTGGGACATTTATTTAGAGTGTTTAATGTCCTCTTCCGTGATAACTTTCAGAAGAAGAAAGAATACTGTGTGGTTTCTGCGTGGAAAAGTACTGGGCCATCTGTTTAGTCTCACGACAGCTCCTCGAGATCGGGAGTTCACCCCGTGTGGTAGGGGAAGCAGAACATATTTTAATTAATTTAAAGAGATTCACCGAAGGATAAGTGAGTGGTTATGTCTCAATCGCACCAACTAGATATTGGTCACCGATCACCTGTACTATCCTACCTCGAGTACGCCGGGAATAGGCGCTACGCAAATTAGTGGAAGGGGTATCGCTCCCTAGTAAAAACTACTACCGGAAGGGACAAGCGTCAGTCGGGGTTTGCGGCTTATCGACGGCGAAGCTATGCTCGGTTAAGCCCTCGTTAGGTCTTTGTTCAAGTGAAATTAATTCCTATTTTAAGTGAAATAATACAATTTGCATAAACAGAGTTTAGTTTTGATCTCTGTGACCCCAGTGTTAACTTTTTGGAAAACCGTGACGTGAAAAGTCATATTATTATGATTACTATAATGTAATAATCTTACGTAGTCGCATATGAGATCGTGACCGGACGTTCACATTGAACGTTGTTAACCGGAGTGTGAATTAAAAAGTGACGTTGTGTCTGTACAGGATTAAGTGCTAGCGGCTCCACCATCATCAAACAATGGCTCATCAACTTCAAGATGGACTGGTAATGGAAGTCATCACCGTGGTGCCCATGGAGGAGGAGTAAGCTCAGGATGGACTTCCCGAGTTGACGAAGGCATCATCATGTGATAGAGATGAGTACAAAGTTCTAATATCTGGCATGCATAGAAGGGATGGGAATATTTATTGTAAACTGACGCTATAAGAAATTAAAGATGTAGTCCTGTTGAAATAGAGCGCCGGAATGGGCGCGTAGTAATTAAGTCTTAGCTTAGGAAACCGACTACAGGTCTGAGTAATCGAGTGTAAATAATTAAGGGAATATAATACTTTAGTTTTGCATGGGATAGAGATTCATTCATTTATTTATTTCTTGGGAGATTCTGTTTGTTTATTTGCGTCAGAAGACCAGTAATAATTAGTTTATGGGAGTGCAGTGAGAGTAGTTATTAGAGTATTCATTAAGTGTATGGTATGTAAAATGGTAAGTACTACTGTACGCAAGGGACGTCATTACGAGACTCAGCGGCCAAAGTGACAACCTCAATAATTCCACCATTTGAAATACTTAGATAGGGAGTGATAAGATGAATTGATTATGTGATAAAATTTATCAGGAAATGATCCTAAAGCGTGTGTCAAACATCCATTCGCGTGGATAGTAATCAATTAATTAATGTATTGCCGTGTGACGAAAATGTAGCCATGTGCCGACCATCGATTAATTAGCAGTCAGTAATCAAATGTTAATTGCTGCGCGAGTGCTTAAGTGTGTTGTAGTTGCTGAATAGATTCCGCACGATGACCATGCATAAGTAAGGTAGCGGGTAAGCTATGTAGGACGGCAATAATAATAATAACAATAATAATAATAATAATAACAATCGGGCAAAGATTACCATTATGATACGGGAGTCGCATTGTAAGAATGATTTGATCCTGCTGGGTAGATATGTGTTTAATTCAAAGTGATTTGCGTGAGTCTGTTAAGACCGCAAACTATTGGAGATGTTCTTCCGAGTGAAATGTTACGGTTCCCTTTGGAAAGGGAATGTTATGTGGGTGTTGACCCTTGGGGCGGTCAACTGCCGTCTGGCCTTGGCCCAGTGTGTTCTTTTTTTTGTTGAATGTCCCGTAAGCGGAGGAAGGAAGGACTTGGCTGTTAAAGAGAAGTTGGTTTCTTTCAACGGCAGAAATAATGTTATTTACCTAACACAGCAGAGCAGCGTAATAATTAGCAAGCGACCCGGCCGATAATGGTAATGTTTGCCAATGAATCGTTGTTTATTGTACGAGTATAATTAGATAGGGATTACAGGACCCTGCCTTCATCGCAAGAGGTTGTCAGTTCGATGCTCAACGTAGGCATTGGAGGCCTACAGTGTCAGAAGGAAGATCAAGTGCCTTTTACGTATTTTTCTTGCATATCATGTACCATGTATGTGTTTTTATGTCATGTGTGGTTGTACATAAGGTGAGTGGTGGTTCTGTCCATCAGCTCGACGATGTCTAGAATAGCGAGGGTCGGTTCGATCCCAGGTGTTGTATCATATGTGTGTATTTTCATTTTTTTCGTCATTTCATTGGGAAATCTAGGTCTTTATTAGAATAGGGATTGCTCAGACGTGTTGTCGGACGCATGTTAGTTTTATGTGTTAGCGATAATATAGCCTCAGTGTTATGATAAAATTTCCATTCGCTATATGTCACGATACATCGCTTCGCGATAACGTACTCGTTTCTTTCACGTATAACGGACAGAGGTCCACAAACAATCTACAACAAGCATTTGTAAATTTTAATGTAATTCATTAGTGTTATTTAATGCATCATTTCCCATTATCATTAAGGTTCAATAAACCGGTTTGTGAGTTAAATATTTTAATTCGAATGTGTTCTCATTTTTAGTTATATGCCCCGCTTCTCCTCCCTTGTACGCCTCTAAGTTGACTTCAGTTTAGCGCCTATTTATTTCTTACTTCTTGACCTGTCAGCGACCCTGTAGATCTCATGCCGGTGCCAGTTAGGTAGGGGGCGGGTGCAGTAATAATACGTATATCCAGCTGACCTCAGTTGCTTCACTTCCCATGTATCTTTTAGACGTAGCCCTCTTATTAAATTAGATAGCGCGGGACATCCCTGGAACTGTCCTGTTTGGTCTTTGGGTGATAATACTGCGTTAAAATCACCTCCAAGGATCATATTGTCTCTATGTCTGTAAATAAGTGGAAGGATGTCTGTGGTATAGAACAGCCGTCTTTGCGTCCTTGCTTGTGAGCCGGATGGGACATAGATGTTTACAATTAGTAAGTCCCGAATACGTAAGCTGATACCTCGAGAATTTGGCAGGAGCGCTGTGTCCGAGTATGGTATATTGTCCTTAATGTATATGGCTGTACCGCGTTTGTGCTCGTTAACATTAATAATTTTATCGTATCCAGGAATGGGAGCAAGATCTTCGGTTGCCACTTCTTGCAACATAACGATATCCATGTCCTGGTCACGAATAATCTGTTTAAGGAGCGACTGTTTACTTGCAGTTTGAATACAATTTATATTTAGGGTCATCAATGTGTATGTTAACAGCATAATCGTGAATATATACATGTTTCTTCTCCTAATAAATTCAACGGGGATGGGGGACGGACTCTATCGTCTATCTCCTACTCTACTCCCCTGTAGCCGCGGGTCTCTGCTGTTGTATGGCTTCTGTGTTTCCTCCCTCGGGGGTCTATGTGTTTTTACCTTTGTTTTGCTTTTCGAAAGTGCAACTTCTTTGGGTTGATGTTTCGTTTGTCTTCAAGCTGTCTTGATTCCCTGACCTCGTCTCTTCTATTTCCATAAGATTCGAGGTTTCCGCTTCGATCTCATCAGCCCATTGCATGCTATTAGTCGTAGTGTATAGAATAACGCTCTTGTTCAGTGGCTGAATACCTATGTCCCTCTCTCCTGGTTTCTCTAGTGTCCTAGCATTTATTGTATTCTCCGCTTCAGTGTTGACAAGTGTGTTTACAATTTCCTGTTCGTGGTTGTGTATGAGAGCAAGTTCTGTTCCGACATGACCTTCATTCTTGTGTTGACTACTATCGGATGTTTCTTGTTGCTCTTGTTTGTCTTGTGCTGATAGCTGTATTTGTTGCGGTGTGGATATGTCATCCGGTGGGGCTGTCTGGCTGACTTGTGTTGGCGATAAGTCATTGGAGTGAGTAAGTGACTCATCAACTGCGTGTTGGTCTGCAACCTGTGTTTGTACTGGGGCAGGTTTGTCCGTGGGAGGTATGCTTGTGGATATAGTATCCACCTCTAACACAGCGGGTGAATCAGTGTGATGTTCCCTTTCCGCAACGATATCACTGAGTAACCTTGGCCCTGTTTTGTTGTCGTTCCCACCTCGCCGTATAGGGCAATCTTGTCTAAAGTGATCCGTAGCGTTGCAGTAAAAGCAAGATTTAGGTTGCCCTTCATATATTACCTGCGCTTTATATCCCTCTATGGCTACGATGGGTGGTATGGCAGTTTTAAGTTCTATTCGCATAGCTCTGATACCACTGTAAATGTTATAGATGTAAGTTGAAGACCATCTTTCATTTCTAATTTCCCTGACTTTCCCATACTTGTTCGGGATTTCTATTGGTAGATTCATTATTCGGACCAACTTACTATCAACATCTGCACATGTAATAACAACATCAGAGAAGGAACCATTAAATTTTTGTACCTGTGATTTTCCGTTTGTAGTGAGTAATATCTTCTTCATCAGTAGTTTGCTGGTTAGCTTGATGTAAACAGCGGTTTCCAGATTATCGAGCTGAATGGCTTCCAGTTGATCCACGGTAAGTTTTAAGGTTTGCTGAATCCACTCATGAATTTCTGCTGGCCCCGGTTTATTTGTCTTGTCGGTAAATGCACATTTTATTGTGTTTCGCCTAATGCTATTGGTTGCCATTGTCACTGTACTGTACTTTACTGAAAAATATTAACGCACCAACTTCACACGCAAGGAAGGCAGAGTACAGCGAACCGCTCTCTGCCACAGCTCACACCGGACTGTACGATGAGTAACACATGGCTGTTCGTTACCAGTGGCGATCTGACGGAGCGAAGCCTAACTCACCTGTCCCTCCTGTCCCCGCACTTATAGGACGTTCAGCAGCATGCCGTGTGAGGTGAGTCGAGGGGAGAGGGACTCAACGCTTGGAGTGCAATATCAGTTTCCGATGCCTTGCTCTCAGAAATACGAGCGCGTTCTTTCTCAATTCTTACAAAACTGTAAATGGAACAATGTGTCAGGGACATTATAATGTCCTTCAGACTTTCATCGTTCTCATTGGAGGTTTGGGCTTCACCGATAGCCTTGGTAGCCCTCAGCACACGCCACTGCTGAATTTAGAGTGGCTCAGACGTTTGACGCGCTGGCCTTGTGACCCCAACCTTGGCAGGTTCGATCCTGGCTCAGTCCGGTGGTATTTGAAGGTGCTCAAATACGTCAGCCTCGTGTCTGTAAATTTACTGGCACGTAAAAGAACTCCTGCGGGACCAAATTCCGGCACCTCGGCATCTCCGAGAACTGTAAACATAGTTAGTGGGACGTAAATCCAGTAACATCATTATTGAATTTAGATGACGCTATTCAGTATAATCTTTCAAATCAAGCGGACATATCATTATGCGAGGGTTATATCGAGGCAGCTAAACATGTTATTCAGAAGGCGAAGCGTGGTATAGAGAAAGAGAAATCCGCCGCAGGGTATACCCGTTCATTAAATTCGACTGCCTATAAGTCTACATATTTCTTTTCATCTTTTAGCCATTCCGCCAAGCCAACTCCCGTAAAGTTAAAGTCCTGCTCGGGGAATGTAGAAAACTAGCAACGTTTCTAGGAGCAGTTTGGAATCTCTATGGATAGTAATCCATCTCTCCCAGCCATAAATAAGCATGTCCTTCTTCGGGGCTACTTGGAAGGGGAACCAAAACTACACTGCTGAAAAACATTAGTGGGACAAGAATTTGATAGCGTGTACCATGTATGTAGCCCGTGATTGATACATGCTGTAGCTCTTATTCTTCCGACATGTTTTAAGAATGAGAGGAATCCTCCACATTTCGTTTCAAGGACATGGCTTCGTGGCAGTAGTCAAATGTATCGTGCCATGCCTCTGAGTGAAATGGACGAGCAATGTCTCACTCGGTCATCTAGTGAGTGTAAATAAATAGTACGTTTCTATACTATTTGTATACATTTCATCAGTCGCAATGAGGTAACCAAATCAGGAAGAACGTGTTACTGCAGGAAGATTGTACTATTCCTGCAGTGTCTACAGAGCTTAATGTGGTTTCATCTGTTGTTGGGAGGGTTTAGAAACGATTTCGTTAAACTGGTACATACACACGAAAGTCAGGATAAGGGAGAAAATAGAAAACATCAGCCAGAGAAGACCAATATGTGGTGATCTGTTCTCTCCGCCGGCGCTCTGCTACTGCCCGGGACTTACACAAAGAGCAGCAACTGGTTGCAGTGTCAGTAACCAAACAATACGGAACAGACTCTGAGAGACTGGTTTAAGACCAAGAAGAGCTCATGAGGTCTCTCGCCACAAAAGATAACGACTTCGATTTGCTAAGGACCATAGGAACTGGCGCAGTGTATTGTTCACAGACGAGTCTCACTTTGGTCTAACATGGTGCGACGGACGTATACGTGTATACCGTCATCGTGGTGAATGTTGTAATGAAGCAGCAGTCCAGGAAATGGGCAGATTTGGCTGCAGCTCAGTCATGGAGTAGGCTGGCATCATAATTGATGTCCGATCGGATCTTCAGATAATCAGAGGCCGACTTAATGCTCAGAGGCACATCAACGAGATTGTACTGGATAATGTTATCTCCATTGCATTTGTAATTGGTCCCCGGTTTATGCTGAAACACGACAATTTAAAAGCGCATTCAGCAGCAATCGCCATGGAAATTCGACAAAACATTAGACTGGCCTGCTCTGAGTCCTGACCTCAATCTCATTGATAATTTCTGGGATATGCTGGACAGATGACTTCGGGGCCGTCCTGTATCACCTCAGACTCTTGAAAAACTTGCAGAGGTCTTTATTGAGAAGTGGGACAAACTGCCATCTGGGTGACTCCCCTAAATGCAGATCAGGATTGATTGATTGATTGATTGATTGATTGATTGATTGATTGATTGATTGATTGATTGATTGATTGATTGATTGATTGATTGATTGATTGATTGATTGATTGATTGATTGATTGATTGATTGATTGATTGATTGATTGATTGATTGATTGATTGATTGATTGATTGATTGATTGATTGATTGATTGATTGATTGAAACTGTTAGCAGACTTGTCAGGAGCATGCCTCGAAGATGTGAGGCAGTAATACGGGCACATGGAAAGCCTAACAAATACTGAAATGTTTCCTTTTGTGCTCTATATGAATTTATTGAAGGACTTTCCACTTTGGTTTACGACATTGTGCTGATTTTCTGGACATAGTACCAACATGTATCGACTCAGATTCAAACTACTTCTAGTTTCAAACCACTTCGCACAAATCTGTGAATATTTAAAATGGAATATACAGTGTAACGAGGCATGGTGCAAGGCAACAAAAATCTTGGGTTTCCTATATAGGAATTTAAGAGGGTTCAGTACGATCAATAAGGTCAGCTTACCTTTGCATGGTGCGGCCCATGCTGACGTTTGGTGGACGTGTTTGGCATCCCACAACAGCGGAGAGTATGAGTAAGCTGTACAGAGTACAGACGTGCACATTAATGGTGTCCCGACATAAACAATCAGCACTGCCCCACTCCAGTACTGAAAAGAAGGGGAGAGAGTGAAGGGGTAGTGTTGAAGGCCAATCCAGTACAAAACATGGGGGAAGGGAGTGAAGGGGTAGTGTCGAAGACACAGTGACTCACCTTCTCGCTTAACGCATTGCTGCATGGACTGCATGCAGACAACCCGCTACCAGACTTCGTTGTGATTGAAATGGGCACAGTGGCGGATGTATTGAAGTACAGCATTAGGTTACCTACTCGTCCGGCCCCGCGGTGTACGGGGCAATGCGTCCGGCCTCCCCGGGTTCGATTCCCGGCCGGGTCAGGGGGTTTTAATTGTAAATTATTATATCCCTGGCCTGGGGACTGCGTGTTCATGTCGTCCTTAACGTTTCTCACATTCAACACTCAAACCTTCCGCATTTTAACATAAAAAAATTAAAAAGTAGTCTACTCTGTTAATTACAGTATTAAGAGGTAAAGAAGGTTTTCAACCGAAAAGTATTTTATACTAGTTATACTAGTTAGGAATATTTTGTAGCTGCGTTATATCGGGTCTACCAATCCTTCTTCACCTCGTTCTAGCCATATTTCTATCCATCTCCAAACTGTCTTAAGACTGCATGGTATTGCTTGTGCTATTGCTTGGGGGACCATGTGAGCCTCCCGCATGCCAATAATACGGCCTCGATTCACCTGTGATAGGATAGGAGCCATCTTATTACAATGTTACAGTATAACGCCGGAATACACACACTGTGTATTTAGCACTACCTGTTCACTCCCTTCCCCTCCTTTTTAGTACTGGAGTGGCCTTGAATACTACCCCTTCACTCTCTCCCCTCCTTTTCAGTACTGGAGTGGGGCAGTGTTGATTGTTTATGTCGGGACACCATTAATGTGCGTGCGTGTACAACGCCGGCCGAAAGGCTATTTAACCGTCACGCCCCACCTCCCATTCAATAACCTTACCTTCCAATAAGACAATAACCAAACTGATCTGATCTTTGTACGGAAACCCCTCTCCACCTCCATAGAAATTGATCCCTTCGAACATCTATCGCTTTTTTATCGCTCAGCTCAGAGAGGCGGAGGAGTTACCTTTTGTCCGCCTTTCGCCCGTACCTCTGCCTTTCCGAAGGGTTTCTATTGGTGTTCGGCAAAGCTATGGAACTCGCTGTCAGGGGATGACAAGAACTCTCTTCCAAAATTTCACATGTATTTAAATAAACATGTAATTTAATAGAACTGTTTCATGTCCCTGTGAGTGGGTGAATGAGTGAATGATTGGTAGAATGAAAGGAAGTATGCGAGCACAGGAATAATAGAATAAATGAATGAATTATTAGCTAACTATCGATAGACAGAAAGAACAAGCATTAGGAAAATATATATGTATATCTAGCACAGTACTATTTAGGTATTTAATGCAAATAATATATCATATTAAGGTAAGTCTAGGGAACATTTTATATGTACATGGGGCTCAGCCTTTTTCCCTAGACCTTCCATATTTCTGAACAGAGTTGTCGTGATAAGAAGGGAACAGGACATATACATTTCAGTTAAGTAAAGGTTTCATTTTCCAGATAAAACGCCTCTTTCACTCCAACCATTCCTAAAAATATACAGGTGTTTAAAATGTTGTCCCTCTAATTGTTTGAGCAGTGTATTAGTAGAGGGTCTTGTTGTCACAGCCTCAGCATATTATGAAGATACCAAACGAATTCTACGCTCTCGATACGGGGACAGGAACTGAATCATCCTAGCTCATTTACTGTAGATTACGTGGAAAATGTCACTCCATTCAGAGACACCTCCCCAGGAGCACTTAATTCTACATTCATGGAGTGCGGTAAATGTGTTCAGGCCCTCCAAGCATTAGGAAACGACCTGGCACCCAAGAATCTTCGCGCCTTCGTAAGAGGTCGATAATTCGCGCCAAAAGAGACAATTTTTAGTGGGAGACATAACAAAATTAATGTAGTTCCTCAGCATAGAAATAGACGGAGCTAAAAGTGCCCAAAAGATTCACAGCGTAACTACCCCTTGTTTTAGTTCTACAGCGAAAGTCCTTCATATTAGTTCCAAACGCGAAAACAATAGGTAGGTTAACAAACAACGTATAGACCCTTCTTGTGTAGTTTGCGAAAACGAGGTCACTGGGCACAAGACTGCCCGGAGATCACGGACATCCACGAACAACTAGCAAAGCTGAAGTCTTGTAAGGGCTGTTTTCTTTGTCATAACCACGGTCACTCCGCCCGAAACTGTCACGTGAAAGATACGGTTTCATGTTCAAAACAAAACAAAGGTCACTATCGTGCAATTTGAAACACGCCGGAGATCACATCTTCACTCCCTGTGTCCACCGTGTCAACGGCTTTAAAGATTAATACTACCTTCTCAGAATTTACTTATTTACAAACGGCACGAATTCTTGTGACAGGTCCAACGGTAACCAGCAGACTCACGCGTTGTATTTTAGATGATGGGTGACAGTCTAGCTACATCAACAAACACTCGATGGACCAGCTGCAACTGACCGTCATCGGGCACGAGGTTTTATCTGTTACAGCACTTCTCCTAACGAACAGTAAGTTACGCTCCAAACGTTGACCTCTCAACTTCACTGTCAGCGATATTTTAACTATGACAAAGCTCTGCTTAAATACTTTCGGAAGTAAAAACACAGATTCACCTCACCCATCTGTACCACTCGACATCCAGGCACTTCCACAAGTCAGGAAATTGCAGCTTACAGACTGTAGAAAATACGAAGATGATGTACCTTTTGAGGTCTTGATTACTGATGACCAATACTGGAAGGTGATGAAAGATGAACCGCCTAAACGTCTATCATGTTCTGTTGTTATTCATTCTTAGAAATTTGGTTGGATCCTTAGTGGAAATAGAACAGGAGTTTCTGTAAAGCACGCAAATATCAATCTTGTCCAATCAGTAACGGAATATTTGAAGACCTCGTGAAACAATGTGCGTCACTTCTGGGACTTGGAAACAATCGGAATCCAAGAACAGCAGGAGAGAGCACTTAAAGGAAAGGACACTAGGTTCCCACGAAAATTTCATGGTAGCTTCCACTTTGAAGAAGGCAGAAGAGTTGTTTCTCTATCCAGAAAAGATGCCCCTTTACTTTCAAACATTAATAATGCTGAGAAGCGCTTTCACGATCTCAAACGAAGACTGGCAGATGATCCTTCATTCCGCGTGATATATCATTCAATAATGATTGACTACGTAAAAAATTGTCATGTTGAAGGAATCAGAGAAGCTTTACATGCCTCATCACGCAGTTAATAAGGAGAAACGAGGCGAAATTAAGTTGAGAATTATATTCATATTCCATGCAAGAAACTGGCCGTCTCTAAACGATGTGCTTGAACCTAGTCCCAACTTGCAACCAGAAATTTTGTCAACTCTGCTTCGTTTTCGTTCGTACCGAAAAGCATTAGTCGGATATGGTACACAAGCACTTTTACAATTAACGTTGGATGTGAGAATCAAAGACCTAACACGATATTTTTGGTTTCGAGTCGAAGAACTGGCGACCAGTTCCTAGCGAACGACAGATTAGAAGTTATCACGTACATATTTATGCACTTGCTATTTGAACTCACGTGCAGTCCGTTTCTTGTGTCAGCCACTGTACAATAACTTGCTTCTGAATCCCACGACAACTTTCCCACAGCAGCAAAACTTCTGGACCAAAGTACATTAAAATATGGGTGATTTATCTGCTAGCACTGAAAACGATAACGAAGATAACGGTCACGGCCAAAGAAGTGTAAAGTGCTAGAACTCATGTAGTTCAGCGTTACCACCGCAAGGCGGTGCTAGTGTCAGTTGGTCTTTAATGCGACTTTATGGCGTAATATGAAACAGTTGGACATAGAGCTTGTCGGCGCTGTACTGCTAGATTTCTGCACATGAATTAAATACTGATTAATGCGCTGGTTATTGCGTGTTCTATATAACGCACTGCAGTAGATTTTTCAGAGAGAAATGGTAAAATATATGCAATGCAGATTATACACAGTTATTGAAAATGATCACTCACAGTTGAAAAGAAATGAAAAATACTTTTCTGGCTGGTTTAGAAGATGACCTGGTCTTCGCCTCTCTTGGTATTCCCTTCACCCGAAAAATAAATCTGAAATTAATGTAATGAAATAAAATTTTGGGTAAATATAATACCAGATGATTCTCTGAAGAGAAAAAATTCGAAATACTAGACGTTCATACGTCATATCCACACAATCTGAAAATGTTTCTGGTCTTCCCCTTTTTAGCTTTTCTTAAATTATAACGGCTACACGTTTGAGCACTTCATCGAAGGTATTGAGACATTTAGAGTCACTACCGCCAAAAACCCGTAATTTGGAAGGAACGCTTACATCACTAAGGACACGCTGAGTTTCAGGATCATATCCTTAGGATTTCACACACACTCATCGCTCGGTACAATTTTATTTTCTGTTCTGTGAATCAATCAGCCACATAAATAAAACACATTATCGCCTTCTCTAGCTGAACTGTTATATCCATGGGACCGAGCCTGGTTTAATATCTGTCAGTGAAAATTGTGTGCTTTATCTGTTCATAAATATTTCCCTTTACCTTGCTCCTTCACCGTCTTTCATTCCGTGCCATTGATCTCATCTTTAGCGTGAAGACAGCTCGTGGTCAATAACAGTGAATGAGTGAATTCCTTTCATGGTACGGACAACCTTGCGTACAGCGTATATATGCTGATGTGAAAGGAGATGAGAAAAATAAATAGCATCGGGAATGTTGCTCTTATCACGTGTAAATATTTCAAGTACTTCTCTGTTTCGAAGCCATATACACTAAGTGCTCCATAAAATGCCAGACCTATTGGAATTTACCTTTTAAAAAGCTGCATCGCCAACTTTGCATTTATCTTTAGAAAAACCTTAGGATTGATGTACCTTTAAGATTTACATTCTGACAGAAAACAGCCTGGCATGACGCTGACTACAATTAATAACAACACTCAATTTACGCGCAAACAATATTATACAGTGCGCCATGCTTACACAGTACTGCTTTCAACTGCTAATATTTCATACTAAACTACCTGTGCGACGCTTGGTTTTGAAATATGGAACTAATTTCTCTGGACCACGTAGCCTCATGGAAGTTCCAACACTTGTTTATCTACTCGCCCTGATAAAGCGGATGACAAAGTATCGTAGGATGAGGGAGATGGTACTCAGAATTTTTAGACTACGGCGCAGATCGGCAGGTCCACGCACTCCACAAGGTTGTGTATTACTGTTATAGAAATGAAATTACTGTATATGGCGTGTTTTCTTTTGGCCAAATGCCCTTCCTGACGCCAACCTCTGCTGAGTAGGTGATGAATGATGGTGAACAAAACTGAGTAAGAAGGTGGAAGGAATCGGCTGTGGCCTGTGAATAGGAAGTGGCCCGGCATTTGCCTCGAAGTGAAAGTGTAAAACTGTAAAAAATATTCTCTAGACAGTTCGTGGTGCGGTTCGTACCCACTCATCTCCCGATTGCTGAGCTTGGCTCCATAACCACTCCGCTCTATCCTATGTGGATGGATGTGTTCACTATTACATTTTTCAGTGAGGTTGGTTTTGGGTGTGTGTATTCGTGTGTTAGAAAGAGAAAGAGAGGAAATAACGGGACAAACACAAACACCCAGTCCCCGAGTCAGGAAAATTAACCAAACCTCATTAAAATCCGTAAACCTGTCCGGAGCCGAACCAAAGGCCCTCTGAACAGAAGGTCACGATGCTGGCCAATCAACCATGAAGGAGAGAATCCTGACAGCTTATCTGTGGGCTGAAGTCGTATTGGTTTTCGTCCAACTTATTGATCACACTCACTTTTGTAAGAAGCCTGTGAACACCTAATCATAGAATTACAGCGATAGCTGTTACACAATTTTCTACTCTTTACTACTTTCATCCAATTAGAAGGCACCTTAGGAAAATGTCTTGCTAATCCTATTACTCTAAGAAGCCATTTCATCCCTACTTTCCCACGGTATCTATTCCTCCTTCTTTATGAAAATGTATTTTATTGCCCATCCTTTCCATTTCCAAGATAATAATTTCACTGACAATTGTTATCCTATCCCCACTACGCCTGGCTCCTTGCCCAAATGGTTAGCACTGAGGTCTTCGATGAAGAGATTCCCAGGTTTGATTCCCCACCAAGTTGGGGATTTTAACTGAGTCCGGATAATTCCTTTGGCTCAAATAGTGCGTGTTCGTATTAAAACAATATTCATTAACAGGCATATCACACTATCAACTATCACAGAAATATGCAACAGTGAATACATTAGCCTATTAAAAGCTGGCGCGAGAAAGAGCGTAAATCTGGGCTAGGTTCACATGTGCGATGCAGACAGCACCCACGACTCATCCAAGGACTGGGAAAAGCAGAAGAAACGGAAGGGAAAAATATAATTCTCCTCCCAATGAACTCGGTTGTTCGGGAATTCAACAGAAATATTTCGTTTTTCAAATTTATAATATTTTGAAAATATTTTTTGCATCTGTCTACCGATTCCTTAGGATCTACATCATAGCTGCTCAGCTGGGGGCCCTTTGAGGCTAACCCAATGCGTCTGGCCTCGCTTGTCTGAAATGCGGGCAGCCTACATACCAGTCAAGCGAGAGAGCGAACACATTCGGTACGGTACAGGAAAAGTGAAGTTCGATTATGACTACGAAGCTTTCCTTGCAACATTGAAAGAAATTTTCAAATATTTGGGTTTGATTTTTACTGCGCTCGATATTAATAGACATGATTTTATTTCCCTGTACTTACACATTCAAAGAAAACTGTCGCGTTTCAAGTTTTGTATTAAAATGTATAAATATGAGGGGTTGAAGCGTGCAAGCTACGATTTACAATTTCTTGGATGCGAACGACAGAATTTATACTAAGAAAAGTAAAATTTATATTATTCATTCAGTAAAAATATATTTACATACTTCAATAAATTTAATGCTTAATTTTGCTCAGTGCCGTCATGCTATGTGACTTTCATTGAGTTGAAAATAGTATTTAAAAATTATTAGACGTCCATTGATAATAGCTAGCCTCTAAATAGTGAGCGAATTTCACCACTAGTGAAGATACGTGTATTATTATTATTATTATACAAGTAAAAAAACACTGTAAATCCATCAAGTAGATGTACAGTCATCCTCTACCGCTTTTCACACATACATGTGGTTGCGGGTGTGAACTGTGTCTCACATGGGGGTTTGGCCATGTTTTTCAGCCGGATGCCCTTCCTGACACAACCCTATAGGGAGGGATGTACTCACTATTGCGTATTTCTGTGGTCGTTGGTAGTGTATTGTGTTCTCTGAATATGAAGAGGAAATTATTGGTACAAACAAAAACACCCATTCCCCGAGGCAAAACAATTATTCAGATTCGATTAAATCCCCGATCCGGCTGGGAATTGGACCTGGGACCCTCTGAACTGAAAGCCTCAACGCTGATCATTCAGCCGATGAGTGGGACAACAAGAAGATATGCAGTACTTATGTCTTCTAATACATACGGTAATTTAAGTAATGTTATTCCCGGTAAACATGATTGGATTGTTGATGAATTTATCAGGTCATTTCAACTAAATCAACAACAACAACCCACAGTTTATCCGTTTTCCTGCTTATTATGTTAGGAATGTTTGTAAGGTATACACCTCTTAAAAATTTAATAGTGAACACATTAATCATTGCATAGGCTATCAGAATATTTTCCGGTGAACGTAATGTCTTTGTTGTATCCGGGCAGTATACGTAAACAGAACAGGAATAACTAATTTCTTTCAACGTAAGTTTGAAAGTGACCTGGATTTCTGTCCACTAGAAATTTTTAAAAAATTTGTGCGGTCATTGACCTTCACGGCCTGTGACGTAACCACAACGTTGCTGTCGCTGAAGCGCACACACTGATTGCTCGCCCTCCCAATTACATGCTGTGAGCTCGCCCGCGGGCCGAAGCGCCCAGAGTGAGCACCTCTGATCTACAATGAGTACACAACGATTTTCCTAAAGCATTACTCATTTCCCCTTTCCCCTTCCTATGAATATGCCACTCTTGGTGGTTATTCGTCTGTTGAGCCTTGAGCAGACCCCTTGATGTTGGTCCGAAGTTGTGTGAAATTGTAGGGCCTACTTCTGACCACTGGCGTGGCGTTCTGACGATGATACTTGCCTTAATATCTGCTCCATCGAAAAGAGTACAATGAAACTTCAGTTTCTCCGTTACCCACCTTGAAGTGACTTGAAGTCCCATGGGACTTGGACTAAAAATCAATGTTTTCGTAATCATCTGCATTATTATCCGTCGTACGATAAATACGTAGGCCTACATGGGATAACAGAACATCACTAAGGACACGCTGAGTTATACGCCTTGCAAAATAAAATTCCGCTGGATACCGTGGTTCAAATCCCGATCACTCCTTGAAAGATTTGTACTGGACAAAGTGGAGGCGGGACAGGTTTTTCTCCGAGTACTCCGGTTTTCCCTATCATCTTTTATCAATCGAAGACCCTCGGAAGGAATTCCGACAGAATCAAACCACTAAAAGCTCCTTCAAGTCATAGGGATTGTATTCGCCGACCCACTGAACATCAAGGTGGGGAGTGAAATTTGAAAATCTTACATTGCGCTTTTTACATGCGGCACGTCACGGATTGACATTATCTTGAGTTATGCACATCCATGGCCATAGATACTATCCTTTCTGCACTCCAGTGATTCGCAGGCTGATGACGCGGTTTATCTAATACAGTACATTCTGACAATGTTAAGGCCTTTTACGCCTCAAACAAAGAATTGTGGAGCGCTCTCACAGCATCTAATGCTAGTCAGGACATTGCATCACTGCCCCCAGGGCTGCGTGGTGGGAGAGAATGGTTGGCGCTACGAAAGGAAAGTGTTAGATCTTTATTGTGATCGAAGCAGCCCTAAATTAAGGGCATAAGATGCACTCTCCGGAAGAATTAAGATTCAAGCTTTTGACACCTGTCCATTTCCTCTCCAGCGAAATACTGACAACCATCCCAGACGGTCACAAGCCTAAGATCGGGAATAATTTAACTGAGGATTTCAGTTTGCACCAGAAGCTAGCGGACGATTTGGGGAAACGATGGTCGAAAGAATGAAATACACAAGTGACGAATTTTCACGAGGTTCAGCAACAACGGAGGAATGCTCCCCAGTTGAAAAATGGGGACATCACTCCGATCAAAGATAAAGTAAGTCCACGTCACATGTGGAGTAAAGGACGTATCGAGGAACTTCGCGAAGGCAGAGATGGATAATTTAGAACTGTATTACTGCACACTGCAGATGGGTAAAGAGTAATCCATGCTATCCAGCTGTTCATTACCCCCCGGGAGATCACCCAGGGTGCAGAGCATGTTGGGGATTTCTAGAGAATGCCATTCTTACTTTACTGTCTTAATGAATGTCACGCCTATTGTAGACGATCAGGACTGCACAAATGAAATTTAACTTGTGCTCTTCTACACTCCACGTATAATTCACTTTCAACAGATATTCCTCCACAATCATGATCACCATCACACATTCAGACGCGTAGGATGCCCATGGACGGCAACTAGAAAGACATACACCAGGCCTCTCTAGAGGGCACACGACATCATCAACAACAAACATATTTCTTTACTTAGTTTATCGTCCAATTTTTAATTTTTTTTTCGGACTCAGCGAGGGATCCCACCTCTACCGCCTCAAGGGCAGTGTCCTGGATCGTGAGACATTTAGTAGAGAACACAACTTGATAGGAGAACCAGTACTTCCCCGAGCCGGACTCACCTCCTATGCTGAACAGGTGCCTTATGGGGAATAGGAAAGGAAGAGGGAAGGGAACGGCCATGCCCTTATATTAGGTACCATATCGGCATTGCCTGGAGAAGACTTGGGAACCATGGAAAACAACTTCGGGGACGGCTAAGATGGGAATCGAATCCCCCTCTACTCAGTTGACCTCCCGAAGCTGATTGGACCCCGTACTAGTCCTCGTACCACTTTTCAAATTTCGTGGCAGTTACTCACACTAACCACTTCACCACAGAGGCGGACATTAACAACATCATTACCGAATAAATGGCCGGCTTTCTAGCTGAATGGTCAACGCAATAGTCTTCAGTTCAGAGGACCCCGGGTTCGATTTCCGAACGGGTCGAGGATTTTAATCCTAAATGATTAATTCCTTAGGTTTAGGGACTGAGTGTTTGCACTGTCTTCAAACAACCCTGCAACTCATCACTCTTCTTCACCACAATAACACTAAAATATTACATTAAAACCGAATAAATGCAAGTTTCGTTTAATTACAATTATTCATTGGCATTGGTTAAATCTACCAGAGAAACACGCAATGTTGAATGCTTCCCTCCACACAGAATTTGGATCAGGAAGGGCATCCGATCGTACAATATGGCTTAATAATAAGCACCGTCGCCAGAAAAAGAAAATGAAATGCCAACGTTAAATATCGTGTTTAAATCATGCAAAGTTATCACAGTGTAGTGTTCGGCTCCTTGGCCTAATGGTCATGGCAGTCGCTTTCAGTTCGGATGACCCCGGATTCGACTCCCGACCGTGTCGGTGATATTAACCTTCAATGGTTATTTCCCTTGGTTCGAAACAGGGTGTTTGTACTGCACCCCACTTGTCTGCAACTCACGCATCACACACTGCGCTATCCTCTACTACAAAAACACGCAGTCCCATACAAGGGAGATGTTTCCCACCCTCGTTGGAGAGTCTGTCTTACAAGGGCTGCACCAGGCTAGCCGAACATATCCTCGGAGCAAGAGTTGACCAAGGGAGGTCGGATAGGATAGAGAAAATGAGGAGCCTGGCACAATTAAGTCGAAGCCAAGCCAAGACTCAGCTAAGAGTCCTGTGGTTTCCAACCTACGCTCACAAGTCAACAGCCCCCGTGGCCCCTTTTGGTCGCCTCGTACGACATTTAGGGGTACCGTGTAAGTATTCTACTGCCGCCACTCACAGGGACAATGGCGGTATGATAGGAAAGTGCTAGAACTGGTAACGAAATGGCCGTGGGCTAAATTGAGGTATTTGTCTGTGTGAAAGTGGGAAATCAAGGAAAACTATATTCGACGCTGATAGTGGAGTTCGAACCTGTCGTCTTCCGAATCCAAGCTAAAATTTACAAGATGCGTACCGCGCAGCCAACTCGCTCAGTGAATGTAATGCTAGGTGTAGAAAACAAGTTACCGAGAGAGGTGACCATGCGTGAAGGGGCGCTTAGCAGTGAATTTGCATTCGGGATATACTGTAGTGGGTTGGAACCTTAACGTCGGCAGACCTGAGGATAATTTTCCCTGGTTTCCCATTTTCACACCAGCAAATGCTGGGGCCACAGGCGGTTCGTGCATGAAGGGCTTTTGGGCGCTGCCCCGCCGCATTTTCAAAAACATTCAACGTTATTTCACTCTGTAATTGATTACATAAAGAGATGGACGGTTGTAGCGAAGTCGAACTTATGTGGTGTGCTATTCATTTATTCCATGTTATCTTTATTATTTTGGATCTAAACATTTTGTGTTTCTATTTTCAAGAAAATGGCAAAGGCTTTCAGACCGTTGCTGCTGTCCAGCAAGCACGATGTTTTCTCTTTGGTCTCAGTAGGTCCCTAGACTTAGCAAGTGTGCGGGGTGCGGGAGGAGCCTGGAAGGACAATATGGGCTTGTCAGGGGAAGGAAGAGTGCAGGCGGGTGTATGGTCTGCTTGGCAGAGCCCTGAGTAGGTCTCAAGAGTTAGCAAGTGTGCGGGGTGCGGAGGAGCCTGGAAGGACAATATGGGCTTGTCAGGGGAAGGAAGAGTGCAGGCGGGTGTATGGTCTGCCTGGTAGAGCCCTGAGTAGGTCTCAAGAGTTAGCAAGTGTGCGGGGTGCGGGAGGAGCCTGGAAGGACAATATGGGCTTGTCAGGGGAAGGAAGAGTGCAGGCGGGTGTATGGTCTGCCTGGTAGAGCCCTGAGTAGGTCTCAAGAGTTAGCAAGTGTGCAGGGTGCGGGAGGAGCCTGGGAGGACGATATCGGCTTGTCAGGGGTAAGAAGAGTGAAGGCGGGTGTATGGTCTGCCTGGTAGAGCCCTGAGTAGGTCTCAAGAGTTAGCAAGTGTGCGCGGTGCGGGAGGAGCCTGGAAGGACGATATCGGCTTGTCAGGAGTAAGAATGCAGGCAGGTGTAAGCGTTGAACTGCGCAACATCGCCAAGCACTTTGCAATGTACCTACGTTTTTTCAGCCACGTCTTATAAGAATTGTTGTTAGAGATTAATTCCAAAACATTTTACAAAACAGTGAATTCCATTATACTGACTATTTAAACAATATAAAGAAGCTAAAATATG
This sequence comes from Anabrus simplex, assembly GCF_040414725.1. Classification (NCBI taxonomy): domain Eukaryota; kingdom Metazoa; phylum Arthropoda; class Insecta; order Orthoptera; family Tettigoniidae; genus Anabrus; species Anabrus simplex. Next base: position 401,709,728 of record NC_090268.1, on the reverse strand, counting down.
ATTCAAAATGTAACCATACCGTGACGGCACTATTTGTAGGGTGGTCAAATTGTTAAATACGTTGCCATGCTTTGAAATTTGAGCAAGGAGAGAGAATTCGTAAGTGCACTGTTTATTTGTTTTCATGAATGAATGCTTGTGATTGTGATCAGTGAAACAGAGCAGTGCCGTAATAGTCGGGATTGCATTATCTGTTAGACTGTTACTGTGTGTGCGTAAATGCCATTGTAGTGTAGTTAATTAACTAATGTTGTAGTGCAAGCAGCTTTCTATTCAGCCAGTGTCACGGATTATTATTATTATTAAAAGTATCGTGATGCTGGTCAGTGTAAACTGGACCGATTGCGGAGAAGAAAGAGATGGCGGCACAGCCCTGCCAGAGTAAACTCTCACGAACCGCCACTGGCTGGGGCTGTACCTTAATTAAGGCCACGACCACTTCCTTCCCACTACTAGCTCTTTCCTATCCCATCACCGCGATAAGACTTATCTGTGTCGGTGTGACGTAAAGCAAATTGTAAAAAAGTTATATTTAAAAGTACATAGTTACTGCTGTTATCTCAGTATATATTGACACTCAGGAAGAGTACTGACAGTCCCTTGGTAATGTAAGTAAACTCGTGTCCTCGTCCCGAGGTGGTGCAGCTCTTTTCAGAGCACACCCCCATTGGAGGTAAGCTGCATGTACCATTGGGACCACATACCAGCCCTCCTGCCAGTCTTAAATTTCTGGCAGTACCGGGAATCGAACCCAGGCCTCCGAGGACGGCAGCTAATAACACTAACCGTTACGCTACGAGGGAGGACAGTCCTTTGGTAACATTACTGAAAGTGAAAACAGATATTCGGTATGTATGAGTTACTTGATGTGAGCATGGTAGTTTTTTTTATTTTTTATTTGCTAGTTGTTTTACGTCGCACCGACACAGATAGGTCTTATGACGACGATGGGACAGGGAAGGGCTAGGAGTGGGAAGGAAGCGGCCGTGGCCTTAATTAAGGTACAGCCCCGCATTTGCCTGGTGTGAAAATGGGAAACCACGGAAAACCATTTTCAAACATGGTAGTTGATTCATTTGATATGTTAGTGCACACAATTTTTTTAAACCTTTCACCACTGACAGATATCCATGTTCTTGAAGCTATAGTCATGCTTTAAGTCAGTCTGCCGAACAAGGGAGTTAAAAAGGGAAAGAGTGGCATACTCGTATAATGCAAAGTGGGAACATTCATATAAAAGTATTGTATTCAAGAAGAGAGGAATGTGTAGCCTCTGTTTCCTTTACTCAAGACAAGAAATGTTCTGTACTTTATATCCGTCAGCTAAGTAGTCTCTATAACTCCAGTACATTACCATAGAGTCATTACGCGATGAGAATACATAGCGATACATTACTGATAGACTATATAAGAATCAGGGTTCTTCGAACACTGGACAATAACACTTCCCAGACATATTCAGTGTTTTTAACCGTCGACTTTCTAATTTAAAAAATAACGTTGTAGGAATTGAAAGGCATATTGGCAACAGCAAGCTTTCTATTACTGGTAAGATTGATCATTCTCATTCATTATTCTGTGACAATGGTCACTACACCTTATTAAACCTAGGGACAAACCGATAGAATGATGTGCACTTCCTGACACAAAAATTCATTGGCCGAAAAGGTCTTTTTCTAGTACTAGAGTCTTATGTGACAGAAGATCATAGATTAAATTAAATAATTTGACACCGGGCTATCTCGGAAAACCATCAAACGTATCTTTGGAGCAGTTTTGTATACTACAACCGATTATGTTTATGTTCAACCCTTTCCGTAGGTGTCAATTTTTTGTCTCTTTAGGCGATACCCCTGTTTGTCATAGAATCATACTCCATGTTCTACTCCGGCCACCACCACCAACAATAACAACAACAACAACAAAATAGTTGTACGGCATGGTGTTTTTCTATTTTAATCGTTATTATATGCGAGAAACACTTCTGTTTCAAATTTTTATTCACAAGTCATTAATTATTTTTGATAAAATAATGGAAATAGAGTGAGGATACATAACGTGGATAATTTAAATCAGTTAGAACAAAATATATAGATCCCCGATTGTAGTATCAATCTCATTGTTACTGTCGCAAATGTCTTTTGACACAATCTACATCACGCTTAAGAGCCAGTGTCATGTCAGGACAAAATTTAAATTTTACTTAAGAAGGAAGAAAGATGGGGTAGACTGTGCCACGACACAGTCGCAAATTTCCTTAATATGAAAACACCGTGTGAATGGATGAAGCTGAAATAAATGTAGTAGTTTCAGTCAACTGTGTATAATTTCAATATCACAATATTAGTTATGTTCTTGTGTGAGTACATATTTATTATACTCTATGAAATAATACCCTTTTGACAGAAAGTAAGGAGGGCCTACGGAAGGTGAGGGAGAAAAGCGAGAGGGCTAGATTGTTCTTAAATATCAAGAAGACAAAGATTTTGGTGATAGCCATTTAGGACAGCAGAAAAACAACGATAAAAATGACATGGTCAATGATTTTATCTTTCTTGGCTCTAAAATTGATTGAGAAGGTGACTGCTCTCCTGAGATCAAACGGCGGTTGACACTTGGAAGGAAGGCAATGCTCAATATGAATTCAATCTGGAAAATCAGAGGCATCAGTAAAACAACTAAATGCAATGTGGTCAGCGCGATAGTCTTCCCCATTGTCATGGCACACCGAAATAATCGTTCGCAGTCACGGATCAGTGAGACACAACACACTCACGGTTCATTATTGGTACGCTGGACAATGGCGGGGAGCCGAAATTCCTCTGAAGCAATACATACAGAGCCATGGTACACTGAAAGAATTGTATGCTATAATGGACTCTCGAGCTCAGCTCATTTGAAAACAATACCCACTTGCATTCACTGTCCTCTTCTTACAGGGAGGATTAAATAATAGATGGATTTATGTGCAGTGTTAAAAAAGGTAGTCAAAACATAATTCTAAAGTAGCTAGTAAGTAGGTAGGCTATTAGTTTAGTGAATCTTAGTATTATAACTTAGTTGATATTTGACAATTAATTAAACTGGACTCTAGCCTGCCCTATAACTATGAGTCATGCTCATGACTGTTTTATGTTGGGAAGAACGGCTCAGTATTCTCTCAGTTCGTATGTCACATCGTTGCACAAGACTTCAATCATATGTGGACAGTAAGTGAGCTGACTGACGCAGTAACTTAACCAACAGTATGTTGAATCAGAAAACCAGTAAGCAACTGTACATCTCGGGTAGCCTATACAAAATATGACGATTATAAAAAATCCCCTGCTGATAGAAAAAATATATTTTCAAAAATGACTGAGCGAGTTGGACGTGTGGTTAGTATCGCGTAGCTATGCACTTGCATTCGGGGGATGATGGGTTCGGATCCCACCGTCTGCATCCGTTAAGATGGCTTTCCGTAGTTTCCCCAGGAAATGCTGGGACTGTACCTTAATTAAGGCCATGGCTGCTACCTTCCTAATCCCAGACCTTTCCCATCCTGCGTCGCCGGAAACCTTCGATGTATTAGAGTACCTAGCATTTTTTTTTCCAAGAAAGGAGTTCATCGTATGAAGACCAGATGGCAGCAGCGAGCACTGAATGCTGCTGCTGCTGTCTTACCTGAACATACTACACAGATGCAGTAGGAGCGGTGACTCTAATGTGCCGTGAATCGGATCACTGTATCGATTCAGTAACGTGAACGGAATCAAATAAATCGATTCAGTAAAATGAATAGAATGTCCCATCACTAATTGCCACATGCTGATGCGAAATGTGGACGTTAAAGAAAGCTAAGAGGAAAAAGATGAATGCTTTTGAACTTTGGTGTTGACGACGTATTGTACCGGTTACGACCTGTACATGCATATTTTTTGAGAGTTGATCGTATTTTATCACCACGCGAATTACTCCGTGCAAGCCTGGTTTGTTTACATTCAGCAGGACGAGCGTGCAAGCTGAGAACAGTTGTATGCGTGACGTAGCCGCAGGGGCTAGTTAAATCACCCGCCTGTCATGCCACGTGCACCTAGCCTGAACTCGTATGTTCCAGATTCAAGCGTCACACCTTCCGGAACATTTGATGGAGAAAAATTTAAAACTCCTATAATAATTGTGGTAGCGACTTGATCAACATGTCATTTTAAAGGGAATTACATAAACGTTGCTATGCTTGAATTTCAAGAACATCCGTCGAGGGATTCAGGAGATAACCAGCTTCACGGCATATGTGACGTAGATGTCCCCAAACCAAATATAAGGAGGGCTCAATATAGCCTGATATCTCAGTCCGTCAGTCAGTGACAGTCGAGTAGTCAGCGCGGCTCTACTCGCTGCTATAATCGTCGGAAGCTATCTCCGTGTGGTTATAGTCTCACTGGAGAACTCAGAATTTCCTCGAAGTCTTTATTTACGAGTGTTGAGGAACGAATTCTTCTAAGTCTTTATAAATAAGACTTGTAATATTTACCAGTGATGGACTTTAAATTTTCGCCAGTAATTATTCAAAGACTTGTGATATTTACGAGTGATGAACTCTAACATTATTCAAAATTTTCATGAGCGTAAACTTGTGATTTTCACCAGTGATTATTCAAAGACTTGTAATATTTACCAGTGTTGGACTCTAACTTTTCGTCAGTGATTATTCAAGGACTTGGAATATTCACGAGTGATGAACTCTAAATTTGTTCGAAGTTTCCATGAGCATAAACTTGTGATTTTTGCCAGAGATTACTTAAAGACTTGTAAATTTTGCCATTGATGAACTATAACATCATTGAAAGTCTTCATGAACACGGACTTGTCATTTCCATGAGTGTTAAAGAGTGAATTCTTGAAAGTCTTTATAAACATTGACTAGTGATTTTACTAATGGTGTGAAAACTAATTATTTAAGGTTTTCATGAACTTTGACTTATCAATTCTGCGAGTGACGAAGAACACATTTTCGGAGTTTTGTGGGCATCAACCTCATTGTACTTGGGTAATGTGATTACCCTCAACATCGTCAGGAACCAGCGGAGGTCATCACGAGCACCGGGAATTTGAGGCGTATTCCATGCAACCAACCTAGATGGGCCGTCCGCATCTTGACGGAGTACTTGGGCATCTTCTGGAACGTGTTCCAGCCGGTGCGGCCTGGTGAGCTGGAGACCCGGGCCATTTAAAGGACAATGTGGAAGACAACCCCTATCTACCATGAGGTGATGTGAAATTTAATATGCATTACATGAATAAACTCTTATCAAATCAGATTCAAACGTTTCTTGTAGATAGGACCCTGCCTCCTGTATCAAGCCCTAGCTAATATTCATCCAGTTTAGCCCTGAGAACTATTCCATGCTTTCGTTGAAAATAAATCTTAAAGTCGGGCTTTTTTACTGGTACAGAGAGGAGGGTAATATACGTGGCACCCTACACGTTGGGGCTCGATAGCTAGGTTAACAGTGCTATCAAGTAATAGACAATCACAACACCCTGGACGTGGTGTTTCTTTTTACAAAGTGAAACTTATGTCCTGGACGTGGTAAACAATTTGTGTTTTATGTGTTCTTGTCATATGGTTGATTTTCTATGTGTTGATATATGCTGAACTGAGTGCTTTTGAACTTTTAAAGTCACTGATATTTCAATTTATGATTGAAAATTTCTAAGTGTCATATTTTGAGGTATTAAAATTGCCATAAAAATGGATAATATACTCCCAGCAATTGAAGCCCTTAGGCTTAATATGAATGAGGTTAACGCCAATTTAGAGACTAGGCTTACTGCAACATGTGCTAACTTAGAGCGACGTATTACTGAGTCCAACACTAATCTAGAGAGACGTATTACCGAAACTAATACTAACCTTTCTAGCTTAGCTGAGGCTAATGTTCAAACTAATGCTAACCTTGCGAATGTAGACAAACGTTTAAGTAAATTAGCAGAATCAAATACCAACTTAGATAAGCGTTTTACTGAAATGAATGCGAACTTAGAATCTCGTTTTGATCAAGCAAGTGTTAGGATAGAAGAAAGATTCTCTGAGTCCAATAAGAAAATTGATGACCGATTCACTGAAATTAATTCTCAGCTTACTCGTAATGTCGAAGAAATGAAAAACACTGTTAAAAACCAAGTCATAGAAATTGTTAAGGAGGGTTTGAAAAGGGTTCTTCCTTCAGTCCAACAGTTTCCGCAGGACATTGAGGATTTCAAGGCCGAATTTCAGGAGTCACATGGTCAGCTCTCGAAAATGCAAGCTAAAATTGTTTCTGTCCAAGATACTCTTAGGGACATGGTTAAGAATGACATTTCCAGAGTTGGAAACGAAGTTGCTTTATTAAAAGCTAAGCAGGGCGAGTTTGACAAACGGTTCACTCAGCAAGTCGATAATACAACCACACAAATTAGTCGTATTTGCAAAGATGTTGGTGAACTTAAAATTGAATTAAAGAATGATGTCAAACAAGTCGAAAGAATAGTCCAACTCCAGTTGGGAGATGTCAAGAATAATCTCGAACAACTAGCCACTAAGGTCGTTAATCTTGAATCTCGAGATACGTCCAGACCTATTCATAGTTCGATGGAAGGAGTCGGAGAGACATCATACCAGACAACTATCGTTAAAATCCAAGAGGAAAAACCTACTAAATTCTCCGGTAAAGAATATTACACGGCTAAAGAGTTTCTGATCAACGTAGCGGAATATTTTCAAGAGGACAAGATTAGTGAGGATAGAAAGCTAAGAACAGTGGCCCGATTATTAGAAGGCAAGGGTCTTTCCTGGTATTCCGTGTTCAAATCTAATTTCAAGGTATACTCTGACTTTGAGAAGGCTATAATTGAATGTTTTTGGAACGCAGAAACTCAACATCTTATCGAACTTCAATTATATTCGAGAAGGTATAACACCTCCATTAACTCCTCTCGATACGCAAATTTTTTATTATCTCAGTAGAAGAAGATGCAGTACTTAGACCCTCCTTTGCCTGAGAAGGAACTCATACAGGTCATTACGTTACAGTATCCTTCTCACGTTCAAGAGATCTTAGTAGCAGCGAACATTCAGAACTTGGATCAATTACATGCCGCATTGCAACGTCTTGATACTGCTCATGCGCAGGGAACTTTGAAACCGAGCAAGAGTAAGGACGTAGCCGCCCATCCAGTTCAGATTAACACTTCGGAACAACCGCGACAAAGTCCCGAACGAGCGGATAGATGGGAAGAGAGAGATACTCCATCTTCACCTCCGTGGTATAGAGGGTTTAGGAAACGCCCATACCGCGGCCAGACGCCGAGGCAAACCAAATCTACTTGGTTAAAACAAGAAAAAAACAAGAGAGTAGAGACTCAAACAATTCTGACTTACACAAACGGTGGAAGGAAACATAGGACTACCTCCATCAGACCAAACAAGAGGGTCATCAACCTGGAGCGACTTCTCTTGAATACCAAGAATATCATCAAAGAAACAACACCTTTGGTCAAAAACCAGAATCCACAGGTGCTGTTGCATAAAAAACTTAAAATTTTCAGAAATAAGATTGCCTGAAAATGAGGAGGTCGGGTCATTTCATGTAGACATAATAAATTATTGGCACATTGATGACGACTTAGTATTTGAAGACGAATTGCCCATTCGTCAACATGTTCAACGAAGTTTACCCATCATCAATATTACCATTGGGGAATTCCAAGTATCATCGCTAGTGGACAAGGGAGCGCAAGTTTCCCTAATCTCTGACAAGTTGATAACATTGATCAAGGATCGATGTAACCCTCTCATTTTTCCGGTAACACAAGTTAGGATTAAGGGCATTATTACTGACAGGAATATCAAATGTAAGCAGCAAGTCTCCCTTGAGTTTGCTATCAACTAAGAAGTGTGTGAACATATTTTCCTGATAGTCTCGCCTATGAAGTTTAACCTTATCTTGGGTTCAGACTTTCTGTATAAATATAAGGCTACCATTGACTATTCTGCCAACACAATTCATCTATGTAGGATTGGATCTGTAGAGTTACAGCTGGTAGACGGTGAAGATTTTAGACTTCAAGGGATTGATTTACCTTGTACACAAGTCGATGGTGTGATTGGCGATGCCGCCCCAGTCGACCAAGTACTGAAAGAAGAGGGTGATCCCGAAGAGGAAGAGGGACCCGTGTCAATGGGAGATGGTGATCCCAATGAGGAGGGACCCATCGATGAAATTTTGAATGACAAAGGGCCCGATTTTCTCACCTACATCTCCAGTGTAACTGAAGCCCAAATTACCACCCTAACATAGCAGCGGCGGAGGAAGAGATATATCAGACCTATCCGGACGTCTTCGATAAGAAGCCTGGAGAGATTAAGATTTTTAAACACCACTTCAACGTCAAGGATACTTCGCCCTATAAACGCAAGCCATATCCGGTGCCTGAGAAGTACATGGATGAAACCAGGACACTAATTCCTATATTAATCCGCTCACCATAGTAAGGAAACCCAATGGTAATCTTCGTCTATGTTTGGACGCTCGTGCCTTCAATGACCGACTGGTCCTTGCGTATGACCACCCTCCTCCGCTCAAAGAGGTCATTAAGCGATTTTTTGGAGAAAATATTCTTCAGGCATGGACATGACATCATCTTACTTCAATATCGCACTGGACGAACACAGCCGGCTCTTCACTGGATTTATCTTTTGATAATATCACAAGGCTAGATGGCAGCCTTGAAGGCATCTACAATGCTTCCAATCTCAAAAAATACCTTGAGTGAAAAGAGACTAAAAAAATCCTCATAGTATTCTGCTGTCTTCGCTACCTGCCCGCTGACACCGCAGTCCCGTCTTCTCTCTTCCTTCTCCGTACTGTGACCGTTCATGACCTCGTCATACGTATATAGAGACATCCAGTAGAAAGAATATGCCGTTTTCCGCACGGTTCTACGTTAAATAGCCGCCGAACGGGGATAATCCTGACGGTTCCGGGATGCGAGCCGCCCACCGTAGAGTCACGCGCCTCTCCTCTCGTTGCGCGTAATTGAGAAAACAGGGAGTACAGGCGTCCGTAAGTGGAATTCTTTCTCTCTCTGAGCGAGAGAGCTGGGGCAAGCGAGATGTCACATGACTGAGAGGTGAGGTCACGAAACAGCCTCAAGGAAGTCGTCCCAACATTCGAGACGATATCACCCCATGTATTCCCCTAAATATCTGATGGCACCAATGTATAGCTTTCAACTGTTTCGAGGCTATCAACATTGATAACTCGGAAATTCTTGATAGATAATTTCGAGTTACAGCTTCAATAAATGAGGGGATTTTATGTGGATTTATCATGTAGAGAACCATTCTACATAATAAGAATAATGGGAAGTGCGCAGGTAGCGAATATCTTGAAGTGAGAAAGACCAGATGCCCGGCCCTGACAGGACCAGGAAAACTAAAAAATCCCCGGAGTCTAGCTCCACCTACTTTAAATTGGCACTGACGCTTTAATAATTACAGGCGAGCCCGTGAAAGATTCGCAATGAAAAAATGATCAACGGAAAGCGGGATGTACAGTCTTTAATTTGATACTAAATTCAAAGTGTAAATACACCTGCCAGTGGAGTGATGTGTGACAAGAGGGCGTGGACTGATTCCCCCTCCAGAAATAATTCTTTCCACCATATAGGCGAGAGGCAAGAGACCAGTGTACCCCAGTATATTCTGTGCCTTCGGTGTAATCAACAGGTCTATTCGTGAGTGAACAGTTAGTATGAATACTCAGTGTTTTACATTGTGGAAATTCCTCATCGAACAGTGATATGTAATAGTCAGTGACAACATATAGTGAGTGACAGTGCGTTGCAAGCCAGATATTGATCATGCTTCTAATGCAGTCTGTAATGATCTGGATGTGAATTTTTTTTAATTCGGATTATGTATCAGAGGGGCGCGGGGTGTTCAAGATATAGTTCGATCACAGTGTTGCAGTGAGGTTCGAACCGACGACATCAGTGATTGGCATACAGCCATCGGTTTGTAGACCGGGCAGTGTCCGCCGTATTCGCTCTAACGCAGTGAGTTGCACATTGGATTAAAGATTATTGAAGCTGAGTGGGTCGATTGATGACCGATATAAAAAGATATATTAACACGTATGTTCAAACCCCGTGAGTGCGTCCGTCTATTGCGTGGTGCTCCTAGAGTCAACTACAGTATTTATGGAGAACTAGTGTGTGCAAGGGAAGGCAATGGTGTCGAGCTGCAGGACAGACTAACAATCTAGGGCTAGGACACTTGAATATATGAGTACCTTTAGCCGTGACAGATTTAAAATGCATGACACACTTAGTGCATTTATAACACATTAATCCTTCCTCATTGCATATTTGACCTCATAGAACTTCAGGGCTGGTGAGCGGTCCGCTGTATAGTCACTTCAACATATCAGGTATACTCTGGACCTTCCGACGACATCTGAGGATCCAATCGGCATGCGGACGAACCGGCAGATGAGGACCCTGGACAACCCTGCAGATATCAACGCCCCGATGACCGCCTAAGCTGATGGATGTACTCTCTGAGGGTAGCGAATCGCAGAAGTGATGAGTACTCTTTCATTTATCTTGATAGCTAATCACGTGCAGGGAGTAAAATCATTTGCATCTAAATACTTTGAATATCATTTGAGTATAACGCAGGTTTCAGGGATTATAGTTGATAAGATTATCCTGTGAGATTTTCTTCGTGGCTGGTGCCACTCATTTCATTAATTAGGGGATATAATGCATGGTAATATTTCATTAATTAGGGGATATAATGCATGGTAATTAATAAGACCCTAGTATAATTTACAGGTGACGTGATGTAAATAACGGGAAATAAGGTTTCATAATATGATCCGATCGTCGAAGGCTGAGTTTAAATGCTACGAATCATCACAAATTTCCCGATTAGTTATTTAGGATGATACGTCACCTGATGATAGAATTTCCCCCTGTATAGATTTAAGGCTGCATACTACAAGACGGCAATAAACAAAGTGTGGGTGTACTTGAATTTCATAGACCGCGATTAACCATGAATTATTTTTATTTTTATTCTGAAGACTAGAGTCTTCTGGTTAAATGTGCATTGTTTTCGGGATATGAGGATGAAAGGGGCGGTACGTGATTTGTGAGTTTGTAAGTTTGAAAGTACAGTGGTGTTTACATATGTGTATTCTCCGGTAGAAGAGATATTTGGGACGGTGAAAAATGCCGTCACATGGATAAGATGGCTGAGGTCATATGTAGGGTGGCACGCTGATAGCGCCAATGAATCGCAGAGAGAAAGTTGTTTTGCGATAATATGAGTATTTAAATATAGCAAGTAAGTGGATAGCCTTGCTCTGTGGGTGAAGACAAAAGAAAATAAAAGACAGGCGAGCCGAACCCTTTGACAAGTTTATGGCCTGGGGGAACGAAAAGAGCTCGCTGGCCACTGTGTAAAAGGGATGCTTTCAGTCCTCCTTTCTTTCCATAGTAGAACGAAAACATGCACAATTCAAGATAAAGACACCGTCGCACATATCTTAGGTATGACAAATGAATGAACTCCTTCCACCTTTGTTATTATTATTAAAATAAAAACCGGGATAGGGTTTCAGGTTTTTTTGTAGACCCCACATATGGAAGTCCTGAGCTCGAGGCTCCAGGGTTCGAAGGAGACTGTTGCCCACATGTGGTAACTAAGCGGAGCTGTACCAAGATCCTGTGTTGTTGTTTTTTTTCTCTCCTGCTCTGGCATGGAGAAGCAAATGCAAGGTGTTATGTTATTTCTTCCAGTGTGTGTATTATATGTTAGGTGATGCAATTTATTGGTTGTCGGTTGATATGCCTGTTGCTTTTAGGAACACCGTTGAAATGAAATGTCACTTGTTATATTAACGCCTAGGTAAATCCCTATGAAACAGGCGTTATGAGAGGTAAATACTCCGTGTGATAAATCAGACGAGGTCATTAGCATAGAGAATGTGACATAGCTATCATGTGTATCAAAGGGTACTCGATAATTTCAACAAAACTCAATTAACATGATACGAATAAATTGAGCGATACAACTCGTGTCGTAAGAAGATATGCCCTTGTAAATAACATATGTGTAAAATGCTTAATATAATAAGATCTTCGTGTGTTAGGTACTTCAAAAGGGGACGCCCTTTTTTTTCAGTGTGTTTAATGATTTGAAGGTTATGAAATGACAAATGCCGGTCTGAGAGAAAGACAGAAAAGGACATTCAAGCTCAGACCTGATTATGAATTAGTGTAGTGTGTTAATAAATATTTCGGCATATCTGTATGTAATGAAATTTCAAGTGTTTTCCTTAGTTAATTAAAATGTTTTTTGCAAAATAGACGGTATTTCTTCTCATTAGTAATGTGTTCGTATTCCTATGATATCCGAGACTCTTTCCCCTTACTTGGAATTAAATAGTTTAAGCCCCCTTCCGGACATACCACGTACCCAAGCTCTTGAGCAAGCTGAGGAAAACTCAAGTAGGGGTGATGGTTTTCGATTCCAGGGAATGCCCAAGGGTCTCGTCGAATAAATCCTTACAGCCACTTTACAAGCCAATTAACATAAATTGTTATGCACTGGAGCCCTGGACAGGTGCATACAAATGACGCCCAACGTGGGGCCGGACAAATAGTGGCCGACGTTAGGGGCGTACAAAATATCGGCCAACGTTCAGGCATTAGTATGGTAGTTTAGTGGCAAAAATATATAAACATATTCCAGAGTACAAGTTTATCTCCGAACATGTGGCTTAGTTCGAACACCACTACTATAAAAAGGAGTACCTGGTAAACTTAGTAGTACCAAAGGTGTATGGTGAGAACTAAACGATTAGAAATACCGAATGTATCCGAATGTTGAATTTAGTAGGAATGAGGAATACGAGATGAAGTCAGAACGTGTGAATACAGTAACTAGTATGAATGATGTGTCGGGCGGAGTGCTTAGGTCATTCCCGAAGACAGTTGTATCACACGTAATGATATGTAAATGAGTGATTGGAATAGATTATATTTAATAAAGATACGGAGAAAAATGGGAAAAACGTGTAACCAGATTAAGTGGTAACGTGCACGATGGTCACTCATGATCATGGCAGACCTGATGAAGTTACAAAATGGTGAAACTTCAGAGAGACATTACAATGTCTTTCCCGTTAGTGAGGACAAAGTGATCGGGCAGAATTCTTCAAATCCTGCTGATTACGGGTTTGTGCCGGAGGCTATGCATTAGTAGCAGGCCTTGGTAACTTAGGGAATACGTCCTATTTTAAATAATAGATACCGTGAGTAAGAGAGGGAGCCTCACCCCATGACTCTTATATTTCCTAAAATGAACAGTGAAAAGTTGTCAGCTCATAGACGGACAACTGACTGCTAGTGAAACTTGTACATCTTGAAGCTGACGGCATCCAATGTTTATCGAATATACCACGTGTCTGGTATAGGTAAATTGCCGAGCCCATTTAGGTCATGAATTCGGGTGACATGTAGTTTGATAAAGGGCTACAGAAAATTATTTGTAGTGAGTTCCGGGAAAATATTTACGAATGATGTATGGACATACTAAGGAAACACTTGCAGTTATTAGGAGGTGTGACGTAGCTGTTGTGAAGTTAAATTTGGTATAAGGCAAATTACGTGTTTCAAAAATGAACACACCTGCCTAAGTTTAGGAAAATAAATAATGTTAATTGAGGATACTGCGGTCAGCTCGATTCAGGGGGTACACGTTCTCCAGAAATAAGTGCCAGTATGAATGTAGAGGACATTAAGGCGATGATGGCGGTTTATTGGCCGAACAGAAGGAGCAGATCAGGATCGATAATGAGAGGCAAGCGGAAATCTTGAAGGAGCAGATCAGGATCGATACTGAGAGGCAAGCGGGACTCTTGAAGGAGCAGATTAGGGCCGATAGTGACAGGCTCGAGGAACGTTTTGTTAGACAGGAGCAAGCGGACGCTGAGACTAAAGAGCAGCTTAGTAAGTTAGATCAATGTTTGAACCAACAGACCAGTCAGGTTGGGCAACTCACTGAACGCTTAGAGAGATACGAGGCGTCATGTAAGGCCCAGGCCACAGAACTTAAAGACCATTTCACTTCCCGTGTTAATGACTTAACTGCTCATATAGATTCTTTGACACTAAAATTAGATCAAACAAGCATCCTTCTGGAGGGACAAATAAAAGAAGTTGATGAAGAATTTACCGCTCAGGAAAGTAAAATTGATAGGTTGGAAGCAAAGATTAATACCGGAACGGAAGAGGTCGTAAATTTACGAACTCAAGTTGAAGAATTGTCCGTGAAATCCCAAGATATTGAGGCGCAACTGATAGTGGTCACCGACAGTACAGAGGCGAAATGTAGGGAATACCTCGACCAACAGGTGGACCTAATGAAAGTCGAATTGAAAACCGACGTCGAGGGAAAACAACGGGAAATTCAAAGCAAGTTGAAGGAGACAAAGGACAAGGTTGATAAATTCGAATTGAAGGTTCATAAAGCTAGTATTAAGGCTGCTGTCCACGACAAATTAATACTGACGTTACAAGAGGAAGTCGAGAACCTTACATCTCAAGAGTCTCGAGGAGATGGACTGTTAAAATCCGCCTTAAAGAAGCCAGAGAAAGGTGAACACGATGTAATCGGAAATCGCACCGAACCAGATAAAATGGAGGATTCTTCACAGATAAATGAAACGAATCCCATGCGTATTCCACCCCTCGTAATTCGGCACCACAGGATTGTAGCTCAATGCCAATTTATAATTTTCTTCGCATGAGTTATGATGAACCAAAGAAGTTCGGCTCGAACGTTCACTGACACCAAGAGGGTTCCTTTCTGAAATGGATCAATACTTTCTTGATCACAATATTCCAGCAGATAAGCGCCTAAGAATGGTGGAGAAGTATCTAGTAGAACAGCCTCTCATTTTGTTCAAGGCGTTCAAATATTGCTTCGGAAGTTACGAGGAATTTAGGTGTCGATTCCTTGAGAAATATTGGTCGATTGAAACTCAACAAAATCTACGCCTGGAATTGTATTCTCGGCGGTATTCGGCCACGGGGCAGACACGGTTTTGTGAATACTTTGTGCACCAGTTCCTGAGGATGAAAGAGCTGGATAGTCCACCATCAGAAATGGAATTGGTGGCGGCGATAGGGAAGCAGCTACCACTAGAGGTGCAGAAATTACTTATCTCTGCTAATGTTAGGACAGTGGTCGAGGCTTAACATGTTTTGCGGCAGCTCGACCAAACAAATAACGGGGGATACGTTCGACAGAGGCACCATGAGGCTATCCACACAGTCAATACAAATCGAGAAGGAGGAACGCCTCAGCTCAGAAATCAGGGGACTAGTACAGAAGAAAGGAGAGAAATGTACTCGGCACCGAGGACAGAAGATAGGGAGACTTCAAAGTGGAATAGACCAAGAGAACGGTATCGTGACAGATGGGGTTCTCGAAATTACGAACACAGAAGACCTTACGAAAGAAGAAATGGATTCGGACACAATCAAGTCGATCGTTATCGAAGACCGTACACGAAATGGAGAAGTGATGGAGGACGGCCATGGGAAAGATCTAGAGGTTCGGACAGCCATATACGGGATCGTCAGGCCGAGTCTCGGAGATACGTTGAACACCTCAGAAATCAACCTGTTATGAATGACAAATGGCAAGGACCAATTCAAGAGATGGCCGCGATGGAAGAAAGTAGAGGGGCGGAAAGCCTTCAGCTTCAGGCCCAACGTAGACAAGATTCCGAGAATCGACTCAACCCTCACGCGAACGAATATCATGCTGGGGGGTGGAGCTGTAAAAAAAGATGAACTAGGTATCGAGGAGATAGTTTTTCCCCATACCAACAACCACCAAAACGAATTAGAATGGACCGTCGTCACCGTTGATACCTGGGTGATGCAACCAGATGACCTGATAGAAGACCCAAATCCATGCAGTAAAAAGATAGTTAAAGAATTACCGGTGATTTACATACGTGTCCACGGACTCCGCGTACGTTGTTCAGTGGATACCGGAGCCAGCGTGAGCGTGGTGTCGAAAAAAATTTTGTCAGAGAGATCCAATCAAAATTTTAAATTCCTACTTTACCAGTAGCTAAGGTAAAGGTGCGGGGCATCATTCCGGATCGCACGACTGTATGCGATACGCAAGTATATCTAGACCTACAGATAGGTAACGCGACGCTCGCACATCCATTCTTGGTTCTAGACAAGATGGAATACAACGTGATTGTGGGTGCAGATCTTCTGCGTGATTATAGAGCAGTTATCGACATGGATCAGAATCATGTCAAATTTTGCATCAATATGAGCCGCGAGGATGTCCGGTTAAATGATAGGCCAGAAACAGAAGACGGAGAAAGGATCTGGACAACGCAGGTACTCCACAGCGAAGAAGATAGGCCTGGAGAATTTCCAACTTGGAACGCTCAAATGATGGAAGAAATCAGGGAGAAATGCGAGATGATAGTTGTTGATTTGGAGAAAGAAGACGAAGGAGAAGAACCTACGTTTGAAGACGTATTGCAGATTAAATTGGATGAGGCTAAAATCAATGAAAATGACAAACATAAATTGAAGGGAATCCTAAAAACGCATAGAAATGTTTTCGGCTCACAACCTGGGAAAATTTTGAATTACAAATTTAATCTGGTGGTGACTAGTTGGGAACCATTCAAGAAAAATCCTTATCCTATCCCAGAGAAACATCACGCGAAGGTGCCCGCGCTCATTAAAGAAATGGAAGATCATGATATCATATCCAAGGCTCCAAAGCCATTTTTAAACGCGTTAGTCGTTGTAGCTAAACCTAATGGATCTCTGAGGGTGTGTCTGGACGCTAGGGCCATTAACGAACGACTCGTGCCGGAGTATGATAAGGCACCAAATATCAAAGACATTTTAAAGAAATTTCAGAATATGCAATTGTTCTCAAATATCGATTTACGATTTCTTATCACCACGTGGGACTAACGAGTGAGTCTAAGGTCTTGACGGGGTTCCTGTTTGATCAGCAGACCTATGTATATAACTGTTTACCATTTGGAATTAAGAATGCTGGGTCAGCCCCAATCAGAGCACTCGATAGAAACTTGAGTGACAAAGTCAAACAAATAACGGTCCGTTATGTGGATGATATTTTGATCGCCACGCAAACGTTAGAAGAACATTTGGAACACTTGCGTCTTGTTCTCGAAGATCTGAGTCGGAACAACTTCAAAATTAACTTTGAGAAATCACACTTCTGCCAGCGCAGCATCCTTTTCCTGGGACATATAATCGATGCAGGGGGTGTTTCTCCAAATCCGACGAAAATAAAGGCAATTCAGGATTTTCCGAAACCCGCGAGGGTCAAGCACGTCCGACAATTTTTAGGTCTATGTGGGTTTTTTGCAGACCATTGTCCTGCATATACCACCACCGTTGCGCCATTACAAGACTTGCTAAAGAAAAATAACAGATGGAAGTGGGATGCCACGTGTGAAGAAGCTTTCAGTAAGACAAAGGAGTTAATGAGCCGGAGCGTGAAATTGGGATATCCTGACTTCAGTCAGAAATTTGTCATCCAAACGGACGCGTCCATGATTGGGGTAGGCGCCGTGCTCTATCAAGAGAGGAATGGTGCTGTGCCACCGGTAAATTACTTGGCTTTCATGAGCCGCAAGCTGCGTGAACATGAACGTCATTACACCGTAACTGAGCTTGAGATGCTTGCTATTGTCACAGCTCTCAGCCATTGGCGGAAGTATATCTACGGGTTCCCCATACTTCTGCGTACAGACCATCGAGCTCTAACATTCATGCTTAAATCCACTATGTCGTCCGAAAGAGTAAACCGTTGGACCTTATTTGTACAACAGTTTGATTTGGAGGTGTAACATTGCGCGGGTAAGGAGAATGTAGTCGCCGACGCGCTTAGCAGAAACCCGGATTCTGAAATGAAGGCCGTGCATCAATTACAGCTTGTAGAAGGTGATCAAGAGATTCTTGACAGATTGAGGCAAATTTCGGAAGAACAGGAAAGCTGGCCTGAAACCCGTCGCATGATCCGTTTCCTTCGCAAAGAATTACAGCCAGGAACGCCTGAATATCAAGATGCTGAGAAACGCGCTCCAAATTACAATTTCATAAACGGTGTCTTGTACAAATATGTGGACGTAGCTCACACGCGTCTTAGAGTGGTCGTTCCACCTGCTCTCCAAATGGATTTAATATGGTTTGCGCATCATTCCGTAGGGCATGGAGGAGTTGATAAGGTCATGGCCACACTTAGGGAGACCTTCACATGGCCTCGGATGAGGAGAATAACGCGCACAGTTCTGATGACCTGCGATACCTGTCAACGGATTAAACCAAACGCATACTTGCTCAAACAACCACCGAAGCCAATAATACCTGAGTAGCCACGTGAGTTGTGTTCGATGGATTTTTACGGTCCCCTTCACAAGGCGACCAGAGGACTCCAATATATCTTGGTCTGTATGGATGTATTTACTAAATATGTTGTTCTATGCCCGGTGCAAAAAGCGAATACCCGTGCAGTTATTACTCAGATCAGGAATAAAATCATTCCGAAAATGGGCCAACCAGAACGATTGCTAACCGATCATGGACCCCAATTCACGTCTATTGAATCTCGCCGTGCTATGGAGCAAATGGGAATCCAGCACGTCATGAGTTCAATCAGAAACCCAGAATCCAACCCAGCAGAAAGGATTATGCGGGAAATCAGTAAATTCTGTAGGATATATTGCCCAAGGCAACACTGGCGGTGGGTAGATGTTGTTCCGATTATCATGGAATGCATCAACTCCACAGTCCACGAATCAACGGGGCAGATTCTAGTGTTGTACATTTTAATGAGCATCCTGAAAGGCCCTAGAAGAACATTGTACCATGTCCAGAGGATCCGAGGCTTTCAGCAGAATTAAGAGTGCGGGATACCTTGGAGTCTCTCAGAAAACAGGCAGACAAACATTTGCGAAGACGCCGGAATAGGAGATTTCACCGAGCTTTACGTGTGGGAGAGCTCGTATTGGTAAAGCGTCCCATTAGCTCAGACCCACCACGTAAATTTTACCATAAGTTCGCAAAACTATACATTGGACCTTATAGAGTAATTCAGAATTTAGAGAACAATTCATATCAGGTTCAGTCAATGGATGGCACCAGTGAATCCATATACAATGCGGGAAATCTGAAGTTATATCACGCGCCCGGACAGCTACCCGCAGGAAACCCGGATGATCATGCTTATGGAGAACCATCGGGAGAAGAAGATGAGGAAGAAGATGAAGCCGACGTTGAAGATGACCATGAACAGGAAGAAGAGGGTGATGATGTCAACTGTGTGCTGATGGAAGAAGATGATCGAGATGCAGAGGGTGACGGGGGTTATTCAGATGAGGATGATTGTATAGATTGCGCGGAAAGACGGAATATGACGACTCAAGATTGCTTGCGCATCGTTATGATCGGATATGAATTGAGGTTGGAGAATGTTATCCTCCAAAATAGTCAAGTGAAAGGGTCATGATGATGCATTTGATTTGTAAGAAAAATCTCTCCTCATTGTCGTGATTTTTCTTAACCCAAGTGGGGGAGGGATATGACCGTTCATGACCTCGTCATACGTATATGGAGACATCCTGTAGAAAGAATATACCGTTTTCCGCACGGTTCTACGTTAAATAGCCGCCGAACGGGGATAATCTTTACGGTATCGGGAAGCGAGCCGCCCACCGTAGAGTCACGCGCCTCTCCTCTCGTTGCGTGTAATTGAGAGAACAGGGAGTACAGGCGCCCGTAAGTGGAATTCTTTCTCTCTCTGAGCGAGAGAGCTGGGGCAAGCGAGATGTCACATGACTGAGAGGTGAGGTCACGAAACAGCCTCAAGGAAGTCGTCCCAACATTCGAGACGATATCCCCCCATGTATTCCCTAAATATCTGATGGCACCAATGTATAGCTTTCCACTGTTTCGAGGCTAACAACATTGATAACTCGGAAATGCTTGATAGATAATTCGAGTTACAGCTTCAATAAATGAGGGGATTTTATGTGGATTTATCATGTAGAAAACCATTCTACAAAATAAGAATAATGGGAAGTGCGCAGGTAGCGAATACCTTGAAGTGAGAAAGACCAGATGCCCGGCCCTGACAGGACCAGGAAAAATAAAAAAACCCGGAGTCTAGCTCCACCTACTTTAAATTGGTACTGACGCTTCAATAATTACAGGCGAGCCCCTGAAGGATTCGCAATGAAAAAATGATCAACGGAAAGCGGGATGTACAGTCTTTAATTTGATACTAAATTCAAAGCGTAAATACACCTGCCAGCGGAGTGATGTGTGACAAGGTGGAGTGGACTGATTCCCCCTCCAGAAATAATTCTTTCCACCATATAGGCGAGAGGCAAGAGAGCAGTGTACCCCAGTATATTCTGTGCCTTCGGTGTAATCAACAGGTCTATTCGTGAGTGAACAGTTAGTATGAATACTCAGTGTATTACGTTGTGGAAATTCCTCATCGAACAGTGATATGTAATAGTCAATGACAACATATAGTGAGTGACAGTGCGTTGCAAGCCAGATATTGATCATGCTTCTAATGCAGTCTGTAATGATCTGGATGTGAATTTTTTAAAATTCGGATTATGTATCAGAGAGGCGCGGGGTGTTCAAGATATAGTTCGATCACAGTGTTGCAGTGAGGTTCGAACCGATGACATCAGTGATTGGCATTCAGCCATCGGTTTGTAGACCGGGCAGTGTCCGCCGTATTCGCTCTAACGCAGTGAGTTGCACATTGGATTAAAGATTATTGAAGCGGAGTGGGTCGATTGATGACCGATATAAAAAGATATATTAACACGTATGTTCAAACCCTGTGAGTGCGTCCGTCTATTGCGTGGTGCTCCTAGAGTCAACTACAGTATTTATGGAGAACTAGTGTGTGCAAGGGAAGGCAATGGTGTCGAGCTGCAAGACAGACTAACAATCTAGGGCTAGGACACTTGAATATATGAGTACCTTTAGCCGTGACAGATTTAAAATGTTTGACACACTTAGTGCATTTATAACACATTAATCCTTCCTCATTGCATATTTGACCTCATAGAACTTCAGGGCTGGTGAGCGGTCCGCTGTATAGTCACTTCAACATATCAGGTATACTCTGGACCTTCCGACGACATCTGAGGATCCAATCGGCATGCGGACGAACCGGCAGATGAGGACCTTGGACAACCCTGCAGATATCAACGCCCCGATGACCGCCTAAGCTGATGGATGTACTCCCTGAGGGTAGCGAATCGCAGAAGTGATGAGTACTCTTTTATTTATCTTGATAGCTAGTCACGTGTAGGGAAGTAAAATCATTTGCATCTAAATACTTTGAATATCATTTGAGTATAACGCAGGTTTCAGGGATTATAGTTGATAAGATTTTCCTGTGAGATTTTCTTCGTGGCTGGTGCCATTCATTTCATTAATTTGGGGATATAATGCATGGTAATATTTCATTAATTAGGGGATATAATGCATAGTAATTAATAAGGCCCTAGTATAATTTACAGGTGACGTGATGTAAATAACGGGAAATAAGGTTTCATAATATGATCCGATCGTCGAAGGCTGAGTTTAAATGCTACGAATCATCACAAATTTCCCGATTAGTTATTTAGGATGATACGTCACCTGATGATAGAATTTCCTCCTGTATAGATTTAAGGCTGCATACTACAAGACGGCAATAAACAAAATGTGGGTGTACTTGAATTTCATAGACCGCGATTAACCATGAATTATTTTTATTTTTATTCTGAAGGCTAGAGTCTTCTGGTTAAATGTGCATTGTTTTCGGGGTATGTGGATGAAAGGGGCGGTACGTGATTTGTGAGTTTGTAAGTTTGAAAGCACAGTGGTGTTTACATATGTGTATTCTCCGGTAGAAGAGATATTTGGGACGGTGAAAAATGCCGTCACATGGATAAGATGGCTGAGGTCATATGTAGGGTGGCACGCTGATAGCGCCAATGAATCGCAGAGAGAAAGTTGTTTTGCGATAATATGAGTATTTAAATATAGCAAGTAAGTGGATAGCCTTGCTCTGTGGGTGAAGAAAAAATAAAATAAAAGACAGCCGAGCCGAACCGTTTGACAAGTTTATGGCCTGGGGGAACGAAAAGAGCTCGCTGGCCACTGTGTAAAAGGGATGCTTTCAGTCCTCCTTTCTTTCCACAGTAGAACGAAAACATGCACAATTCAAGATAAAGACACCGTCGCACATATCTTAGGTATGACAAATGAATGAACTCCTTCCACCTTTGTTATTATTATTAAAATAAAAACCGGGATAGGGTTTCAGGTTTTTTTTTGTAGACCCCACATATGGAAGTCCTGAGCTCGAGGCTCCAGGGTTCGAAGGAGACTGTTGCCCACATGTGGTAACTAAGCGGAGCTGTACCAAGATCCTGTGTTGTTTTTCTTCTCTCCTGCTCTGGCATGGAGAAGCAAATGCAAGGTGTTATATTATTTCTTCCAGTGTGTGTATTATATGTTAGGTGATGCAATTTATTGGTTGTCGGTTGATATGCCTGTTGTTTTTTAGGAACACCGTTGAAATGAAATGTCACTTGTTATATTAATGCCTAGGTAAATCCCTATGAAACAGGCGTTATGAGAGGTAAATACTCCGTGTGATAAATCAGACGAGGTCATTAGCATAGAGAATGTGACATAGCTATCATGTGTATCAAAGGGTACTCGATAATTTCAACAAAACTCAATTAACATGATACGAATAAATTGAGCGATACAACTCGTGTCGTAAGAAGATATGCCCTTGTAAATAACATATGTGTAAAATGCTTAATATAATAAGATCTTCGTGTGTTAGGTACTTCAAAAGGGGACGCCCTTTTTTCAGTGTGTTTAATGATTTGAAGGTTATGAAATGACAAATGCCGGTCTGAGAGAAAGACAGAAAAGGACATTCAAGCTCAGACCTGATTATGAATTAGTGTAGTGTGTTAATAAATATTTCGGCATATCTGTATGTAATGAAATTTCAAGTGTTTTCTTTAGTTAATGAAAAGTGTTTTTGCAAAATAGACGGTATTCCTTCTCATTAGTAATGTGTTCGTATTCCTATGATATCCGAGACTCTTTCCCCTTACTTGGAATTAAATAGTTTAAGCCCCCTTCCGGACATACCACGTACCCAAGCTCTTGAGCAAGCTGAGGAAAACTCAAGTAGGGGTGATGGTTTTCGATTCCAGGGAATGCCCAAGGGTCTCGTCGAATAAATCCTTACAGCCACTTTACAAGCCAATTAACATAAATTGTTATGCACTGGAGCCCTGGACAGGTGCAGTACTGATGTCGCCCTGCTCTCGATTTCTGCAACTCATTTCCTCCTCACATTTTTCCATCCTCAGCAGTTCCTCCTGTGTCCACGATCGCGACCGATTTCTGACTGAAGTTATCAGACAGCTCCCCACTATCTTGACTCGCAATCCCTGCGTTCTAGAACGCCACATATGCCGCTAATAGACATCCAACCGCAACCTGTCTTCTTTCTTTTTCTCAGCCTCAAATAAATGTTCCATCCTTTCAAATTTCCAGCATTCCTCAGAATTATATCAGCCATCAGGGTTGATATTAATCTTAACTTCACCGGCCTATGTCCCTTGTTCCTTCCTATATCAACTTCAGAAAAGTTTATCTTCATTTTGTTCGAAACTATGTCCACCACTTTCAATACTAATTCCACTTTTGATTCTGTTCCTTCCTCAGTTACACCATACACAAACACATTTTTCCTTGCTGATTCGTTCCTTGCTAACCTCACTTCTCTCTTCATTGCTGTTAATTCCTCTTCCAGTACCACCACCTTCTTTTTCAAGCTCCCTACCTCATCTTCTATCTCCGCTAACTTGTCATTTACACCTCCAATTTCTTCTTTTATAAAAATTTTTAAGTCCTTCATCTCCTTCACTTTCTCTGCCGTAGGCCTAGAGATAGTTCACTACAGATCAGATAGTGGTCTGTATCATAGAAAAATCCCAGGAAAACTCGTACATTCCTAACAGATTTCCAGAATTCGAAGTCGGTTGAAATAGTCTATTATGGATCTCGTACCCCTAGCCTCCCATGTGTATGGTGAATAGCCTTATGCTTGAAGAATGTATTCGTAACAGCTAAATCCATACTAGCACAGAAGTCCAGCAAACGCTTCCCATTCGCATTAGCTTCCATATCTTCCCCACATTTACCAATCACCCTTTCGTATCCTTCAGTTCTATTTCCAGCTCTCGCATTGAAATCGCCCATTAGCACTATTCTATCCTTGCTGTTGACCCTAACCACGATATCACTCAATGCTTCATAAAAGTTGTCAACTTCATCCTCATCTGCACCCTCACATGGTGAATACACTGAGACAATTCTCGTCCTAATTCCTCCAACTGCCAAATGTACCCACATCATTCGCTCATTTATGTGCCTAACAGAAACTATATTGTGTGCAATGGTATTCCTGATAAACAGCCCTACCCCATACTCTACCCTTCCCTTTCTAACACCCGTCAAGTACACTTTATAATCTCCTATCTCTTCCCCGTTATCTCCCCTTACCCGAATATCACTTACTCCTAGCACATCCAGATGCATCCTCTT
The DNA here is from genome assembly GCF_040414725.1 of Anabrus simplex. Lineage (NCBI taxonomy): Eukaryota > Metazoa > Arthropoda > Insecta > Orthoptera > Tettigoniidae > Anabrus > Anabrus simplex. The sequence goes on along the minus strand of NC_090268.1, from coordinate 401,684,963 downwards.
TGCTTACTCAGCCAGTTCTACTTTCTTTCTGTCATAAGCCCCGTTAATACTGATAGCTCCCCATCGAATTCGCCAAGTTGTTTTCAAGGAGTCCCTCGTCTGTCAAATGGGAGTGGGACTCCGTTACTCTCATAGGTCCGAGGCTTGCTTAAAATGTTCTGAGCTCGGCAAATTTCATGAAGCAAGTTGCCACCCTACTTGCACATAGTCCAAGTGAGGATCTCTCCTCTAACAGGTTAAGGACCACCGGTGGATTGTATAGTCCTAGCCGCCTGAGCACAAGGAGGGCGATGTCTCCGAATATGTCCGAGATGCCCACACCCATTCCATAGAAACTTGTATCCCGACTCTCAGGACCATTTACTAGGCCACTCAGCCGTTGCCCATGGTTCACGAACTAGGGCGTGACGACAGTAATCCACACAAGCGAAGTAAAAATCAAACCGGAATATGTTGAAAAGGTCGGTCTTCTTGCGTTTATAGCGTTTCTATTACATTTGTAATACTGTGCCCGAATCAAGATTTCGCTGAGTAGTGGGGGGAGAGCTTCGTACTCACAATCGAACGACACTGCTTCACTTCCTGCCAAGTGTGTTCGCTCTCTCGCTTCACTATGACGTATACTTGCTACGTAATCTGCCGGAATTTACGTCAGACCAGCCCGGTCGCACCGGGGTAGCCTCAACGGGCGCCCAGGTGAGGAAGTGAAGGACAGGAAGCGAGCAAGACAGCCAGCTGGCCGCGGGTGAGTAGGAACTCAGGCAGCCGGCAAGTCTTGGCTCAGCTTCACGTGACCGCTCAGGTTTTGTACGAAAACCTCTGTACAGCACAAATTCTACGCATATTTTCATGAAAACGTTTTAAAAATAGTTTTGAAAATAAAACGATTAGGACATGATTTTGTTAATTGTTGATCCTGTACTTGATTATTAAAGGGTACGTGGAGATGGTCGTCGTTTTATTTGTGATCATCTGGGGCCTCAGTGGTGCTGCTCTTCACGAACTACCTGTCGCCGAGGAGGGTGTGTTGGGGCTGGATCAAATACTACGTTGTAATGGCTTCAGTCAGGACGACATGATGGTAATATCGAGTGACATGGACCAAGACAGTCAGCAAATCGTATCACAGGTGAGGTCTCATTCTTGCAAATATATAAATCTGTCTGTATTAAGTATTCTAGCATACGAATTTCTATAAATTGTTATTTATTTTGAAAATATTTGTTTTGTACGCTGCGTTAGAAATATTATTTCGGATATTGTAAGAAATTAGGCGCATGTTTGCTTCGGTAGATTCCTGGCAAAATGATGAGCGTAGTGACGTTCGGCTCATGGAGCCCTGGGTTTGATTTCCGACCGGGTCGGAGAATTTAGCTGCGTTAGGTTCATTCCTTTGTGTAAATCATTCCAATGTCATTCCGAGTATTGTTTTCGCAATTACAAAATAGCTTGTATCCCTCAACCATCTCTCGAGCTTTCGCTCCTTTCCATCTGGTATCTTGGATACGTGCGATTTCGACTCGGTGGATTCTCAGGGCTTCGGCTAATTCTCGACTCTTTCCCGTCATCGTCCCATTATTAATGATCAGAACTCTAATGTGGACTAGCTTCTTTAGTCCACCCCGTTCAAAGGCGGGTAGCCCTCACACATTTCTTACGTCGCTCGAGCGAGAGCGGCGCGCGGCGCTTCCAGGGAAACGCCCTAGCATTTTGAATCCAAGTTTTTAGTGCATGTAACTGTTGATACGAATAAAATATTCTCCAACCGATGTGTAACTCCACTTGTCGTTGGAGACATTTTATACCTACTACCAGGTATTAATAAGAGGTCGCTCCTCTGGAGAACAGACGCCTTTTGCAGCTGCTTCACTGAAGTACAGAAGGTGCTGGGTGCAGGTAGTTCTTACGCTTTGTCTGCCATTGGGACGTAGCGTTTTCTTCCACCTTAAAAACTGTTGACCGTAAGATCGAATTATTAGTCTGAAATAATGATTTTTTTAAATTAATAGTTTACTCCACTGCGATTTTTCGTGCTCTCTGCAGTTGGAACTTAAGATTCCTCTTCCGTCTTTGAGACCTTTGAAGGGATTGCAGCTATAATCCTAGGCAATGGTCCTTACTGGGTGCTACCACCCGGAGTCAGATGAATCAACTTAATCCATACTAAAATTTCAGCTATATTGTTGCCTTATCATACGTATCTTATGTACGAGGGCTGATAATAAAGTATTGGAAATATTTATGAACTAACAAGTACAAATGCATTACATTCCTCCGATGTAGTCACCTGCAAAGTATATTACCTATTTCTAAATGTCGGGAAACCGTTGGAGACCGTTGACAAGGCGTTCTCTCTTGAGTGGTGTACAGATGCCACGTCAGCAAATCGGTCGCCTCAGAGAGGTTCCTTCAACTTCGGAAACAGGTCGAAGTCAAGAGAACTCATGTCTGGTGAGTACGAAGGGAGCTCCAAGACCTTCCAATGCCACGGTTGCAGTAAGAGCTTGACATTGTTTGCCATATGGCAACGTGCGATGTCATGCAACACGATAGGGCGATGTCACTCCAGAAATCGGCAATAGTAGTTGCTGTACCGAGCTCGATAGTTGCAGTCGCTTAAGTGCGGCCAGTATCCACTATTCAGGAGATAGTGGGTTCGAACCCGACTGTCGGCAGTCCTGAAGATGGTTTTCCGTGGTTTCCCATTTTCATATCAGGCAAATGCTGGGACTGTACCTAAATTAAGGCCACGGCTGCTTCCTTCCCATTCTGTGAACATGGCGAAACTGGATGACGCCATTCATTCGATTGATGCTTTAATTCAGGTTCGTAGTCTCGTGCCCACGTCTCATCAATGGTGACAACAAGCTGCAGAAACGTCTCCTTCGTTGCGGTATCTGTCCAGATGGATGCCATTCGGTGCCATTTCTGTGCATCGGTGAGTTGAAATGGAACCCAACGGGACGCAAGTTTCCTCATGATGAGACATTTCGTCAGTATGTGCCACACAGTTTGATGACTGAGACCAACCTCTACGGATAATTCCCGGACAGTCCATCGTTGATCTACCGAAACGAGACCACTCACGATGTCAATCTGATCTTGAGGAATGGACGACGGACCTGTGCGGTACGATTCCGCCGTCCTATACATTAGTGTATCCTTTCCAGAGGCTTTACGTAATTCTTGATAACATTCTGATGCATTTTTATCACGAGCAACACCGAAGAGATTAAAGTCCAGAAACCCATCATGGAAGTTAGGTGAGAAGCTCCTGGAAACACAGTTTGATGCTGATGAGATCTGGCATGATGAATGAACCTCCTCAAATTCTGACCACCTGGGTTTAATCCACCATCCTTGTAGAACCTCCTCCTGGTTTCAATTTACCGAAAAGGGAATGGACATTTCTAAACAGAATCAGAACAAACCATGGAAGGTGTAAATTCTGGCTTCACAGGTGGGGAAAATCTGAAGACCCATTCTGCGACTGTGATAATGTGCCTTAGACCATCCAGCACGTTGTTATGGACTGCCCAAAAGGAAGATTCAAGGGATCTGTTCAAGAATTACATAGTGCCTCTACAGAAGCAGTGGACTGGCTGAAAAGTCTGGACATTAAGTTTCGAATGCTGGCCTGTAAATTACATACTTATTTAAGAAATATGTATTTATATGTATTTATAATGTATCCTTGTTTTTCCATATGAAATAGTAATAATAATTATCACGAGTAACCTCAATTTTAATCCACGAACGCTGATAGCCTTTTGAAAACATAATTTAGGGTGGTGAAATCGACACTATTCACTTCAACGCCACACAGTAACAACAATCCCAATTGGATGCCCGTAAAATGCATACTGCACATCGACAACAGCGCCACTTGACCGCTCCCATGTAGTATTTACGCATGCGCATGCCCGATCTCTTGCTTGCGCTATTATACAAGGCTGGGAAATACAAGGCCTCGCTGGTCGTGAAACTGGTTCCCGCTCGGGCTTGCGAAATCCATCGTTTTGCCGCTAGGTGCGCGCTTCTTAGACATAAAATTGCGCAGGCGAGGTACTCATTCAAACATTCACGAGCGTGTCAAGACGTATTTTTGTATTTTATGGGCTTTCTGTGCTAGTGCAGGTGATTATAATTGAGTGATTGAAATTATAAATAACGTCGTGCGGCTATTTCTAGCCGGGTGCAGCCCTTGTAAGGTAGACCCTCCGATTAGGGTGGGCGGCATCTGCCATTTGTAGGTAACTGCGTGTTATTGTGGTGGAGGATAGTGTTATGTGTGGTGTGTGAGTTGCAAGGATGTTGGGGACAGCACAAACACCCAGCCCCCGAGCCATTGGAATTAACCAATGAAGGTTAAAATCCCCGACCCGGCCGGGAATCGAACCCGGGACCCTCTGAACCGAAGGCCAGTACGCTGATCATTCAGCCAACGAGTCGGATGTGATTGAAATTAATGACCGTATTTACGTAATGTGAACATCGGATGAACTTAAAAAACATGGTGTACGGTAGTGTTCCTTATTGCAAATCAAAGATCTCAAAAGGGTGTGGTATTTCATTTCATAGATTTGCGAAATACGAGGAACTTAAAACTAAATAGTGGTTGGCACTTTCTCGTCAGAAAAATAGACTGGGATGTCTGTGGAAACCTAGTGTGCATTCCACTGTTTGCAGTAGGCATTTTAAGGATTCAGATTATAGTGTAAGCACAGCACTAAAAATTATACTTCTGAACGTCATTCCATCCGTATTTCAAGACTTTCCCGGACACAAACAAACACAATCACATACAGGAAGACCACTTAAGAGGAAGGCTTTAGAAGTGGGAAATGAAGCTACACCCTACAAGAAAAGTGAACTTCATGTGGAACCAAGCACATCTACAGCCAGTGAAGAGAATGACCCTGTACCTGTACTTATCAGTGAACCATTATATAAAACCACAGCCACACAGTGTTCTATTAAACATAAACTATGAAATGAAAATCCACAGCCTGTTTCCAGTCATTCGACCGGGTCAGGAATGGAAAGAATGAAGCCCCCATCTAGCAGCGAGGATTGGAATTGTGCCGGCTGCCGAGGCCTGTCGCACTCCTCTGGGGCGATGATTAATGAATGACAGATGAAATGAAATGATATTGGAGAGTGTTGCTGGAATGAAATATGACAGGGGAAAACCGGAGTACCCGGAGAAAAACCTGTCCCGCCTCCGCTTTGTCCAGCACAAATCTCACATGGAGTGACCGGGATTTGAACCACGGAACACAGCGGTGAGAGGCCGGCGCGCTGCCGCCTGAGCCACGGAGGCTTAAACATAAACTATACTTCACTAAATTAGGTTTGAAACAGAAAAGAATAGCCAGGAAATGTATGAAACAAAGAGCACTTATATTAAAGCAGAAAATAGTATTACCACTTTAAAAGAAAGGGTGCATCAACTCAAAAATAAAAAGAATAAACATGGACTTGACAGTCAACTAAATAAAATTACAGGACTAGCTGAACAAGGTTATGTGAGAGCAAATTTCTTGATTGAACAGATTCAGGCTTTTTTTAAACAAAAGTGTAAATTCAGAGAGAACACAATGTTACGTGAACGCTGGTGATCCACGAAATATCACTGTAATATTTGTCACAAATTGAAGAGAGTACTTGTTTTTACTCAAATAAAGTCTCAAATCCCAGGTTGATTAAGAAATAATACGAAATATTTTATTTTAGAGAATACATACTTTACGGCCTTACAACTATTTCTGCTACGTCGCAGCTCTTCCGTAAGTGTTTTGTTTGTCTAACACTGTCGTGTGTGATGTCTTTGCTCACTGAAGTTCTTTGGTGTCGTTTTATTGATTTTTCTCATTCGATGTAATTTGATGGGCTGTCACTTCAAGAGCACTGTAACTGATTCATTAAACGATTTATTGGTCCAGGGATCATGCTATTTTTGGTTCAACAAAATACCCGCACTCCCATTCATCGTTGCCAGCCAACGAGCTAGAGAGAGAGAGCTAGAGCTCGTTGGTGCCAGCCCTGGACCTCAAGAAAAAACAAACGACGGCGCGAGCAGCGGAATGCAAGACATATGGACAAAGATAACAAAGATCACAGACATAGCACTCCCATTCATCGGTGCGAGCCCTGGACCTCAAGAAAAAAACAAAAAACGGCGCAAGCAGCGGAATGCAACATAATGGACTCCTGTTTACAGCTCGTATGTACGTACTCATATTTCTTGCTAGTAACGACGGTATTTCTTAATCTACCTGGGATTTGAGACTTTATTTCAGTAAATCAATGATTACCTGCCATTTGTGACAAATATTACAGTGATATTTCGTGGATCACCAGCGTTCACGTAACCAACACTATAATTGTCCAACAGGTCATCTACAGGCTAATTTAACAAACATTTTAAAAAGTGCTTGCAAATGATTTGATCCTTAACTCAGCAGTGATAATTACTTTTTTCTGTTTTCAGAATCTGTAGTTACTCTGTCATCAATTTCACTGGCAATGATGGCTGGATATTTGATACATGTAGCAGAAGAAGAAACTAGTTGTGACAGTTGTCTACAGATAATATCCTTACCTGCAACTGATAGTCCTGCATTACACTTAATCCGTTTTCAAGACAGGGGAGGGTTAAGGTACCCTAACGCTTTCTTCAAAGCTTTGATACAAATGTGTTACGATTTTGTTATAGAAGCAGTACACTATCTCCCAAGAAAACACTATCTAGCGATCTGTACCCACTGCCTGAAAGACAGGATTTTAAGGGAACTCGTGTGCAGGACTTGCAATTACGAAACATTGCCACTATTGTTGTTGCAGAAATTACTCAAGTCTTTGTTGGACAATATTGCAAGGAATATTTCATCAAAGTGCCAAAATATTCCGAATCTGGACCGAAAACTTTTGAACAGAAAAGTGTTAAAGTTAAGTTAGGCTAGGCAGTGATGTAAGAGGGTATAGTGCGCATTCGTATCACCCAAATATCACTATAAAATTTGTCACAAATAGAACATAATAATTGCTTTTACACATATCAAGTGAAAAATCTGCGGCAAATTAATAAATATTTGATTTTTGGAGAATATTATGTATACGTACTTTACCACTTTACAAGTACGTTTGGTGTTACGCTCACAGAGACACACGTATGTATTTTGTCTTACACTTTCAACAATTTCGTGTGTGATGTCTGTGTTCACTGAAGTTCTTTGCTTTCGTTTTATTGCTTCATTTGTCAATGACATCATTTCCTGAATTGTATCGCGATATGCAATATTTAATAGGCGACAAAATGGTATGGCCAATGTACATAAGAAGAATTCTATGGACCAGGCGCGGTTCTGCCTTTAGCTCACATGGTCACGTGCCCCTCCACCGATTAAAACTATTATAAAAATCAGAACAACATTATTCACGATTACTGTCACGACCACCTTCAGTGAGTTCAAGAGGCTATGATTCACCATGGTTGTTCTTGTTCTAGCAACCTTGGACTAAACTAGGCAACATAGTAAAGGTCTAATCCCGGATTGGACCGACTCGTTCGTATACATGAACATCATCCCCTCATTCTGCGAGCTGTGAGGGGTAAATTCCATTGACCCGGTCACAGTATTTCGACGACGTGACACTTCAGCGCTAGTTCGTATTTTGAACTTACTTCTACAGCCTACTAGATAGCACCCAGCTACACTTTCTTGTCGGCATATGTATTATTAACGCGCGCAAAGGTAGTGTTTGTAGCAAACCTGTGCTTACCTTATACGTCTGTTAGATTAATCGTGTCCATCGGTGTCGATGTTCATTGTAAGTCTGAAAAGAGTGTGAAGATTAGTGTGATGTATCTGTATTCCTGTGCGAGTATAAGTGTTTTAAAATGAATCAAGTGAGCTACTTACAAACAAAATCTCTTAATTACGAAAACAGATTATTAGCTGAAGAAATAGTCCGATCAAGACCAGAGCTTAGCATAAATCGTTCAAAGATGAAAATAGAACCTACAATCGCAGTTTCATATACAAGAAATAAGAAGGTAGATGATAGATAGATATTTATTTCAATAATTAATTCCAACGAGCCAAAGGCTCATACAGAGGAATTGTACAATGAATAATATATTCAATGGCGGATTAATTTAAGATTAATTTAATTGATTCCTAGTGTTCCTAATATGTTGAATGTGCCCCACCTATTTCTATCATCACGAGCCGCCACTGCTATGGACTAGTGATTTATTGGTCCAGGGATCGATCTACTTTCGTTTGAACAAAATAATAATATTTATTGGTCCAGGGATCATGCTATTTTTCTGTTGACCTCCATTTTGCTGTTTGAACTGGCCGCTCTAGTCATATGGACAAAGATAATGAGAATCCACAGACATAGCACTCCCATTCCACGGTGCTAGCCCTGGACCTGAAGAAAGTAAAAAAAGACGGCACCAGCAGCGGAGTACGACATAAACCAGTCCTGTCTACAAGCCATAAGTATGTTTTCATATTTCTCAAATAACGACGGTATTTCTTAATTTGCCGCAGATTTTTCACTTGATATGTGTCAAAGCAATTATTATGTTCCATTTGTGACAAATTTTATAGTGATACTTGGGTGATACGAATGCGCATCATACCCGATGTACGATACAAATGGTGACTCTGAACTGGAGACCCATTACAAATACTACATTTTAAGTACCGGTAATAGCTTTTATGTGAGTATAAACTGACTGTATATTTCCCAAACACTTTAAAACACCTTTGTAAATATGTATAAATTCGTGTTGCCTGTGGGTTCATACGAAGACGACTCATAACCTCAAGATACTGATGTAAATAAGTTTCCAACAGGACACATTAATATGAATTGACGGGATTATTTGCACTACAACAAAAATTGATCACGAGCAACATTCAAAACACGTGGTTTCTCCGCAAGTATCATAAATGGCTATATATTAGCGAATTTCCACAAGCACTTGTCACAAAATCCATGCTGAACATAGGAAGACATTCAAAACTTGTGTCTAAGAAAGGCGAACCTAGCGGGAGAACTGAAAACTAAATTCGGTGACCCTACTTTTTTTTTTTTTTTTCGTGGCATTCGGGTCGAAGCCCACTCAGTCAGTGAATTATGAATGGAATGGATTTTTATAGGAACTTATGTTTTAATTTATTTATTGCTCGGAGAGATGGATTCGTCTTCTCATCATAAGGCCTATGAGGACATCCAGTGGTACGCGTGACTAGGCCGTGGATCAGAAGAAGGTAGGAGTGTTGTAGTACTGATAGGGTAAGTTCGATGCTAGGTGGAGGACTTAGATTCGCAGTCCAATGTCAGAAAGAAATGCATATAACTCAAAGTAAGCAGATTGGTCACTTTTGTGGAGAATTGACGAAAGAATAGGGGGTAATTGGTATCCTAATGCCAATAAATTTTGAAGTAGGCAAGTAGTGCGTACAAAGTGGTGCGGACATCCAAAGAATATATGATTAAGATCGGCAACTGTATCAGCTGAACATGAACAGAAGGGAGATCGTAGTACTTCGATTTTGTGCAGATGCTGAGGGAAACAACCATGATGAAACTTCATTCTTGCGATTGCTCTGATGAATTGACGCGAATAGGGACGCTGATGGTGGCAAAGAACGTTTGGAATATCTAGATGGATAGTGGCATAAGCTAGTGTTTTCCGCGTTGTTGGGTGACCCTACTTCTCATGGCTCATTTCCCAGCATTGTATAATAGCGTAAGCACGGTCTGGACTACAGTATGTTGCCACTAATTTATTTTCAGCCCTCGTATTTAAAAAGTTTATCTCTGCTAAAAAAACCTCCTGATTGTACAACGTAAGACACTTATGCGTCTAGGTAACATATATTAACTTAACTTCCTTTCCCCATGACAATTCAACAGCCATGTTGTTGCACCTAAAATATCACCGGTATTTAAAGTTTGGAAAGTAGTCTTATTTAGTAAAAATACACTTGTTACTATTTTGAAGATGACAAAGGCCCTCAAATACTTTGCATTTTTCCATTTATTGAATATCAATTTATTTACTCGTACATATATAGACACTTTTCAATCAAGAGAATTTAGATGGAACAAGATAACATACGGTTGCGAGGCAATTGTAAACTCATGACTATTTTTTTGCTAAATGATAAAGAGCACTCTAAACTTCAAGTTAATCAGACACGTAAAATGTCCGCTGTAAAATTACCAAAAATATGAAGCGTTACTTACGTATTTCTGTGATCTCGCTCTAGACTGGTTACAATTTTATATACGCGACGTAATATAACCAACAGTTGTCAAGCAAATGCAAACAAATATCGATGCTAAACGAAATACACAAATATATGACAGTCCACCACTCAAGAATCTTCTTCTTCTATCGTTCTTCCCACACATGTGGGGTTGCGGTTGCGAACTGTGTCCCACATGTGGACTTGGCCGGATGCCCTTCCTGACTCCACCCCTATGTGGAGGGATGTAATCACTATTGCGTGTTTTTGTGGTGGTTGATAGCACTGTGTGCTGTCTGAATTTGAAGAGAAAAGTGTTGGTACAACAGACACAAACACCCAGTCCCCGAGCCAGAAAAATCCCGAACCGGCCGGGAATCGAACCCGGAACGCGCTAAACCCAAGGACCCAATGCTGGCCATTCAGCCTTGGAGGGATAATAAGATAAGGAATTAGATCCCTACCATTGGGGAAAAAGTGAAGGTTCACTAAAATTTGGAATTAGAGGGTTGGAACCACAGTTTTACAAAACAATATTCTTTTATTAAATTTAAACCTTGTAAAAAGGGCAAAATGTAATGAATATAATAATCATAAATACTCGACATTGAAAAAGCCATGAAAGGCAATTATAAAGCAATTGAATCGATAAATTTTACAAAAAGCCATGAAAGGCAATAAAGAAATTCTTCTTTATCTGTTTACCCTCCAGGGTCGGTTTTTCCCTCGGACTCAGCGAGCGATCACCTCTACCGCCTCATGGGCAGTGTCCTGGAGCTTCAGACTCTGGGTCGGGGATACAACTGGGGAGGCTGACCAGTACCTCACCCAGGGGCCTTGTGGGAGGGTGGATGGGTAAATTGGAAGAGGGAAGAAAGCGGCCGTGGCCTTAAGTTAGATACCATCCCGGCAATTGCCTGGTGGAGAAGTGGGAAACCACGGGAAACCACTTCCAGGATGGCTGAGGTGGGAATCGAACCCACCTCCACTCAGTTGACCTCCCGAGGCTGAGTGGACGCTGTTCCAGCCCTCATACAACTTTTCAAATTTCGTGGCAGAGCTGGGAATCGAACCCGGGTCTCCGGGGTGGCAGCTAATCACACTAACCACTACAGCACAGAGGCGGACCAATTAGAAACAATTGAATGAATACATTTTACAAAAAGCGTGAAAGGCAATCAAGAAACTATTGAATAGAATAGAATGACAAAGTCCTGAAATTGAAAAGCAGTTAAGCCTGCGTTAAATCTTACGAGAGTGCCATAAGGCAATTGAACAGTATTCAAACAAAATGAAACTCAGCAAAATATGTAGCAAGGTTGCATTCAAAACAATCAGAGTCACTAGTGACCACAAAGTTTTACGGAGAACGCCTTACATTCATTTTAGCTTAAACAATAAAAGGTGCCTGTCCAGTAAGCATATTCACACAGGTTTTGAATTCTGCTGCATGACGCGTGGGCCGGGCTATGTAGACAAGCTCTTGCACAGAAGAAAGCGAAGGTTGGCCATCGCCGAGTAGAAGTGTGCTGCTCAATCGTGTGGGCTGTCAGCCCTAGTTGTCTTTCTCGCTGAGTCCTGACATTGACTTAGTCAGCCCTGTAGCTGTTTTCTGGAGTGGCTTAGAGTTGCAGCCAATAATTAACAAATAACGGGAAAAACTTGTGTAGACCTTGAAAGAACAGAAACTCAATAATAAATAATATTAAAAGTAAATGACACTGCAAAAGCAGAAATAATAACCGCGGAGGTTACATTACATCATTCACAGTATTCAAGGCAATTTGCCGGTGACGTCACAATGACGTGGACAGAAAGACATCGAACAGAGGGTAGATATATTGAGCCAGCAACTTGTGCCACAGTCTAAAGTGAATCATTGAACGAGAAGGGTCGCAGAGATCGACTCTAAAGAGACTCCAAGGAGATAAAGTTGGAATTCAAGAGGACAAATTGGGACAAATATTCATTTATTGGAAGGGGAGTTAGGGATTTGAATAACTTAACAAGGGAGATGTTCAGTAAATTTCCAATTTCTTTGAAATCATTTAAGAAAAGGCTAGGAAAATAACAAATAGGGAATCTGCCACTTGGGCGACTGCCCTAAATGCAGATCAGTATTGATTGATTGATTGATTGATTGATTGATTGATTGATTGATCGATTGATTGATTGATTGATTGATTGATTGATTGATTGATTGATTGATTGATTGATTGATTGATTGATTGATTGATTGATTGATTGATTGATTGATTGATTGATTGATTGATTGATTGATTGATTGATTGATTGATTGATTGATTGATTGATTGATTGATTGATTGATTGATTGATTGATTGATTGATTGATTGATTGATTGATTGATTGATTGATTGATTGATTGATTGATTGATTGATTGATTGATTGATTGATTGATTGATTGATTGATTGATTGATTGATTGATTGATAAAGCATAACATTAGAAAGGTATGAAACTAAACTTAAATAAGTGATGTAATGTAATTAGAGCAATCATCATAATCACGATTATTTGAATAACTACAATATATTCGTGGAAACACGAACAAGCCTCCAGGAAAATGCCGGGATTGTACCTAACTTAAGGGCACGGCCGCTTCCTTCATTCTTCCTTGTCTATCCCTTCTGATCTTCCTATCCCCCCACAAGGCTCCTGTTCAGCATAGGAGGAGGGACCACCTGGGGGAACTACTGGTCCTCCTAGCCACTCAAAAGTCCCGACTCAAAAGTCTCACGTTCCAGGACACTATCCTTGTGGCGGTAGAGGTGGGAACCCTCGCTGAGTCAGAGGGAAAAACCAACTGTGGACGGTAAACGTATTAAGAAAGAAAGAAAGAAAGAACGAAAGAAAGAAAGAAAGAAAGAACAAAATAGCAATCTAAAACACGGCGTCCTACGCACATAAACCAACTACGTCGCTATTTTGAATAATAAAAATAATAATAATAATAATAATAATAATAATAATAATAATAATAATAATAATAATAATAATAAGGGCATGTTGCCTCCGGAGAGGTCGGGTACAGGTCTTTTGAGTTGACACCCGCGGGCACCCTGCATGTCCGTGATATGGGGCCATTCCTAGGATGAAATTTAATGTTGAAGACGGAAAAAACACCCAGTCACCGAGTCGTAGTAAATAACCACTCAAGGTTAAAATCCTTGATTCGATCGGAAATCGAACCTGGGACCCCTGGTCTAAAGGACAGCGTGCTAAACGAGTTGGCCAAGGAACCCGACTTCAATGCAGTAATAGGCAAACTAGCTGAAATAAGGATTATTAAAAATATATATGTAATAAAGGAATTTGAGTTACAATAAACTAATATTCTCTCCTCAGTTTCTGGCGATCCGGAACTATGGGATGGATCTTCTTTCTTCGAGTTTGGCCTACTTAGGACCACAGTAAGCAATTGACTTGCTGTTTAGTTCTTTTTTTATCCCAGAACTTCATTTCGCTATGGTTCGTCTTCCTGTCCTCTGACCATATGTTCTTTGACTTTTCATTTTGCTTTCCCTGAAACACTTTGAATGTATCAATTTTAGCTCTAAACATATCTCTATTAAAGATTTTTTTTTCGGATTGATGTTTACTTCCTCCATGTCTTTTCTTGTCCCTTCTACCCATTTAGCAGTAAAACTTACGTGTGATGTCTGTGATCTTCTCTGTCTGTCTGTATAGATCTTCATTTTTCCTCTTCCTCCATGTACACTCCTTTCTTTTTTTCGTGTCCTAAGGTCTTTCTCAAGATTTTTCTTTCTTTCTTCTCTAGCTCATCCATTCCCCCCTTATTATTCTTATTCAGACATTCTGAACTGTAAAGTCAGCGGCAGGTAATAAATATTTAATTAGAATATTAATCATAATTTATTTTATTTTTTATTTTTTTGTGTATATTTCCTGAGATATATACTTAAATAGATATATATAAATGCGATGAACATTAAACATTAAAATGATAGATAAAGTGAGGAATGTATAGATAATAAAATATAATTCCCATAGGTTTTATCCCACTACTATGGCGGCAATTATTCATCCAATATGGTTTTTTGCTCTGTAAGATGTCGTTCTTTTATTGTATCTATTCTGTACTAATCAATAGGCTAACTCCCTCTTTCTGGCCTTTCCTTTATTTGCTTCTTTAGTCTATTCAATTAAGAAACTTGGTTTGTCACTGCTAAGTCTATCAATGGAATGGAATGGTGCATGGAAATATTCAACAAACCGTCAGCGACGGATATTGAAGTTAGTGTCCATATGCATTTCTTCTCATGCTATTATTTACTTGTTGTTTCAGATGTCCGCCTTCACCAGTAACACGCCACGCCTACTTCTCCACAATATGACAGCAGAGAACCGAAAATACGTGCGAGGGGGAATGCTGAACCAGAAATGCACTTTCTTTATAGTAATTCTTTCTTCACTTCATTATAAACTGCTGGATGGAACTTTAAGGTACATGGAGAGATTTCCTTTCTGGAATTCTACTGGTAGATTCATGATCATAATGCAGCAGAATGGTGGTGAAGATAATAATTTACCTGATACAGTGAGAATCTTGGAAAAACACAGACTTATCAATGCTGTTATTGTGCGAGTATTATCAGAGAAAGCAAGTTTTCGCTTACATAAAACAGGCGACCTTAATCAATGTCTTGCTAATGAAAGATTGCATCACTTAATGAATCAAGTACATGTTAGTACAGCACCTTTTGTCTTAAGAGTTTACCTCCTTGATAGGATCAACCGCAAATTTTCTGGATACGATTACAAGCTTATAGAGACAGCTGTCCAACACATGGATATGAAGATGAAAGTTCACTTTATAGAGTCTGAGATCGGACAACGGCAACCTAATGGAAGTTTCACGGCCGCGTTACGGTGGATAGCTCTCGGAGAGGCTGAACTTGGTCTTAATACTCGGTTGATGGAGATCCAGTTTAAACCAGAGATCGACTACACCTACCCTCACAATAGAAACAACCTTTGTGTGTTAGTACGCAAAGCAAGACAGATACCTATTTATGAGGTGATTTTCCGCTCCTTCAGCCCCGTAACCTGGATACTGATCCTCTTCACCGTAGCAATCTACTCTGCATCATGGGTTATTATCTCTTTTCAGCCAACAAGGTCCCTGTACAATCAGCTAGCTCTGTCGCTCTACGAAGGATATTCAGTGTTCATTACAAGCACTTTCCGCAAAGATTATAGGAGGTTCTCCGCACGTTTCATCCGCATAACGTTCATTTTCTTCAGCATGCTTATTCTGAATACACATCAAAGTCGTCTCGTCAGTCTGTTTACAGTTCCACAGTACCAGTCCGATTTACACACTTTGAGCGAAGTCTACCAGCAAACTGACCGATTCTATGTTTTGCCAAACTTAATGGATATGTTTGATGGACTAGACGATGATGACATAGTAGAAAAGATTTCACAAAAGTTTGTTCCGGTAGTTATGACCCCTGATTGGCTTCATGCAGCGGATGAAATAGTGAAAACAGGAAGAAGTGCAGTCGCACATGGAGAAATGGAGACTGATTATCTGATGAGCAGGAAGAGATACAGTTCTTCTACCTTCCACATGGTAGAAGAATGCATCCTTTCTCCTGCCTATGAGAGCTTCCCCGTGTATGGGAATACTCCGATTCTTCTGCGACTCAACAACCTCATCAGTCGCTTAGTGGAGAGTGGTATTTATTCCAAGTGGCGACAACAAGAAGAGTTTTTCGAGATTTTGAAGGGTTCGAGAGTAGGGGAGAGATTGAGGAGAAAACATGTTCCGAGATCTCTTCGTCTGAGCCACTTCGATGGAGCTTACTTCATCTTATTCATAGGGAGCTTCGTCAGCTTCTTGCGTTTCTTGGTTGAATACATGACCTGTTATATGAGAAGCGGACGTCCTTGAAAATGATCACCGGGTGTCAAGAGCATGGAAAAAGAAAGTGATTTCTTCCAAAAGCATTAATCACTCCTTTGGATTTTTCAGTTTTTAAGAATTTTTGGATTTATATTACTAGCCCCATAGTTTTATGTTAACAGCTCGTCAGTCTGACCTCTCAGAAGCCTGCGACAAGTGCGGGAACATTGAGCCCTTTGTTAAAAACGGTATTCGTCAGCGATATTGTATTCAGTAATGAAGAACGAAGAAGTCTTTGAACATATTATAAAAATAGCAACCCTTGAGATTTTGTGGAGAAGTAAATTCTTGTGAGACTTTGTACTTCAGAGAGTGGTGGAAAATGCTATACAGTAGATTGTTTCGAAGAATGCAAGAAGAGAGGGAGATCAGGGGGGGCCATTCCGGCAATGGAAGCTGCCATTGGTCGCTCGCGCGTGACGTCAACTGGCGGATAGCCTTGAGACAGCGCATGCTGTGTAGGTTGCGAGAACGTACTACTTTCGTAATTTACAAGTTTTAAAAATGTGTAAAATAAACACAAATACATAGCATACAAAATTAATACGGTAATACGGTACTATATACAATTGAACAAGTTCCACGGCCACGATGCATTAATTTAATTTAATTTGTAGTAAACCGAACATACCTCTATGCAGGAGAGTGAAGGGTATCCTCATTATTTTACTGGCTGAGATGCAGTCCACATCAGATTCTTCTTTGCGGCATATTTCTTTGCTGCTTGCAACTGCCTTTCCTTATTCAAATGCCTGATACGAATAAATGTCCTCGTCCTTGTATATAAATGAATTATATTTTCATGCACCTGAGGAAACTTCGATTTAATAACTGAAGACAAAGTTTTAATCACTTTGTCACACTTCGAACTGTCATGTCCATGAAAACCTGCAAATATAATTTCGAATTGTTTGACTGTGTTCACCCAATCCTTTGTCGGAGTAAAAAGGCCCCCTCGAGAAACAGTAGATATCCAGGAATTAGAACTTGCCCAGGAATCGGGCACATTTCAGTTCGTGATCCCAAGGATTTATCAATCGCTCGGCATTTAAATGCGAGGTAGCCCGCCATGTACTGGACAGTATCGGGAGAAACGTCCTCATTATTAGAACAGTTCTGCCCTAACTCGTGGACTTTACTCAGTAACGCTTCTTCGTCCTCTTGAATGTCTTCAATGTCAGAACTACGTATAATATTCGCTGGGCGTTCTTCTGTTACTTCAATGCACTACTTATGAATTTGAAGAATTCCTCATCTGTTTCCTCGTCCCGTGTTTCAACGTCTGCCACAGAAGTACTATTTCTTTCTTCAGCAGCTGATGTACTTCCTGATAAGGGTATGTCATTTGAGTTTCCTGTTAAGATAAGAAGCCGAATCCTGTGTTTCACCTCAAGTGCTGTAGGGTTGTTATAAAAGGCACCAAGACCTCGAATTCTCGAAAAATAATTTTCTAGACAGTCTTGATTTAGTCGAGATGTTAGGATGTATCTTCCATTCTCTTCTCGGATTTCTTGAAACAGTCCCAGAAGTGATGTGATGGAGATGAGAAATCCCTTTTGAAACGACAACAAACCTTTTCTACTTCCAAAGCGCATGCCACGGCAAACATCCATGAACCTTCTTAATGTATTCTCCTGGCTCGCAATATTGAGACCGAATCCGCTACGGAGAGGTGTACCATGGTCAAAGGGAACTCGAGAATTCAGAACATCGAAAACATCATTCACTAATTCAAAGAAAATGCTCTCGCGTTCCTTACCTAGAACATACTTCAATGCTTTAGCTGTACGGTGTGAAAACAAGCGCGCAGCCATTCTAACATTCTGTCACGCTCGACCTGTGACACTGATGTGAGCTTCTGATATGTGATGCGTAATTTTATTATATCTTGGAGCAATTCGCTGTTCATTGTCACATCAAAATCGTAATAAAGTGGTTGCTTCCAAGATTTACACAAACCGCGAATCATCACAACTTGAACATTGCTGTGAGGTCCTAAAATTCTGTCTTCCGAGGCATCATAACAGATACGGCCATCTATGTTCATTTCGTCAAAGCACAACACAGTTTTTTTATCTAACTCGCTAAATGTACGGGCCTTAACTTTCAAAATTGAAAGAACTTCTTCCAAAACACCCGGATTGCACTTAAAATTCCTAGTCCAATTCTGAAGCGTAGCACGACACGGCAAAGGAATGTTGCGCTTTCTTAAATAGGTATAAGCCTTTCGAGAAAGGGCCTTTAAAGTCAGTGCGTTGGCAATATCCTCGGAGCTCCATCTTACTCGTTTGTTGCCTCGTAATAAGCAGCGAATTTGTCCGGGAGTGAAACACTTAGACAGAACACTTTCCACTTTCTTCCTCACGACACGTTCTTTCAGAGTTCTGGATAATTTCCTCTTGCTTGGCAACATGTGCCTTACAGCTTTGGCCTTTTTAAGGGCTGCATCACACTTTTTTAAGGCAATTTCTTGAACTGCATTTTTCTTCTTTAGGACTTCTATTTCTGTTTTCAGTCTTTTAATTTCTTCGTCTTTCAGTTTCATATCAGAGAGTTCACAGATGGGCTCTGTATTTGTGACTTGGTCCAGTTTCCTTTCCTTCGGGGATATAGACTCCAAGGTTGCAATTGCTCTCTTTCGCACTTCTCTACTTTGATGCCGTTGAACACGATCACGTACAGCCTAAAACGAAAAAAGAGCAACTTGTAAGAAATAAGGTAGATAATTGCCACAGTTCCAGGTTTCCTGTTCTATTTCTAAGTAACATAACACGTGTAACCCCGTGGGTCTTATACTTGAACGCCGATGATGTTCTACGTGTCCTAATCCACCGACTGACCTCACGAGGCTAGTGAGACCCTGTACCAATCCCCCATGCTAGATTCAATTACTTGGCGGAATCGGGGATCGAACCCGAAACCTCGGGGATAGTAGTCAATAACGCTGCTATTACTACACCAACGAGGTCGGCTGTTTTATTTCTAATAAATGAGGAATCATAACTACCTATGAATAAAAAAAGTCATTCGAGAAGATAAAAGTTAACAAATGAATACTCTAAATCAAGGTTAATCAGTTCAACAGTACTTATGTAGAAAAATCTTTAGAATCCTTACCTCTTCGACTGCTTCGCGATTCGTGCCGTACGTACTTCTCCGTGCCAATTTGGTAAATGCTGTGATGGAACTGCATTTGCTTTTAGTTTCTTATTTAGGGTAAACCGAGCAGCTCATTCTTTAAATCCCGCTCGTAATCCTCTGGAAGGAAATGAGCTGAGCATATACGCGCATTGTTCACGTTCATTTCATCGGCACGCTTACACCGCGATAACCATTCTCTCTGTGTCATTGCATCTTTAGGGAAACGATGATACATTATACCACTCGTCTTACGGCCATAATTGTTGCAATTTGCAACTGCACAATTACTGTTGTTTTTACTCATGGATGACAGCTTCTCTCACAACGCTTCCTTTTTACTAGTTCCTCACGCACACACTCACGAGTTACCTCTTTTTTCACTCACTCCTAAGTCTGCCGGGGCCTGAGTTATCCGCCACATGACGTCACAGCGCGCAAAGCAGTGTGGGTAAATTCTCCGCTGAACGCGCGGGAGTGGCCTACCTTATAATAGTCTACTTACCTTGGAGGGAGATAAAGGGCATTGGTAACTTACAACATTTGATCAAGATTTATGAAGATACATCACAACCTTGTAACATATTAAAGCTTTGCATCACATATATTTTTCGTAGACTTTCAAGACGAAACAGTGGAAGGTACATGATAACAGGATCAAAATTGCCTCATGATGGGGTGCCTCCAGGTCTGAGCACTATTTAGCAGATAAAGTCTGGCTCACTGCTCTAATTTGAAGGCGCTGAGTGTCGCGGTGATATGAATTCTCGTACAAATCAATCGTTTAGCTTGCAGCGCCATCTAATGACAAATATTAAATGCCACTTTATGTTTGTTTATGAAGGGGAAAAGGAATTTGCAAAAATGTTTCTTCGCAACCAATAAGACCTATTTTGTGCTTTTTAATGATCAGCGTTTCAAGAAAAATTGTAAGTGCTTCATCTTCAACACCATGTCTGCTAATATTCACATTTTCGTCGTAACTTTCGTTGTAATATTTTTACCACATTGCAGGGATTAATATTACAGGTGTAGGCCATTCTCCTGTAAACTATTATATTATTATTCCCATATTAATTAATAGAAAACAACGAAATGTTATAAAAACTACAAAAACCAACTTTATGTTGAACATGCATGAAATGAAGTTCTCATACTACAACTCAATGACAAACGTCTTTACTCACACCCAACAAATCTTCGTACTGTTTGTAACCAAAATACACTTTAAGACAGTGTAAAATTTTGCCCTTCAGGTAATCCTCTAGAATTTGGCGCTACTATTTACATACTCTGGGGTTAGAACTCTCCCCCACCCACATGGAATTTTACAACAGAAAATAAAGAGAAACTGACAGTAAACAAGTGAAAGTCGATTCAAAGGGTTGGCTCTTTTCAACATTCACAGAGATATAGTTATAAAATCAACAGATCTCTTGAATCTATTTTCCAACAAGCCTCGAAATTTTAACTTTAGCTTGTAATCTGCCATTCGTGATAAAACTATTGATCTTGCTCGTATTTTTCTTGTTCTGTATATACACTGACTGACAGTGACAATGCAACACCAAGGAGGAGTGGTTTGAAAGGGATGAAAGTTGGGGAAAAAACAGAGACGGCACGGACGAATAATTGATGTTTATTTCAAACCGATATGCAGGTTACACAATGCGCACGGCATCGACTCAGTAGGATGTAGGACCACCGCGAGCGGCGATGCACGCAGAAACACGTCGAGGTACAGAGTCAATAAGAGTGCGGATGGTGTCCTGAGGGATGGTTCTCCATTCTCTGTCAACCATTTGCCACAGTTGGTCGTCCGTACGAGGCTGGGGCAGAGTTTGCAAACGGCGTCCAATGAGATCCCACACGTGTTCGATTGGTGAGAGATCCGGAGAGTACGCTGGCCACGGAAGCATCTGTACACCTCGTAGAGCCTGTTGGGAGATGCGAGCAGTGTGTGGGCGGGCATTATCCTGCTGAAACAGAGCATTGGGCAGCCCCTGAAGGTACAGGAGTGCCACCGGCCGCAGCACATGCTGCACGTAGCGGTGGGCATTTAACGTGCCTTGAATACGCACTAGACGTGACGTGGAATCATACGCAATAGCGCCCCAAACCATGATGCCGCGTTGTCTAGCGGTAGGGCGCTCCACAGTTACTGCCGGATTTGACCTTTCTCCACGCCGACGCCACACTCGTCTGCGGTGACTATCACTGACAGAACAGAAGCGTGACTCATCGGAGAACACGACGTTCCGCCATTCCCTCATCCAAGTCGCTCTAGCCCGGCACCATGCCAGGCGTGCACGTCTATGCTGTGGAGTCAATGGTAGTCTTCTGAGCGGACGCCGGGAGTGCAGGCCTCCTTCAACCAATCGACGGGAAATTGTTCTGGTCGATATTGGAACAGCCAGGGTGTCTTGCACATGCTGAAGAATGGCGGTTGACGTGGCATGCGGGGCTGCCACCGCTTGGCGGCGGATGCGCCGATCCTCGCGTGCTGACGTCACTCGGACTGCGCCTGGACCCCTCGCACGTGCCACATGTCCCTGCGCCAACCATCTTCGCCACAGGCGCTGCACCGTGGACACATCCCTATGGGTATCGGCTGCGATTTGACGAAGCGACCAACCTGCCCTTCTCAGCCCGATCACCATACCCCTCGTAAAGTCGTCTGTCTGCTGGAAATGCCTCTGTTGACGGCGGCCTGGCATTCTTAGCTATACACGTGTCCTGTGGCACACGACAACACGTTCTACAATGACTGTCGGCTGAGAAATCACGGTACGAAGTGGGCCATTCGCCAACGCCGTGTCCCATTTATCGTTCGCTACGTGCGCAGCACAGCGGCGCATTTCACATCATGAGCATACCTCAGTGACGTCAGTCTACCCTGCAATTGGCATAAAGTTCTGACCACTCCTTCTTGGTGTTGCATTTGCTCTGTCAGTCAGTGTATATATATAAAAATGAACGTTTGTATGTTTGTATGTATGTACATGACACACCTCCTCCTAAAACACTGGAGAAAAATCAACGAAAATTCGTACACTCATAACTTACCATCTGGAGACGAGCACTGTGGGGGTAAGCCATTCCTATCACCCTTAGGGGTGGGGATCAGGGGTGTTATATATAAAAATAATCGAAAATAGTGTCGAATATATAGTTTTCAGGTTCGCTGAGATGATTAGTGACAACCCGGATTCTTTTAAAAGTCCAAGTTCAGCACCCTTCGTGATGGGGGTCGAGGGGGAAGTGATTTATAAAACATCGAAAATAGTATCGAATCCCTAGACTTCGGGATCACTGAAATGAATAGAGACACCTCGGAATTTTTTAAAGTCCAACTTCAGTGGGGTGAGGGACGAGGGTTAGTGATAAAAAATAGTCGAAAATAGTGTCTAATCCATACTGTTAAGGGTGCAGAGATGAATAGTACACTCCGGATATGTTTAACCTCCTGAGGCCTGGTGTCCTTTTAAAAGGACACTGTTTAAAAATGGAATATCCCGTAAAAGATATATTTTAAAAATAAAATAAATAAAAATTGACCTTTTGTTGGTGTTCCATTTTGGGGGGGGGGGATTCATTCACCTTGGTGTGATATGCTTCTCACTTCACTGTCTCCCACCAAGACACCGTTAAAGAAGTATACACTTTTATGGCATTTGACCAAAAGAGAAATGTTCTGGGCATCAGGAGGTTAAAGTAAAAATTCAGCACGCTTTGGGGTGGGAGGCGTACAAATATTACCTATTGTCGCGAAATAATACTGTGGGGGCAAGACGCCCCTAGAACCCCTAGGAAAGGGGGTGAAACAATCTATATTAATAAATGGAAGTCGGTTTGGAACGATGTGTATATACGGTAGGCCTACTGTATTTATATAAATTAAGGTATAGAAATTAAATATCCGTGAATTCATGAGGTACTTCCAGGCTTCTTAGAAACTAAAAACATGTACCAGGGAAACTGATGAGTTTAGGATCGCTAGAAAAATCGTAAATTTTAAAAATACCCTGAGGGGGCCTCGCTGGGAGTCTCAAATTTGGGGATCAGCATAAAAACGCAGTCAGCTATATTTACCCAAAACGATAACCTATAGGTCTCATGGCTTAACGGTTTCCTGAATGTTCTAATTTTAACCCCCTCCCCCAAATCAAGATGGCGGCACAATCCGCCAGGCGAGCTAGAAAATTGAAATTTTGCAAAACTATAGCTTTTAGCCTGTAACCGAAGGAAAAATTACGAGGTGTTTAAATTTGTAAATTTTACCCACGAAAAATATCGAAATATGGAGGCAATTTTAATGACGGTTCAGACCTTCCTTTCCGGGTATTCGGTGGCTAAACGGCAAGTCGTATCACAAAACGGATGCCACAATCTCTGTTCAATTTGGAGTGACCTACAACTTTGGTCCTACGATTTTTGTCGTATCTCTCTCTCCCTTATACGTTAGATTTGCGTGTATTTCTGGATTGTACGTAAGGGTTGTAATTTTTTTTTTTTTTTTTTTTTTTTTGCCTTTCACACTTATATTTCATAGTTTGCCACATTTATAACAAAGATAGAATCATCAAATTTGACAGACATATTAATACGACCGATGGCCATATGCGAGCCAAATTTCATGATTCTAGCTTCCACATAAGTATGCGAAAAATAATGTAATATGTTACACATGTACACTGACTGACAGAGCAAATGCAACACCAAGAAGGAGTGGTCAGAACTTTATGCCAATTGCAGGGTAGACTGACGTCACTGAGGTATGCTCATGATGTGAAATGCGCCGCTGTGCTGCGCACGTAGCGAACGATAAATGGGACACGGCGTTGGCGAATGGCCCACTTCGTACCGTGATTTCTCAGCCGACAGTCATTGTAGAACGTGTTGTCGTGTGCCACAGGACACGTGTATAGCTAAGAATGCCAGGCCGCCGTCAACGGAGGCATTTCCAGCAGACAGACGACTTTACGAGGGGTATGGTGATCGGGCTGAGAAGGGCAGGTTGGTCGCTTCGTCAAATCGCAGCCGATACCCATAGGGATGTGTCCACGGTGCAACGCCTGTGGCGAAGATGGTTGGCGCAGGGACATGTGGCACGTGCGAGAGGTCCAGGCGCAGCCCGAGTGACGTCAGCACGCGAGGATCGGCGCATCCGCCGCCAAGCGGTGGCACCCCCGCACGCCACGTCAACCGCCATTCTTCAGCATGTGCAAGACACCCTGGCTGTTCCAATATCGACCAGAACAATTTCCCGTCGATTGGTTGAAGGAGGCCTGCACTCCCGGCGTCCGCTCAGAAGACTACCATTGACTCCACAGCATAGACGTGCTCGCCTGGCATGGTGCCGGGCTAGAGCGACTTGGATGAGGGAATGGCGGAACGTTGTGTTCTCCGATGAGTCACGCTTCTGTTCTGTCAGTGATAGTCACCGCAGACGAGTGTGGCGTCGGCGTGGAGAAAGGTCAAATCCGGCAGTAACTGTGGAGCGCCCTACCGCTAGACAACGCGGCATCATGGTTTGGGGCGCTATTGCGTATGATTCCACGTCACCTCTAGTGCGTATTCAAGGCACGTTAAATGCCCACCGCTACGTGCAGCATGTGCTGCGGCCGGTGGCACTCCCGTACCTTCAGGGGCTGCCCAATGCTCTGTTTCAGCAGGATAATGCCCGTCCACACACTGCTCACATCTCCCAACTGGCTCTACGAGGTGTACAGATGCTTCCGTGGCCAGCGTACTCTCCGGATCTCTCACCAATCGAACACGTGTGGGATCTCATTGGACGCCGTTTGCAAACTCTGCCCCAGCCTCGTACGGACGACCAACTGTGGCAAATGGTTGACAGAGAATGGAGAACCATCCCTCAGGACACCATCCGCACTCTTATTGACTCTGTACCTCGACGTGTTTCTGCGTGCATCGCCGCTCGCGGTGGTCCTACATCCTACAGAGTCGATGCCGTGCGCATTGTGTAACCTGCATATCGGTTTGAAATA
The DNA here is from genome assembly GCF_040414725.1 of Anabrus simplex. NCBI lineage: Eukaryota > Metazoa > Arthropoda > Insecta > Orthoptera > Tettigoniidae > Anabrus > Anabrus simplex. The sequence goes on along the minus strand of NC_090268.1, from coordinate 401,659,589 downwards.
AACATCAATTATTCATCCGTGCCGTCTCTGTTTTTTCCCCAACTTTTATCCCTTTCGAACCACTCCTCCTTGGTGTTGCATTGTCACTGTCAGTCAGTGTACCCAAATTTCGCCCCATTCAAAGTTTAAAACTCAATATAACCCATACGAATATGGAAGATACGATAAAATGTTATAGGAATAGCCATGTAAACGATAAAAGGGGCGTCTGATGGCTCAATCCGTTTGTCAATATCATGTACTGTTTAGGGGCAGTCAGTTTCGAAATGAAGGTCTGAACTTAAAAACATGCCTATGTGTATCTGTCACCTATCCTCTATCTATATACATAAAAATGAACGTTTGAATGTTTGTATGTATGTAAATGGCACGTCTCCTCATAAACCAGTGGAGAAAAATCAACGAAAATTGGTACACTCATAACTTACTATCTGGAGACGAGCCATTCCTAGCACCCTTGGGGGTGGGAGTCATGAGGGTTATATATAAAATTGATCGAAAATAGTGTCGAATTCATAGTTTTCGAGTTCGCTGAGGTGAAAGGTGAGACTACAGATTTTTTTAAGTCCAAGTTCAGCCCCCTCCGTGATGGGAGTCGAGGGGGGAGTAATGTATATATAAAATAGTGTCGAATACATACATTTCGTGGTCGTTGAGATGAATAGTGACACTCGGGAATTTTTTTAAGTCCAACTTCAGTGGGGTGTGGGACGAGGGGTTAATGATATATAAAAATATTCGAAAATAGTGTCGAATCCGTACTTTACGGGGAAGCTGAGGTGAATAGTGACACGCCGGATATTTTAATGTACAAATTCAGCCCGCTTTGGGGTGGGAGGCGTACAAATATTGCCTACTGTCGAAGAAAAAGTACTGTGGGGGCAATACGCCCCTAGAACCCCTAGAGAAGGGGGTAAAATATAATCTATATTAATAAATGGAAATCGGTTTGGAACGATCTATACAATTATACTGTACTGTATATACATTGTTACGTGCCAGCCCCTTTGTGGCCCCCTTTCGGTATTTTCAGGAAGGAGCTGGTAACTCAGACAACCTGGAATCTCCCAGCCGGCCTGTGGGGTGGGGCCGGCTTACCTGTGAGTTCCTTGGAGATTCAACGGGAATGTTCTGCCTCCAGTGAAATCGCGAAATTTCTGGATCAAATTACGCGAGCTATACAAAGGGGAGGCTAGCCGCGGGGCGTCAGAGAGTTGGGCTCCGAGGTGGAGTCAGTGAGTTGGTGTTCGGCGGCTGAGCTGAGGGTGACAGAAGTGTTGGCTGTCGCCAGCGTTTCACCGAGGTCTGAACGAGGAACTGTGGTTGTAGTGCCGGATAATCCAGTGAGTGTGTAACTGGAGGCGACAGAACGAAAGACTGTGTACTGCCTTAGAGCACTGTGTATGTGTACTTCTGCGGATTAAGGACCGCCGTGAATTAGCGATTGAAGGAGTTATAGTGAGTGTGAGGATAATTGGACGTGTGTTAATATTCGCTGTTGTGAGTATCGTCCTGCTGTTGGATATTGTTAAGCTGTTGCTGATTGTTGTTCACTTCATGTGATGTGTGAAGTACCGGACTATCATTGAAGTTCGAACCAATGAACAGTCGTCGTGTGTTGTATAGCCAGTAACACTGTGTTCAAATCCAGCTATCTACGCACAACCGCTGTATGAGTTGATTGGCTGGACTCGGGGAAGTTAAAGTGAGGCTTAAGCGTCCGCAGGTAGAAGAGCGGGCTGGACCTCTTACTGTGTGTACTGAGGAGAGATCTGTAAATAGACTGATAATTACAGTAGTGTGGCCACTCATAAGTGGTTTAGAATGGTTTGTGTTTAAATGAGTGTGTGTGCATTTGTTCCTGAAATAAATTAGAATAATGAAACAGATGGAGATTTATTCGTAACAATAAAAATTACGGTACGGTATACAAATTAAAATGGACGCGAATTAATGAGGCACTTCCGGGCATTTTAGAAACTAAAAACTTGGTACTAGAGGAGCTGATGACTTCAGGATCCGTAGAAAAATGTACCCTGAGGGGGCTTCGCTGGAACCTATAGGTTTCATTGGCTTAAAAGTTTGCTGAAAGTCCTAATTTATAACGCCCTCCCTCAAATCAAGTTGAAGGCACAATCTGGCAGACGAGCTATAAAATTGAAATTTGGCGAAAATATAGCTTTTAGCCTGTGACCGACGGAAAAATGACGAGGTTTTAAATTTTTCATTTTTACCCGCGAAATATATCGAAGTATGGAGGCATTTTTAATGACGGTTCAGACCTTCCTTTCGAGGTATTTGGTGGCTAAACGGTAAGTCGTGTCACAGAACGGATGGCACAATCTTGGTTCAATTTGGAGTGATCTGCAACTTTGGTCCTATGTCCTTTTGTGGTATCTCTATCCCTTACACGTTAAATTTGGCCTTATTTCTGGATTGTACGTAAATTTTGCACTTTTTACACGTATAATTGGTAGTTTGATTCACTTACCAGAAGGATAGGATCATAAAATTCTGCGCGAACATTGGCCCACCCATTAGATATCATTTGTAGCTGTCATATATGTATCCGAAAAGTAATGCATTGTGAGAAAACTTTTCCCAAATATCACTCTATTGAACGTTTCTAACTCAATCTTACCCATAAACATATCATAGGACCAGCCATTTAGACCGTTATATGTGGCGTCTTATCGTACAAACCGTTCGTCGATATAATGTACCGTTTAGAGCACTTAATCTTTAAATGAAGGTAAAGATGCACATACTTTACTAATGTCGATCTCTATTTTTTCTTTGATGTCGATTTGTAGCGATCTAGAAAGGGGGTGTGTGCCTTTGTAATTAATACCTTTGAAATAGATAATGACTCTCAGCAGGAGGGCGTCTACTACTGTAATCAGTACTCCCCACATCGACTTTGCTGCCAATATGAGTGGGGTCCATCTCCTGTGTACCATTGCAATGAATAATTTCCTTCTCCATTTGACAGGAAGAAGGCTAGGGAGCATGCAGTTTTTTCCAAAATTCCTTTACCCGACTGTGATTGGCAGTAGGCAAGGGTGCTCGCCATTATAAAGAAATTTACCCATCTAAAATATGCCTGGCGTTAGGAATAGTGGCCTGCTATTATAATGGAAACTCACCAACTCCGTGTGACTGGCATTAGGAAAAGGCGCTTGTCATTATATTGATAACAGCACAACTCAATTTTGACTGGCAGTAGGGAAGGTACCTGCCATTGTAATGAAAAACCTTCAATTGTTATCTCTCTGGAAGTAGGATTGCAACGTTCCATTGCAACGAAAACTCCCCAAATAGATTGCGATTGCTCAGCAGGCAATGGAGCCCGCCATTTTAATAAAAATTCCCAACTCGACTGCGAATGGCTGTAGGCTAGTGGACCTGCCGTTATGGCCACAACTCCGCGACTCGCAGTTTACATTGGAAACAACGTATGTGGACCTCCCTATGCTGTTTATCGGATAACGGTAAGAGACATGAAATTAAATAAAAATCGTATTCGCTGCATGTCCAGTAATTTACTTCGATATCCGTATACAATGTAGAATACCGTAGCGAAGCATGGGTATATTTGCTACTTTTAATATAAGATTTTGTCCTGCACTGTAATCTGAATATCAACATAATTCACTTGTATCAGTATCCACATGACAAGTCATGCACGCGGGCACCACGCACGCACAAGCACCTTCATTTTGTTCTATCGTCACTTTGCCCCTATCGGTCGATCCCGGCTACGCTAACGATACTTCCAAACTGCACGAAAGAGAAATGTCATGGTTATAAAGTGTTATGAATTACTGTGATATACTGTGCACAGTTGAACATTCTAAACTGCAACATAAGGCAGTGCAATCTTGCTAAATTCATTAAAGCAAACCAAAAATCTCGCTGAATATTTTAGCTTCACATGGCACTGGGGAATAAATGATTGACTTGAAACGAGAAAGACCATCACCAGGAGACTCAGCGCCCCAAAATTCGTAAACTGAGCTAGATTTAATCGGCTTTCGAGTGCTCGAACCTTGGATGCGCTTGTGAACGGTTGGCTGTTGAGGGAGCTCTTGCATTATTGTAGTGAAAAAGTAGTAAAAACCTATTGAAATTATTTAAATTTTGTGTGTGTGCGTTCCATTTAGTGCTATATGTATATTGGTGTTTAGTGCTTGTTGGTAGAAATTGGGAGTAGTGTTATTTATTTGAATTTTATAACAAGTAATTCATTCGGTGTTCAGTAGATTACGTTTACTAGGTTAAGTAGGCTAGCTAGGTGTACTTTGTTTCGAATTTAGGCTTAGGGATTACTTTAGGTGTTAATATTAACTTTTAAAACAATATTTTTAAATATCTGTAGGTTCGTTGGTATTATACTTACAAAGGCAGATTATCATAAGGAGTTGTGACCCATTGTAATTTCCGCCGCTACTTTTCCGATATTTCGTACAGATATCCGTTCAAACTATCACGAAGGTGATAATTTATTACATTAAATAACACGATAAGCATGTAAACATCGATTTAAAGAGAAGTCAAAGAGAATTCACGGTATTTTCACTGGATAATTACGGTATTTAACAGTTTCTTGGATTGTTGACGATTGTTGCTACAAGCACATGATAGTAGTGTAAATAAATACAAAGTCAGCTGATTCATTATTCCGATAATGTGTAGTCTTAGTTCCCTGCATACTTTGTACTTTCCACCTTCGTTTATTCATCGAGTAAAAGTTAATAATCAAATTCCTATATCCCAATAATATTGCACTTCAAGCCCCCGGCGTGGTTTTGACAGAAATTACAGTAGGCAACCTCTTATTCTCAGCATTTAAGGACACTTTTATTCTCCGCCCCGCGTAGTAGGGAAAATAATACTAATCCACCAGCGGTAAAAGTTCATATAACCACACTTCAGCTGAAAATTGTAGTGTAGATACACTGTAGTATAGATACAGTAGCCTACATTTAGATAGTGCCGTATCTTGCCTGCTATATTCGTGTGTATCTATTAGAGCGTAGTACTAATATAATTTGTCTAAGCATTTAGCTTTGTTGGTAATCTTTGAGTACAGTAGTTCTTGCAAATTTCATTTCTGTTTGTGCTTAGTACTGACATACGGTACCGGTATCGTAATTAGGATACGTCTGAAAGTAGTTTAAAAATTACTGTAGTGTACTGTACAGTAGTATACGAGTAATTTAGAATTTAGTGTGCTTATTTTATTATTGTAAAATATTTGTGTAGTACTGGTGAAGTAGAGGTATCCGTAGAAACTCTTACTAAAATTCTGTTGTTGTAATTAGGATAGGCTTAACTGCAGTTTGGAATTGTGTAGTTCTTGTGTATTACTTTCGATATTCAGTAATTAACATCAGTTTTTTTCCTGTTAGGGGTTGTAGGAAAAAAAAATAGAGTACGACTAAGTAGTATTGTAGTGTAGTCGTATATTAACTACCGTATTGTTGTGTGATTTTTTAGTACTAACCCAGACAATATAGCTCTCCGTTCTTTATTTTTTACAAATAAGTTATTTTATTTTTATTTTCATTTTTTCCCGTAAGAATGGCTAAGGAGCGCGAGTGTACGAACTGTGGGTGTGGCGGGGCATTGAGGGGTATGAGGGAGGAGTTGGAGACTTTGAGGGAGATAATTAGGATTCTCACAGAAGACAGGAAGGAAGATAGGACTCACTCAAACAATGTACAGGTTATAGTAGGTGTACAAGAGGGAGGGGAAGGAAAGGGGGGGAGTTGTAGAAGACAGGTGGCCTAATGTTCTGAGGGGAAGGAGATTGCAGGCTAAGTGCTCTATTCAGGAGCAAAAATTAGGACAGGTGTCTGTGCGAAATCGGAACGTTTCACTCCAGGTAGAACAACAGAGGGAAGATGAGGGACAGGGAACTGTTGCTGAGATGTGCGGAAGTACGAGGAAGGGAAAAGGTAGGAAAGGGAAATGTAGAGTAGAGGATAGGAAAAGACAGGTGGAGCAGTGTCTTGGGAAGGAGAAAAGGGAGGAGGAAGTAGCTTCCGCAGCTATTAGGAAAGATAGTGTTGACCAGGAGGGGAGGGGATCAAATGAGGTGGGTATGGTTGAGGCTCTGGTCATGGGGGACTCCATCGTTAGACACGTGGGGAAAGTGTGTGGAGGAAAGGGAACCAGGGTAGAGTGCTATCCAGGAATTAGGTTGAGACAGATGTTGAGGAAAGTAGAAGAGAGGGAGGAGGGGAAGGAGAAGGTGGTAGTTTTTAACGTTGGTACCAACAACGTAAGGCAAGCTGATATAAGTACCAACATAGTTTGAGATGAGTGGGATCTGGTAAATGCAGCACGGTTGAAGTTTAAGAAAGCGGATATTGTTATTAGTGGAATACTGCGTAGGAGGGATACTGACTGGAGGGTGATTCGGGATTTAAATGAGACTATGGAGTGGGTATGTGGGAAACTGGGAGTGAAATTTCTAGATCCTAATGGGTGGGTAGGAGATAGGGATCTGCGCTCAGATGGCCTTCACTTAAACCGCAGTGGTACGTATAAGTTAGGAAATTTGCTTGGAAGGGTAATAGGGAGGTACATTCAGGGAAACAGGGTGGCCTAGGGAGCGGTGATAAGGGAACAGGGAACTGGAAATCAAGTAGGGATGACATAAAATTGTTAGTGTTGAACTGTAGAAGTATTGTAAAGAAATGAATAGAATTAAGTAATTTAACAGATATATATTTACCAGATATTGTAATAGGAGTTGAATCATGGCTGAGAAATGATATAATGGATGCAGAAATTTTCTCACGGCACTGGAGTGTGTATCGTAGAGATAGGATAAAAATGGAAGTATTCATTCTGGTGAAAGAAGAATTTGTAAGCTACGAAAAAGTTAAAGATGAGACACATGAAATTCTAGGTGTAAGGCTCATTTCAAAAGATAATAGGCAACTTGATATACACTGACTGACAGAGCAAATGCAACACCAAGAAGGAGTGGTCAGAACTTTATGCCAATTGCAGGGTAGACTGACGTCACTGAGGTATGCTCATGATGTGAAATGCGCCGCTGTGCTGCGCACGTAGCGAACGATAAATGGGACACGGCGTTGGCGAATGGCCCACTTCGTACCGTGATTTCTCAGCCGACAGTCATTGTAGAACGTGTTGTCGTGTGCCACAGGACACGTGTATAGCTAAAAATGCCAGGCCGCCGTCAACGGAGGCATTGCCAGCAGACAGACGACTTTACGAGGGGTATGGTGATCGGGCTGAGAAGGGCAGGTTGGTCGCTTCGTCAAATCGCAGCCGATACCCATAGGGATGTGTCCACGGTGCAGCGCCTGTGGCGAAGATGGTTGGCGCAGGGACATGTGGCACGTGCGAGGGGTCCAGGCGCAGCCCGAGTGACGTCAGCACGCGAGGATCGGCGCATCCGCCGCCAAGCGGTGGCACCCCCGCACGCCACGTCAACCGCCATTCTTCAGCATGTGCAAGACACCCTGGCTGTTTCAATATCGACCAGAACAATTTCCTGTCGATTGGTTGAAGGAGGCCTGCACTCCCGGCGTCCGCTCAGAAGACTACCATTGACTCCACAGCATAGACGTGCACGCCTGGCATGGTGCCGGGCTAGAGCGACTTGGATGAGGGAATGGCGGAACGTCGTGTTCTCCGATGAGTCACGCTTCTGTTCTGTCAGTGATAGTCACCGCAGACGAGTGTGGCGTCGGCGTGGAGAAAGGTCAAATCCGGCAGTAACTGTGGAGCGCCCTACCGCTAGACAACGCGGCATCATGGTTTGGGGCGCTATTGCGTATGATTCCACGTCACCTCTAGTGCGTATTCAAGGCACGTTAAATGCCCACCGCTACGTGCAGCATGTGCTGCGGCCGGTGGCACTCCCGTACCTTCAGGGGCTGCCCAATGCTCTGTTTCAGCAGGATAATGCCCACCCACACACTGCTCTCATCTAACAACAGGCTCTACGAGGTGTACAGATGCTTCCGTGGCCAGCGTACTCTCCGGATCTCTCACCAATCGAACACGTGTGGGATCTCATTGGACGCCGTTTGCAAACTCTGCCCCAGCCTCGTACGGACGACCAACTGTGGCAAATGGTTGACAGAGAATGGAGAACCATCCCTCAGGACACCATCCGCACTCTTATTGACTCTGTACCTCGACGTGTTTCTGCGTGCATCGCCGCTCGCGGTGGTCCTACATCCTACTGAGTCGATGCCGTGCGCATTGTGTAACCTGCATATCGGTTTGAAATAAACATCAATTATTCATCCGTGTTGTCTCTGTTTTTTCCCCAACTTTCATCCCTTTCGAACCACTCCTCCTTGGTGTTGCATTTGCTCTGTCAGTCAGTGTATTTGGAGTGTACAGACCGGGAAAGGGTAGCACTGACGCGGATTCAGAATTATTTGATAGGATAGTCGGCTATGTGGGAAACGACATGGAAAGAAATGTAGCGGGAGATCTGAATTTGCCAGATGTCAATTGGGAAGGAAATGCGAACGACAGGAAGCATGACCAACAAATGGCAAATAAGTTAATATGGGAAGGACAGCTGATTCAGGAAGTGATGGAACCAACCAGAGGGAAAAATATCCTGGATGTGGTTCTGATAAAACCAGTTGAGCTCTATAGGGAAACTGAAGTAATAGATGGTATTAGTGATCATGAAGCTGTTTTTGTTGTAGTCAAAAATAAATGTGATAGAAAGGAAGGTCTTAAAAGTAGGACTATTAGGCAGTACCATATGGCTGATAAAGCAGGCATGAGGCAGTTTCTAAAAAGTAACTATGATCGGTGGAAAACGGTAAATAAAAATGTAAACAGACTCTGGGATGGGTTTAAAGAAATTATTGAGGAATGCAAAAACAGGTTTGTACCTTGAAGTGAGGTAAGGAATGGTAAAGACCCACCTTATTATAATAGAGAAATAAAGAGACTAAGAAGGAGGTGCAGACTGGAAAGAAATAGAGTTAGAAATGGCTGTGGAAGTAAGAAGAAATTGAAGGAACTTACTAGAAAATTGAATCTAGCAAAGAAGGCAGCTAAGGATAACATGTTGGCAAGCATAATTGGCAGTCATACAAATTTTAGTGAAAAATGGAAGGGTATGTATAGGTATTTTAAGGCAGAAACAGGTTCCAAGAAGGACATTCCAGGAATAATTAATGAACAAGGAGAGTGTGTATGTGAGGATCTTCAAAAGGCAGAAGTATTCAGTCAGCAGTATGTAAAAATTGTTGGTTACAAGGATAATGTCCAGATAGAGGAGGAGACTAAGGCCAATGAAGTATTAAAATTTACATATGATAACAACGACATTCACAATAAGATACAAAAGTTGAAAACTAGAAAAGCGGCTGGAATTGATCAGATTTCTGGGGATATACTAAAGACAATGGGTTGGGATATAGTACCATATCTGAGGTACTTATTTGATTATTGTTTGGTCGGAGGAGCTATACCAAATGAATGGAGAGTTGCTATTGTAGCCCCTGTGTATAAAGGAAAGGGTGATAGACATAAAGCTGAAAATTACAGGCCAGTAAGTTTGACATGCGTTGTATGTAAGCTTTGGGAAGGCATTCTTTCTGATTATATTAGACATGTTTGTGAAATTAATAACTGATTCGATAGAAGGCAGTTCGGTTTTAGGAAAGGTTATTCCACTGAAGCTCAACTTGTAGGATTCCAGCAAGATATAGCAGATATCTTGGATTCTGGAGGTCAAATGGACTGTATCGCGATTGACCTGTCTAAAGCCTTTGATAGGGTGGATCATGGGAGACTACTGGCAAAAATGAGTGCAACTGAACTAGACAAAAGAGTGACTGAATGGGTTGCTATATTTCTAGAAAATAGATCTCAGAGAATTGGAGTAGGTGAAGCTTTATCTGACCCTGTAATAATTAGGAGGGGAATTCCTCAAGTCAGTATTATCGGACCTTTATGCTTATATATATATATAAATGATATGAGTAAAGGAGTGGAATCGGAGGTAAGGCTTTTTGCGGATGATGTTTTTCTCTATAGAGTAATAAATAATTTACAAGATTCTGAACAACTGCAACGTGACCTCGATAATGTTGTGAGTTGGACAGCAGGCAACGGTATGTTGATTAACGGGGTTAAAAGTCAGGTTGTGAGTTTCACAAATAGAAAAAGTCCTCTCAGTTTTAATTACTGCGTTGATGGGGTGAAAGTTCCTGTTGGGGATCATTGTAAGTATCTAGGTGTTAATATAAGGAAAGACCTTCATTGGGGTAATCACATAAATGGGATTGTAAATAAAGGGTACAGATCTCTGCACATCGTTATGAGGGTGTTTAGCGGTTCTAGTAAGGATGTAAAGGAGAGGGCATATAAGTCTCTGGTAAGACTCCAACTAGAGTATGGTTCCAGTGTATGGGACCCTCACCAGGATTACCTGATTCAAGAATTGGAAAAAATCCAAAGAAAAGCAGCTCGATTTGTTCTGAGTGATTTCCGACAAAAGAGTAGCGTTACAAAAATGTTGCAATGATTGGGTTGGGAAGAATTGAGAGAAAGAAGAAGAGCTGCTCGACTAAGTGGGATGTTCCGAGCTGTCAGCGGAGAGATGGCGTGGAATGACATTAGTAGACGAATAAGTTTGAATGGCGTTTATAAAAGTAGGAAAGATCACAATATTGTCCCCTTCTCCGGGGTCGCTCAGTCGGCGGAGCGAGAGTCCCAAAGGGTGGACTGTTCGCAGGGCCAACTTGCTTTTACGGGACCGACCGACAGAACATTTATTTTTACAGGGCCATTGGTGACTGGATAGGAGACATAATGTTGAATGAAAATCAGGACAAAATAACAACAATGTTTATTAAAATATAATGAAACCTCAGCCTGGACAAATGCAAAAAGAAAAAACCATAATACAATATTTCACCAAAATAATTCAATTCATTATTGCTTGTGACCAAATAAAATGACTGTGAGTCCTTGCATGCTTCTCGGTTTCATTTGATTCCATTACTTCTTCAATGAAACTCCTTCCAACATTTTACTCTGCAACATTGAATTAATCATGTGATTAGCAATGCTATCATTTTCGATTGCAACATAGATTTAGAAAATTCTCAGGTAAATTACTTTAATACCTCTTTGAGAAACTTCACTATCGTAATTGCATTTACTTATTTAAAAAAAATTGTTAAATATTTACTTTACCACACTTGTGAAAAATCCTTTCTAAATCATTTATCACTATCATGAAATTCTTTTAGCTTATTCTTAATAAGTTCTGTATAAATCACTTTTGGAAAACTCCTTACAATGTTTGAGATCGTCGTTATAAATTTGAAAAACTCTTTACCACTTCGAGAAATTTCTTACAATGTTTGAAAATTTTGAAAAATCCTTTGGCGAACTTCCCCTCTCTCGTAGACTTTGCTCGACTGTATTCCTTTAGAATTCTTAATAACCTTTCCTAACTAACTAGTATTCTATGGATGGATAGAGTATCACGCAACACTATGTGGAATCAACAGCAACAATATCCATGCATCATCAATCACATCAAATACACAAAAGATAAGCATTCCTGGAATGATGTGGGTAAATGTCACGAAATAACATAATTCTAACAACTGTTTATAAGTAAATTTATCACACAATAGAACTATAATATTTTTATTATTATTATTATTATTATTATTATTATTTTATTGTAACTTTCTCTTCCTCTTGAATTCGGTTGAAGACCCTTACAACATTACCTGACCATAATGAGAACTCCTCATGACTGTAGTTATAAGATGAAATAGGATGACAAAATTTTTCACGATGAATAATCATCACCATCATTAGAAATATGCGTTTAAGAGCCTCGAGAAAATCCAATAATGATTAAGTCGCGCATTATTCATATCAGTTGTTGAGCGAAGAACAAGAACTATTATTAGTCCCTAAATCTTTTCATACCATCATAAATCACTATCACCATCATCACTCAATATAATCACTGTGATCCATTATAATTATTATGACTTATATGCACCCTAGTAGTCCCATATCGTCAATTCATCAAAATTTACTATCACAATGATCGCTCAATTTTCTCAACAACTCGTTAAAATTTTCTGACCTTCATTATTATTATTAAAATTATTTTTATTTCCTACAATGGCTCCTAGAACGTTCTCTCGATGAGTTGTTCCTATTACTCGTCGATTACCTTCCCTTCTTGTATCAGTCATCATACATGTCTAACAGCTTTTTAAGATTACGATTTAATCATAATTTACTCCTATTTAATCACATCCTCTTTGTCATGATTATTATTTAATCACATCCTCTTTGTCATGACTATTATTACCTTATTTTATTTTATTATTATTATTCTCGTTATTATTAGGTCTTAATCCCTTATAATGTCCTTTTGAAGATCGTGATTACTTCTGACCTTGTAAACTCACTGGCAACAGGGATTACTCATCACCGAATTCGAAAAAAAAAGGAAACCATTATTCCAAGAAAATGCAAAGATAGGACAATATTGAAATCACAAGTCAACGAAGGAATGAATACTCTACCATCACCATTAAGTACAACATTACTAAAGAAACTACATTCCTCTAAGCAAGAATGCAATCTACTAGGCATCTACTAAAAGAGAAGAAATTTTACAGCGGTACTTATAGTTCCGATGAAAATTCGTGGCGTCGGGATGCTGCTATGGGCGTCGGTGTCCTCTTCCTCAGCTATGATGGTTTACAGGTGTACAAGGTCATCGTGTTGGCGTGCACACTGGAGTCTAATCCATCATGACTATGGCTACGTCCAGCATCGTCGTATTACTCCAGCAAAGTTCTGGAAAATTCCAAGCTTTTCCTCGTGTTCGTTGCATCTTGGCTGCTAGGTTTCACGGAGATCGCTGAAACTGAAATTCTGCATTAACAATAGGATCCACACTAGTTGTAACTCACTAAATTATTCACAACACTTAACTGGTGCAACGATGTATTTTCAGGTCCAGGTTTACTACCAGCTTCGACTTCCAAACACATTCACCTAGTTACGATACGTCTTAAAGCTGACAAATAATATTATATGTTTAAAGGCCAGATTACTTCTCGAATATTCCCTTAAGGTCGTGCCTTTCCTTTATAATGTCCAACGGAATATTCCATGAGTTTCTATTATAAAACTCGGCTTCAATAAACACACGAACTGTCTGCGGTTCAGCAAGTTCCACACGGGAAAATGTGCGGCTGTAATAAACCCGCTGAATACTGCATGGAGCTAACGACAAGTTGCACGGGCACTCAAATAAAGCAGTGGTTGTGCCTTACGAGAATTATACATGTATTAACGTCGTCTGCAAATACTCTTCTTTTCCGTAGAGAATGCACTGTTCATCTTCTCCGTAAGAAAACGACTGTACGACTTTCTTCAAAATTATTCTGTTCGTCGTTTCTTAAGGTATTCTTCTGTACTGTTCGGTGTTTCACAAGGGACTCTTCCTCGACTTTGTTCTATAAAAATCCCAAGATTTTCTAGCACCTTCCTCTATTTCCATTGGCTGTTGGCCATCATGCGCCGTGATTCGTCTTTCACAGCTGTGAGTGGATTCTTCGAGAATAATCTCCCCTCTCGTCTGTCAGTGTGTCGGGTGACGTAACTGCGTGCGCTGGCAGCCTTCAACAGCTGTTGAGCTACTTTCGGCTGGCTCCCATCGGCACGGCACGGTAACAGCTGATACACGCGGTCTCGTAAACCAATATTCCGTAATAAAATTTTGTCCATCTTTCCTAAATTAACTGAGGCACCATTTAGACGGGTACAATATGAAGATAAAGTTGGAATTCAAGAGGACAAACTGGGACAAATATTCATTTATAGGAAGGGGAGTTAGGGATTGGAATAACTTACCAAGGGAGACATTCAATAAATTTCCAATTTCTTTGAAATCGTTTAGGAAAGGTCTAGGAAAACAATAGATAGGGAATCTGCCACCTGGGCGACTGCCCTAAATGCAGATCAGTATTGATTGATTGAACCATCCCTTGTCAGTGAGCATGAGGTCACAATCGAATCATTCGCGAGATAATGAAGGACGTATGTTAGCTCTCTGCCACTGACGTGATGGCTTATACAAATGAACACATCTTTTTCATGTCCTTTGAAAGCAGAAAAATAAAGAAATTTCATGGAATTGAAAGCTTACCTGCTCAGTGATCAACACAAAGTTTTATAAGAACACACAAGTAGACAATTTAGAATGTTAGATTTCTTGCTATTGCTAGGAATGTGCTGAGTTCTTGTTACAGGCTCATTTAGTTCAGTTAGTTTCAAATCAACAGAACCATAAAGTAACCAATGATTCCGTGAGTATATTTGTTGAAAATTATAACACCCTCTAATTCAGTTTATAATTCGTTAAAAGGGCATCAGTTTGAACACTTTAAACCACATTAGAAAAGTACTCCATCATCAAATCACATATTTTATCATTCTATGTGGTAAAATTAATGCTATAAAATAAATATACCGTACATAAACAAAACCATTCACTAATAAACACTTTCGGAATAAAACCGTCCTCTTATTCCCAAAAATTAGAGCTTTGTACTTCAGAACCTTTTAAAAAACTACGATTCATGAAGATATGGGACAGAGAAACAGTTTTTTTTTCTATAAAACATTCCATATAAAATTTGCATGCCAGCATACACTGCCATCTCAAACAATACTGTACCTACAATCAAACATTGGTTACGTAATGGATGTTTTTGTTAGTGAAAACTTAATTTTTCTTTCGTATACCTTATAAGAAGAAATAAAACAAATATATTCGTTTCTCCATGAATATTTGCAGCTACTACGAGATTAAATTGCCGTTGCCTGAGTGTTGGTCAATCAGAAGATTATGCCGTTCATTTGTCTCATGTAAAGGGGACTGTATTTCTTGAGGGAAAGGTGTTATTTCGGCAACCATTTGGAATACTTATGAATAATTAAATATCATTTCCTATTGTAATGTAAATTGTTAGTCGATAACCTGAATTATCTGGTATGTGTTTCCTAATATTTTGATAATACCCAGGAGTATCAACGCCGACATGCCGTATGGTAAACACCTATTCGAGGGGACGCTCACATTGAGAAGCTAGTGATCAAATATAGTTCTTGTGACGAATAACAAAAAAATGCATATATATGACACCTTGATCAGATTATTGAGTGAAAATTAAAAATTTACAATTTACAAATAAGAAGATGAAGAAAGGAACTAGTGAATTCCTTGCAAGAAGATTTTGATGTACCGCGAGGTGTAATTCGGCATGAATTTGGCGCGATTTGGGCTGATCATGGGCGCCATTTGGTGTTTGCATAAAACACAAGGCAACGTGGATACAAGAAAGTCTTCTTTGAAATGTTTAGACCTAACAAGACCAGTAGAACCCAACTGTGTCCTGAAGGAGTTTGAAACTTTTGCAGCCGTGTGAAACGCGAACGGCGCTTTTAAAATTGTCGTTATCCAAGCCAGTGAGACTTGGTCACATTTGATGAAGTGAGAGCTGGACTTGTAAATTTTAATCGAGTTCATCTAGTTCCAGTTCGAGTCTGATGTGCGATTCATTTAAGAGAGGTAATGTTGACAGTACCGTATACTGTATTATGATATCTGAGTATTTAGTTCAGTGAACTTCTCAATTGTCAAGTAACTACTCCTAAGACTACTGGCAAAAATGAGTGCTATTGGACTAGAAAAAAGAGTGACTGAATGGGTGGCTATATTTCTAGAAAATAGAACTCAGAGAATTAGAGTAGCCGAAGCTTTATCTGACCCTGTAATAATTAAGAGGGGAATTCCTCAAGTCAGTATTATTGGACCTTTTGCTTATATATATATCAATGATACGTGTAAAGAAGTGGAATCAGAGATAAGGCTGTTAGATGATGTTATTCTGTACAGAGTAATAAATAAGTTACAAGATTGTGAGCGGCTGCAAGGTGATCACAATAGTGTTGTGAGATGGACGGGGGGCAATGGTATGATAATAAACGGGGTTAAAAGTTAGGTTGTGAGTTTCACAAATAGGAGAAGTCCTCTCAGTTTTAATTACTGCGTTGATGGGGTGAAAGTTGCTTTTGGGGATCATTGTAGGTATCTGGGTGTTAATATACGGAAAGATCTTCATTGGGGTAATCACATAAATGGGATTGTAAATAAAGGGTACAGATCTCTGCACATAGTTATGAGGGTGTTTAAGGGTTGTAGTAAGGATGTAAAGGAGAGGGCATATAAGTCTCTGGTAAGACCCCAACTAGAGTGTGGTTCCAGTGTATGGGACCCTCACCAGGATTACCTGATTCAAGAACTGGAAAAAATCCAAAGAAAAACAGCTCGATTTGTTCTGGGTGATTTCCGACAAAAGAGTAGCGTTACAAAAATGTTGCAAAATTTGGGCTGGGAAGAATTGAGAGAAGGAAGAAGAGCTGCTCGACTAAGTGGTATGTTCCGAGCTGTCAGCGGAGAGATGGCATGGAATGACATTAGTAGACGAATAAGTTTGAGTGGCGTTTATAAAAGTAGGAAAGATCACAATATGAAGATTTGGAATTCAAGAGGACAAACTGGGGCAAATATTCATTTATAGGAAGGGGAGTTAGGGATTGGAATAACTTACCAAGGGAGATGTTTAATAAATTTCTAATTTCTTTGAAATCATTTAGGAAAACGCTAGGAAAACAACAGATATGGAATCTGCCACCTCGGCGACTGCCCTAAATGCAGATCATTATTTGATTGATTGATAGGATGCTCTGTTCTATTTATATTTATTTTATTTTATTTATTTTTCCTTTAATACCAGTACCACAGGACGTGCTTACAGTGTTTACTTTTGTTACATAGGCCTATATCACGTGAGTACCTCGTTTCTGTAATTATTTTTTAGTGTGGCGAACTTTGATATGCACGAAATGTACTGTGTTTACCGATATGCTCCATAAATAAAGGCATTGTGCTCACTCGAAACCGGGAGCAGTTTAACTACCCAATCGGTTCAAGATACCTTAACGCAGAATAAAGACCCAACATAATTCGTGCATGATGAAAAGATGGTTTCTCTGTGATACGCCACCATTGCTAGCAAGGCTGCATGTTAGCGAACGCAGCGTCCATCGTTATCAAGAATGCGAGCTTGGCCGGCCACAAACTGCATAGGCCGAAGCAGAATATGCTCAGGATTGAGCTTACATTTTTTTATCGATTTTCTGGTGAGCTTTCACCAAGAGGAAATAAAATACTCTAGAGACTGATTTTTGTTTCAGAACACTATGTTCTCTTACAATTTCCAAAATTTGTTTTCAGACACCCTATATAGGCAATATGAAGTGTTTTCTTTCATTAACGCAGGACCTGGCAATTGTTTTTGTGTGCTAATGAAATCTTCTCTCCAACCACAAGAAATTATTGATTTCATAAGAATTTAATTTATAATGCCCGGCTAAGTAAAGAGATTGCCAGTTTATCGAGTATGATCATCTGTTGTAGACGCCTGTAAGGCTGCTGAAAGCAAATATTCATGTTTATCTGGAAAGGATAGCTGTTTTATTTTATTTTTCAAGGTGGTTAGTTTGTAGCCACGGTTTTATAGTTCAGTGGAATTACACTATTATCGTGGCACGTGAATTTATCCCTGGTTTAATTTGGTACCTTAAAATCGAGAGCGTTTTTCAGTGATGTTGTTAAGTATCCAGGAATTTTGTAAGGTAGTGGCCTTGTCCTTACGAAGTAAACGTCCTGTGAAAATGTTAATAATTGTAATAATAATAATCTTAAATTGAGTAAATGTGAGTATAATTAACACCCGGTGAATTAAAAAGTAGTGATGGTATCCACTTTGTGACTTTAAATAATGACCTTAGATATTGTTAGTGGGAATCATTCAGAGTTTCAACTGAAGTTGATAGGCAAGGTGAATTATTTCCAAGTACCGCAGTCCTAAAATTCTGTATGGGTTATGCTCGCTGAATCGTACAGTGAATCGTACTTAGTGTTGTGTTGTGTCTGAATATTCAGACCCAGTTCGATAGCTGCAGTCGCTTAAGCGCGGCCAGTATCCGGTATTCGGGAGATAGTGGATTCGAACCCCATTCACTGTCGGCAGTTCTGAAGATGGTTTTCCGTGGTTTCCCATTTCCATACCAGGCAAATGCTGGGACTGTCTGTTAATTAAGACCACGGCCGCTTCCTTCCCACCCCTAGCCCTTTCATATCCCATCGTCGTCGTAAGACCTATCTTTGTCGGTGCGACGTAAATTCAATTGTGAAAAAAGTGACTGTTCAGAGGATATTGGATGATGTTTACTAGTTCTAGCGTTCTGAAGTTAAGAGGTGAAGTGAGACAGCCTCCTATGTGCGTGGACTCAGTTGCTTATGAGCAGTGATCTTACATAGGAATTTGTTAGTGGATATGGATTCCCTAGTTCCAGTGATATTATCATCGATCTGTTTAATGAAGAATAGTACTTGATATGTATTTAGAGACGTTGTTTCACTATGATGCCACATCAAATGAATTTTTTGGTGTGTATTCCTCAGGGTAGAATTTTGTGGTAGGGGTTCATTCCCACAGTGTTTGATTGGACCTTATTTTAAATTATAAGTTCAAGTAATATCGCCGGACTTGAAACATTGTAACTTATTACGTTTAACAGTATAAGAACATTTGGTTGAGTGAATCCATAACTGTAAGATGAAGAGTATTATATAATGTAAATAGGAGGAGCTGATTTCATTAAGAGGAATATTTTAGTACACGAAGCAACATTTAAAATCAGTTTGAGGCATGGTAAACGTTATATTGTGAGAATACGAATACACCAACAGAGACAGGTTAAGTGATCAGGAAATGTCTATTTTAGGGATGTTTCTATGGACCACTCATCAATAATTACATTCAAGTCAGCTAGGCATAGATTCATTACGAAGACACTGACACAGGCATGGTATAGAATTTCTCTCATTAAATTCACAGCTATGTGGATTCTTGATGTTAGGAGGAAGAGTTATATTTTGAGATCAATCTTTAGATAGTGATATTTGACTTACCGGTAGTTATAGCTCTGTGGATCAGGTTGGCAAATATTACATATTTGTAGAGTTGGGATAAGCTGAGTTATTGTTGTAAGGATTATTGAGGTCAGAGTGGGTGATAATTTAGGCTATATTTTAGGTTGATGCAGATCTGCTGGGAACTAATGATAATTATCTCTTAAACCTAGTCAGAGGTAAAACACGACCGGATGAAACTCTAACCATCCACTTGCAGTACACAGCAGTGTGTACAGTTTTCTTACAATAATGTTTAAAATGTTTCATATTTTCGGGTCATCGTGGGTAATGTGTGTTCACTTTTATTGTCGTGTTTTTATTATATTTGCTAGAGTGTTACTTGCTTCTACAATGCTGAATTGTAATTAGTTAGTACCCCATAAGTCCACACGTGTATTTAATGATTCCGTGTTGGTATTGCGCTGTGAACGGCTAATCGACAGCTACTCTAATGCGAGTAGGTTTCCAATTACAGGAGTGTAATAATGTAACAACCATCCTTTTAATTCTATAATTTGAAACCATTTCAAGACATTTTAGTTGTTCTCGTGTTTTATTTCTCATTGTGGAGGATTATAAACAATTCTAGACGAGATTTATCAGTCAGGAAAATACTTTATCCTACGGTCTAACATAAAATATTAATGTATCACTTTTCCTATGAGAAAAACAAGAGAGCCTAATTCAGTTCAATAAGTTACGGATTTCTTTTTATAAAGGCCACTGGACAGATATTACTTCTGGGCTTTGATTTTGAATTTATTAATAAAGATGAATTAATTAAGGGGATCAATTGTTTTCTTTTATATTTTTCCTCTTCACTCTATTACCAGCCATTCAAGATCTGGCCAAGAACCGAAATAAACCCTGAGCTCTACATCCATTTCACTTTTATTTTCTCCTTCCTTCCTTCCTTCTTTCCTTCCTTCCTTCCTTCCGATTACCTTAACTGCAGGGCAGATACTATAATTAGTCAGCCTCATGGAGAGCCTTCCCTAATGTCGTCCGCCGGATTGCTATGCCGCTACTCCTAGTACTAATTCGTCATTTCCCACTGCGCTACTACGCACAGGAAGGACCATGTATTGGCTCACAGCAATCTGCTCGTCCGTTGATCCAGGTTCAGTTTGTACAGATGAAAAAAAAATTGTCATATCTTTAACGACGTGACACATAATACAGTCTGCCTCTGTGGTGTTGTGATCAGCATGATTAGCTGCAAACCCTGGAGGCCCGGGTTCGATACCCGGCTCTGCCACGAAATGTGAAAAGTGGTACGAGGACTGGAACGGGGTCCACTCAGCCTCGACAGGTCAGCTGAGTAGAGGGGGGTTCAATTCCCTCCTCATCCATCCACGAAGTGGTTTCCCGTGGTTTCCCATATCTCTTCCATGCAAATGCCTGGATGATACCTAACTTAAGGCCAAGGTCGCTTCCTTGCTTCTTCCTTGTCTATCCCTCCACAAGGCTCCTCTTTAATATAGCAGGTGAGGCCACCTGGGCGAGGTAATGGTCCTCCTCCCCAGTTGTTTTCCCGACCCAAAATTTCGCGCTCCAGAACACTGTATTTCAGACGGTAGAGGCAGGATCCCTCGCTGAGTCCGAGGGAATACCAACCCTGGTATTTAAACGGATTAAGAAGAAGAAGAAGCAATATAATAAAGTCCACTTCGGCTATGTTCGACTTTGTACAACCATCTGGATACGTTTTGCAACACGGCTCATAGTTTTCACTCATTGTGTCAGTCACACTCCCTCCTCCTCGTGACATGTACTTTCACACAGAACTATGAAATTATAAGCACATGGCACGCTCTACGCAGCGCAATGTGTCTGCTATAGGCTACCTACCGTAAATCCTGCGTAACATAACAGGTAAGGTTCGATTTCCGGCGTGAACTTGCTTGTTCTCGTTTGCTTGTTCGCGAATGAATACGCGACGATGACGTCAGGCAACGAATACTCCAAATTTGGTCGTGCTAACCTCGATGCTAAATGCTCCACTCACTTCTGACATGCTACGTTATTCTGCCGCGTCAAGAGAATAAGCGCTGGCTCTCGCCTAAACACAGCATTCTTGAGGCAGTGATTCGGTGTGGCGTTTCTCCAAGGACTGCTGAGAAATGGATACAGAAGTAAAGGGTGTCAGGGGACAATGGACGTCTATCGCAGTGGTTTAAAGTGTACCCATGGGTAGGAACCTTCTAGGACGATGCCTCCATTTCCTGACTAAATATCCGACTGAACTCAGGTGGGAAGAGAGTGGGTTAAGTTGTCGCGGGTGGTCAAAAAGTCGAAGTTTAAAATTATCTCTAAGTATCATGACAGGAATAATGGAGGTTTATATCGAATTAGAAACACTAATATGTGGAAAGATAGGTTTATTGCACAAAATAATCCGAAACATTCTAAAATCCAGAAAGTAAAATCAAATTTTAAAAACTCAAATTGGCATGGAAACGTTAAATCCCAACAAGTTGTCATGATAAAATATTAAATAAACAATATAATCGCAGAACGAAGTCAAACATGAAAATGTAATTTCAATTACAAAATTAATTACACAAAAAGTTTCGTTATGAATCAACGTGATAGTCCAGAGTTCCTGTTTACATGGAGTAGCATCGACGCATAAATCACAAGTTATAGGATTTGTTTAATTTCGGGAAGGTTGCCGCGATAAGTGAATCTACACGTGATCCAATTCTGTACGTAGTGGGACATGACGATATGAAATACGAATAATACTAGTGGCATTTCCCTACTTTATAATTACAACAATCATAACAAGCTAAAAATAATAAAATATTACACTGGATTAGGTGGGTGAAAAACTTACAAACAACACTGACTCGATCTGTGAAACACGGTTCACCAAAGATCTAGTCGGAACTAGATTAACCTTAATCATCAACTCAGCACTATTAATCAACAAGACAGAAACTAAAATCACAATGAAATCACGTAAATACACAATTCTGTAAAAGAAAGAGAAAGAAACAAATAGCATTATTCAAAAAGCACAAGGAAAACAGCGGGCAACAATCCCGTTCATCTCACTGCATCGAAGCGCAGGCTAGCGCCCTTTGTCAACTACATATGTTCTGCTTGGCAATTAGCTGAAAAGAATATTAAGACACAAGACTACTCTCGGAAATTGGTCACTGTTTTGATAAGATTGCATTACGGAAACTACTCTTCGCTTCACAACTATGGTAAAATTCTGGTTGATAAACTGGCCCTCATAGCGAGCTAATATTTCAACAACCGCTAGGGAACTCGCATTCAGATGAACACATTGCTGGTATGCTATCATATTTCTCAATCTCTTGGCCTGACATTTACTGCATCTCTAATTCTCAATAATAATCCATAATAAAATAACAGGAAGATTCTCGCTTCACACATTTCTCCTAATATTTCCAGGCATGCACACTGCCCGCATCATTACTTCACATACATTTCAGCATGCATTAAATTCACATATATATCCTGTAATTTCATCAGCCTTTTCATTACAAATCAGGGTTCGATTTCCTCCCTGATCATTGTTCAAAACAGTTTCCAACCCATTTTAAAAGAACCTATTATAATCAACGGTGTACATACAGCTCCATACGTCTTACAGCACCTGTAATTCATGCAGCAAGCAGCCGATCTGTCGCTAATCTTTCTATGTAAACAAATAAAAATTTAGTCTCGACGCTGCGAGTGTGTAACTCGGTATGTTGATGATTTCAACTATCTAATCCTTCTATCCATATCAGAAAAACACAAGAATAACCTTAAACTAGTTAATATGCATAATTCACACAAATAAAAATCAAATTAAACCTGTCACCACCCTCGACATCCCATCTAGCTAATTATAAAGTAATAGAAAGAAACAGAATACATGCAACCCTACCTGTCCATATTTACAATAACACACATATAAAACAAACTTATACCGTCTGGCTGAAATTAAACTAAAGAAAATCCATAATCTAAGCCTCACGAGTATTCATCGTAATTTACAAAGCATGCCATTTAAATATCACATGCGACTTATCTTGGCGACTTCCAGGACATTTTTAGCGAGTTACATCCCCGCTTCCATAAAAGGTTACTCCATGGTTAGCACTGTTTCAACACGTGGATCCAATCTTCTCTCCTCAATGGTTGATGCCATCTTCTTGAAGCTAGTTCCTGTATAACAGCAACACAAAACTTTCTGGTCAGTATTTCTTCACCGCTATTTGTGCACGTTGCACCGAACAAACCCTCTGTCGGCTGTAATTGCAAGCCAACGTGAATAAAGTAACACCAACAAGTCATTCACAATCAACAGTAAATTTTAGGGGTTCAAGCACTGTCTCTAGGAGCGGCCCGCAGATCGAATCGAATAGTCTCTCGTGAAACGTGACCGACCCGATGGTAATAAACGGAAGAGCATATCTCGCTCGATTACCAGCCTGCGACGGAAATTACAGTTTATTCCACAAATGCACGAATTTATGACATAGCGCACTTGGCTAATTCTTTCACACAGTTCAAATAACACCGTTCACAAGAAAAAATAAAAGGCACTTGTCTTGGATCGGTACGACCGTACAAAGTTAAACATCTGCCCACGTGGCAGTAACTACGCGTCTCGCGGACACTGAAGTATCACACTACCATATCAATCAATCAATCAATCAATCAATCAATCAATCACTACCGATCTGCATTTAGGGCAGTCGTCCAGGTGGCAGATTCCCAATCTGTTGTTTTCCTAGCCTTTTCTTAAATGATTGCAAAGAAATTGGATTTATTGAACATCTCCCTTGGTAAGTTATTCCAATCTCTAACTCCCCTTCCTATAAATGAATATTTGCCCCAATTAGTCCTCTTGAATTCCAACTTTATCTTCATATTGTGATCTTTCCTACTTTTAAAGACACCATCCAAACTTATTTTTCTACTGATGTCCTCCCACGCCATCTCTCCACTGACAGCTCGGAACATACCACTTAGTCAAGCAGCTCGTCACCTTTCTCCCAAGTCTTCCCAGCCCAAAATTTGCAACTTTTTTGTAACGCTATTCTTTTGTCGGAAATCGCCCAGAACAAATCGAGCTGCTTTTCTTTGGATTTTTTCCAGTTCCTGAATCAAGTAATCCTGGTGAGGGTCCCATACACTGGAACCATACTCTAGTTGGGGTCTCACCAGAGACAAATATGCTCTCTCCTTTACATCCTTACTACAACCCCTAAATACTCTCATTGATGTTCATTACTCAACGACACACAACAAGAGAAAGAAGAACGCTCCACCATGTGGTGCGCGTAAGTATCTATGCAAACGCCGTTATGGATAGAGGATTTCCCAAATATTCAAACACTCAGCCAATCAGAGCTATTGTTTCACACAATGTCTTCGTACTCCACAGGAATTAATATCAAATGCACTTTTAATACGGATTACGGCTCAGACAATTTTTCTAATTTATTCCAGAAGGTTTCTAGTTCTCAGACCTGTGGAAAAGCCTCAAATAACAGAAGTGACCGCACTCTCTTGTTGAACACACCACTCGTAGAACAATGTTGGTCATCCTGAAGTTCCAACTCTGCGTTGTCCAGTATTCGAAGTAGCCACGCCTTTGCTTTCTAATTGGCTCAGTACACCTATGCTAACTATGAGTAAAATTGGAAGCTTCTCACGGTCACTGGAAAGCTTCCAGCAACGTGTCCCACGACATTCTGTCTCCTAGACTTCCGGTCTCAGCTACAATCTGCTACTCTCGTAATGCCTAGCTGCAGTCCACGTTTATAATATCATTTAATATGGCAAATAATATCATTCAATATTCCAAATGAGTCGTCAGGGTACGGCGCAACAGGTTAGTTGAAACTTCACAGCGGACAGAAGAACACGTTCCTAAACTCGGTGGAGCTCATGTAGGCAATCAATTTTAAATATTTCTTTTTTTCTTTGCTATTTGATTTAAGTCGCATTGATACAGATAGGTCTTATGGCGACGATGGGAAAGGAAAGGCCTAGGAATGGAAGGGAAGTGGCCGTGGCCTTTATTAAGGTACAGCCCCAGCATTTGCCTGGTGTAAAAAAGGGAAACCACGGGAAACCATCTTCAGGGTTGCCGACAGTGGGGTTCGAACCCACTATCTCCCGGATGCAAGCTCACAGTTGCGCGGCCCTAACCGCTCGGCCAACTCGCCCGGTGATCAATTGTAATGGACATCCATACATGGTCCCTAAATACGAGTAATTACGAAAAAGCTTAACTCCATTGCAGAAAAGCCGACGTCACGGGGTCTCTCTCCGATGAATAGATGGTCGATCGGTGCTCTTTTGCCGAGATGGAGTAAAATCGTAAATGACATCCTGTGATGTTCTCGTATGAAACTGTTTTCATTTCGGCGAAGATTGGCCTGGTTAATGTTTACAAGCCACTGGGAGCCCGATGCAGCAAATGAAAATTCCTCAAGGCAGTATTATCGGACCTTTATGTTTTCTTATATATATAAATGATATGAGTAAAGGAGTGGAATCAGAGGTAAGGCTTTTGGGGGATGATGTTATTCTCTATAGAGTAATATATAAGTTACAAGATTGTGAGCAACTGCAACGTGACCTCGAAAATGTTGTGAGATGGACAGCAGGCAATGGTATGTTGATAAACAGGGTTAAAAGTCAGGTTGTGAGTTTCACAAATAGGAAAAGTCCTCTCAGTTTTAATTACTGCGTTGATGGGGTGGAAGTTCCTTTTGGGGGTCATTGTAAGTATCTAGGTGTTAATATAAGGAAAGATCTTCATTGCGGTAATCACATAAATGCGATTGTAAATACAGGGTACAGATCTCTGCACATGGTTATGAGGGTGTTTAGGGGTTGTAGTAAGGATGTAAAGGAGAGGGCATATAAGTCTCTGGTAAGACCCCAACTACAGTATGGTTCCAGTGTATGGGACCCTCACCAGGATTACCTGATTCAAGAACTGGAAAAAATCCAAAGAAAAGCAGCTCGAATTGTTCTGGGTGATTTCCGACAAAAGAGTAGCGTTACACAAGTTTGGGCTGGGAAGAATTGAGAGAAAGAAGGAGAGTTGCTCGACTAAGTGGTATGTTCCGAGCTGTCAGCGGAGAGATGGCGTGGAATGACATTAGTAGACGAATAAGTTTGAGTGGCGTTTATAAAAGTAGGAAAGATCACAATACGAAGATAAAGTTGGAATTCAAGAGGACAAACTGGGTTAAATATTCATTTATAGGACGGAGATTTAGGGATTGGAATAACTTACCAAGGGAGACGTTCAATAAATTTACAATTTCTTTGAAATCGTTTAAGAAAAGGCTAGGAAAACAACAGATGGGAAATCTGCCACCTGGGCGACTGCCCTAAATGCAGATCAGTATTGATTGATTGATTGATTGATTGATTGATTGATTGATTGATTGATTGATTGATTGATTGACTGATTGATTGATTGATTGATTGATTGATTGATTGATTGATTGATTGATTGATTGATTGATTGATTGATTGATTGATTGATTGATTGATTGATTGATTGATTGATTGATTGATTGATTGATTGATTGATTGACTGATTGATTGATTGATTGATTGATTGATTGATTGATTGATTGATTGATTGATTGATTGATTGATTGATTGATTGATTGATTGATTGATTGATTGATTGATTGATTGATTGATTGATTGATTGATTGACTGATTGATTGATTGATTGATTGATTGATTGATTGATTGATTGATTGATTGATTGATTGTGCATAACAGAGTCTATTGTTGTGCATATAACGGTTGTGGCATTTGCCAAAATGAATCGTTCTGCTGCGCACTATGTTGTAAATTAAATTGTACTGTTGCATATACTTCAGGTTTTAAACTCCCTGAAGATACAGCCATAAGGGAGAAATATATAAGGAATATACACCGGAAAAATTATGTCAAAGGCCAAACCGGTCAACGTATTGAACCTAGATTTGTGGTTGGGATGCATCTCTTTCTAAGAGAAAGTGGTAGTATTTTAGGGAGACGAGTTGAATTTTGCTAAGATTTGGTCTACTTTTGATGACATAACATAACATACACTTAACGTGGATGATAGTGCTCTTTTATTAAGGTACACGATGATGGAATGCCAGTTTCGAACTTATAGCGCCTTGAATGTAAAGGGTTTTTATAAGAAAATAGGTGTGTGCCAACTGAGACCTTCTATATAACAGCTGGAATAAGCTGTACAATTTGGTGACACAATTTAAAATTACGAATATCTTTCGACCTCCAATAGGCTAGGATTTTTATACTAGTGAATATTTCGGAGGTTGCCTTCATTCCCGATAGTGATATGTATTTAGTAAGGTGTAGGGAAATAATATTTGCTTTAGAATGATATTGCAATGATTAGTTTCAGCTTAGGGCCCAGTATCCACCAGAACTTCTGATATGGTGGTGGTGGTGGTGGTGATTATTGTTTTAAGAGGAAGTACTTCTGATATGGACTCCTACAATTTCTCACACATATCCAGGAGCTTATCAGTTGATGCAAAGAACTAACATCATGGTTCTATATCAACGTGTATATTTTTGATAGAATAGGTTCGTGCGAATACTATTAAAGCTTGCTCTAAATTTGACTAGGCACTCCTTGTATCCCACAGTTATCGAGAGAAAGTTGGTCTAGCTATTACCATTTATCATAATATAACAACACATCATAAGATTTTACATAATGAGCGTACTATTATTTCTGAGGGCACTTTCCAATTTCTGAATGTAATACATAAATAGTGGATTTACAGAGGTCTTCCCAGTCTATATGTCCATATTAACTCACTCTGAATTTCCTACCGTAGCAACTCTGTCTTAATATTTCTGTAACTACTCAGTATTGCATTGATGGATATCGTCAAGTCTACCGCCATCTTGTATAGTCCGCGCACCTTTTAGAGATATTTCTTTGTACGGGGCGGAGGAGTAAGGAGGGAGCTCTCCCGGTTCCGGTAATACTGCCAGCTGAATGGAAATGAAATCTGAATTGAATCGATAATATGATCGATCGATATGAATTTTCTAAACCTTTATTATCGTAAGCCAACAACTGTGTCATACACACATTATATAACATTATACAACATTTCTCGATGCGAATCTTGTTCCCAGCATGAATTCTGTAGTTTGGCTGTGCTGTGTAAACAACGACAGTACTAGTACGTAAAGTGTACACCAGATGTCGCACAGCGATGCATAAGCGATTCATAGTTTGTATTTCAATGGTTGTCAATACGAATCTCGAAGATACCCGAGGTCGACCTATTCAGCACTAGCAAGACCGACTCCAATCCTCAGACCAAGACAACTACAATATATCAGACCTTAACCGACCTATCGAAACTGTCCGTAATGGCGGCAGCTGGAGTGCTAGTATGCGTTTGTTTTGATTTGTGTAAGCCGTGTTGTTACCAAGTATTTACGGAAATTTGAATATTATTAATCATACATTATATTTATTTATAGTCTTAAGAAGGTTATAGATCCTCTTTCAGTGCCGTAAGAAGCTATTTGTTCTCAAAGAGCTTATTTATTCCAACAATATCGGTGGTGATTAGGTTAATGTTGATTCTCGTGTTCTTGTCTGAAAGTATTTTCTTTATTTTTAGTTACGTATGTAGTGTGTTTATAGTTTAATGTGCTGTGTGCCTGGATGTAAGTAAGAGCTTAAGTGTTCCCGTTTCCAAAAGACCTAGTAATAAGACAAAATTGGGTTAAGAGCATTCGTAAGGAAAACTTCGAACCGAATCATAGGACTAACAATGTTGTGTGGATTAATCATTTTATCATTTTTGAAATCAAATGTATTGTTAGGGATGACATTATATACCCATAGAAGGTGGTGATCTAATTCGAGTGCCGCGCAAACTTCCGAAGTTTAAACTAATGATGCCTATCATAGCATTTGCCTTATCAGCCAACGTACCTTACTACAAAGAACATTAAATCAGTCCCAGGACTAAAATTTATAATTTAGAGACTAAATTAATCTTAAACGGTGACGCAAGAATGATGTAATAAATTTTCAACGTTTTAAAATGAACATGCGTAAACTAAACCTAACCCCATTTCCCGTGGAGTGAACATGAGGATTGTGTTCTTTTATACAAAATACAATTATGCCATCAATTCTGGTGAGTTTTAAGCTGACAAGTGCTTTAGATGGTCAAGTGTATCATACAAATATCGCTTGTACCTACTCAACAATACAGGTGGATTTTGGAGGGTTGAAATTTTGTTGGAGAAATTTGTTTGCATGTTTTACATAATGGGCTGTGGTTAATGGTGGTGTTACATAGTATTCCATATAAGGTTACCGCAATAATGTTCTTTGTTGACATCTATATATCGTATTTGCTGACCGGAGATTCATATGTGAAATATGTTTATACTCTCTGTCTGTTTCAACCTGACGTTGATACAATAATTCTCCTTTCGTTATCTTCCTCTCTGAAATTTAATTTAGACTTACAATACGCTTTAACGCTACTTTTGGTGTTTAATTATTCATATTTTGAGTTAGTGAGTTGCATTTCATGACGTTCGACTTGTGATATTTTCTTTAGGTGACTCGAAATAAACATGCATAACCTTTCTTTCAACCTCTCATATCGCACGCCGATGTCCGCCATGTTTATTCTGGGTTACGGTCTGATGTAATTGTAGTTGGTCTTGCTCAGGCCTTAATGCTACTCTCGATCGTTCAAAGATGGCGAATCGAGTAGCCGGACATGGAAATGTGGGTTTGTTTTGGTTTGTTGTTACCGTTATGTAGTCGGTGTAATTTCATTAAATTTTACGATAGATGTTAGTTTATTTGTAGAATATAAGTGTGCGAGTATATTTATATGAGTCAATGGACACTTAGGATCTGTAATTATACACAGTATGTGAGAATTCGTTTGTTTAGATCATGTTATGAACCAGGTTTAAGTCTAACTATGGCAATGCCTTTCATACAACTATTCTTAATTTGTCTACGGAATAAAACATTAAGAGTGACATGGGTTAAAATAAACATCGTAATTATTTTGAAATAGATGACAAAACTGTAGTGTGCATACATCATTTTGAGAATAAATCTGAGGTTAGGGAATACTTCTCTAATTCCAAACGGTGAACCTATTCGTATTCCTCAAAAAATATAATGTAGTTAGAATATAATTGGTATTGTGATACACAGTCAGTGTCCATGTGCTTTAAAGCGTCGAGTGATCTAGATGCAAGAGTATTTTATAACAGTCTGTGCTTGCCTGTGGACATTTTTGCTAGACCGTGGAGTGTAACAAAATCTATAAGTGTGACAGATGGAGCAATCTGTATCCTGTTACACAGAAGAAATAGTGACTTGGAGGGATTAGCTGGGTTTGTAACGCAAGGTTTAACACTACCAACACCTTCCGATTCATACTGTGGTTATCCGTTATCAAGTAGACTACACCAAACTGAAACTCGTCCATTTGGTTAAATATCAATGTTTAGAGGCAATAGAGATTTTTCACTCATGTTCTTTAATGGGTAGAAACCTATTATATCTTTAAGTGTCTAAATATTTCATTACTAAGGTTACCATCATTGTGTGAAGTGGTGCTATGCCATATGTCAATATTATTACCAAGGCCGTTTACTGGGTTAACATAAACATTTCGGTTGGGCTTAGTGGCTCAGACGGTTAAGGCGCTGGCCTTCTGACCCCAAGTTGGCAGCTTCGTTCCTGGCTCAGTCCGGTGGTATTTAAAGGTGCTCAAATACGTCAGCCTTGTGTCGGTAGATTCACTGGAACGTAAAAGAACTACTGCAGGAATAAATTCCGGCACTTCGGCGTCTCCGAAAACCGTAAAAATGTTCATAGTTCTCATGAGAGCGAATAAATTGAGGAATTTAGCACCTTAATTTATTTTGAAACATTCAAAATGATGTTTTAAATATAATTTTAACAGTTTTATTATGCATTTTCCTGTATCGAGCGAAGTGAAATTTAAGAGAAAACGTTATTTGACTGAATGAAATTTCTAAATAATCAACTTGTTCTCTTTTCTAGTAGACTATATGTTATTCTAGTCGATTATATGTGATACGTACTTGTTGGCGAAGCGTTTTCATATGCAAAAAAGTGATTTTCCTTATGATGTTACATTTATCATGTTAAATGACCACCATTTTACGTAATATTTTTGCGTTAGCCAATCCGAGCAATTCGGCTACTTCGGCCGCCATGTTTTTTTGATATTACGGTCTGAGGATTGGAGTCGGTCTGGCACTAGGGTGTCCATGTATCGCTAAAAGGTGCGCGAACGGTACTTTAATATGTTAAGTGGAACTAGTTGTTTGTTAGATAAAATGTATCTATTGCTTGTCATATTTACTTACATGTTTCGTTATGTCAGTGCGTTGCCTACGAGATACAGAAGGCCGGGAAATACAGCACACTAGACTCGTCCTCGAAGTACTTCTGGCAAGTGCCGCTAGAGTTCTCTTTACTGTTCTGTCTCTTCCGCTCATTACAACACGTTCGAATATGAAAAACTATAACAATTCATTAAAACTAGTAATTTCAGAAGGCAACAAACAGATATGAGATCAAAGATAGACCAAGAGCAATTGTTTGACTTATTTTCTACAACGTATTTCTTACAATATGCTTAAACGAAATAAGTAATTCACGAAAGAAGCAGAGAAAGCCGATGGCGAGTTTCTTACCGATTCCTTTAATTGTGCCTCAGAGTATCCGATAAGCGGATCGAGATTGCGGTCATAAATAACTTTGGGTTTAATCGCCATTTATCCAATTATCAGCGATCCAATCTTTTCCTCCGCACATCTGATATTTTGACATTCGTATTGAAACCGCTGTTTGGTGAGCGATGTTATGCCCGTTACGCAAATATTTAGCGTCGTTTCACCATATTTCTCTTTTTTCTTCCCGTAAAATGAAATTTGTGTTCGCTTCTGTGGTGTAGTGGTTAGTCCCGGAGGTCCGGGTTCGATTCCCGGCTCTGCCACGAAATTTGAAAAGTGGGACGAGGGCTGGAACGGGGTTCACTCAGCCTCGGGAGGTCAACTGAGTAGAGGTGGGTTCGATTCCCACCTCAGCCATCCTCGAAGTGGTTTTCCGTGGTTTCCCACTTCTCCTCCAGGCAAATGCCAGGATAGTACCTAACTTAAGACCACGGCCGCTACCTTCCCTCTTCCCTGCCTGTCCTTTCCAATCTTTCCATCCCTCCACAAGGCTCCTGTTCAGCATAGCAGGTGAGGTTGCCTGGGCGAGGTACTGGTCATCCTCTCCAGCTGTATCCCCCGACCCAAAGTCTGGTGCTCCAGGACACTACCCTTGAGCGGTAGAGGTGGAATCCCTCGTTGAGTCCGAGGGAAAAACCGACCCTGGAGGGTAAACGGATGAAGAAAGCAGAAGAAAATTAAATTCGTTCTAACAGGAATAAAGCTCCTAAATGACCAATTTTAGCATACTTTTCAATTTGGTTTGCTTTTTGGTCAAGTTCAGATACCGTAAAACTTTTTTCTGATTTCATTACCCGTATCCTACTTCTCAATTTACAGATTATTTTCTGTAATCTGATATTTAATTTTCTCATCCGTATATTTTTTAGATTTAACAGAGATACTCGTAGATTTTCCTTGATACAGAAACGAGACTTGTACTCCGTTTTCGTTTGTGGCTGACGTATGAAAATATGGTATATTCATCGTCATCTGAATCGGAACTTTTACTAAATTTTGATGACAATAGATCATTTTTGGGAGCTGGACGCTTCCTGCTTTTGACATTTTCCTGTTTGTGAACAGGATACACAATGAAAACAGAAGGAAATTTGATTGATGTGCTTACACTGAAATCTGTTATGAGAAGAATTGCTAGGTACCTAAAGAGATCCTACTATATCACTTTGCCTAGAAATAGTTTGCTTCCATTTCTCCCTTAAACCGCACTCGGAAGGGAAACTATGGAACGTCAATTTTCATGCTTTTTTAGTATCATCCGAAATAGAGAGGTACACAACAGTGCACCTTCTTCTCAACCTCACAGACACGCACCGACAGAAACAATATTCACAATAAATTGCACAAAATCAAGACAGCATCACAATTACTCCGCATATCATAATGTTAAACTCCGCCAAGAACAGAACGGAAACCTGACATCTAGCGGCCAAACCGTGAACACGGTCGGGCCGCTTTTTCAGCGACAAATTAGTAGCTATCCCCCGGCCTTGTATATCTCGTAGGCAACGGTCAGTGTTGTGTTATTCATAATTTAAATGCTGCTAAGGTAATGCATTAACCTAACTAATACATTCGTTCATAATCCTCTTCTTGTTTATGGTGAATTATTCCAATTATTGTCTACAAATTACATGGTTTTGACGTAAATCTTGGAGTTTCTGTAGGAAATAAATCTAAGGTGCGAAGCTTTCGCATCGAAATAAAGTAATGTATATGACTCCCTAACCTTAAACAGTAGGCAGCTGATCCCCCTATGACGCCCACCATTTTGGTTTTGATATTACGGTCTGATAATATATTGTAAAAATCGGTCTTGTTTTAAGTCTATTCGTTCTGAGAAAACATAACAGTGACTTGCAGTGTGAACTCTCTGACAGTAAACAAGCTTTATCTGATCTGCAGTCTTATTATACATTATTTGCGAGCATTTTATAGAATTTACTGAGCAATGGATGAAATTGAGGCGGAAAGACTACCTAATACGTCTGAAGACTCTGAGGAGTGCCTATACGGACCGCAGGTAACCTTTCAGCTTCTCATCTATTGACAAAAATGTTATACTTTCAAGACAAGAGATGTCAAGCTCAATAGCTTCCATTTGTCTCCTTCCAGAACATGACGACTGAAGATTTTCTGTACAAGATGATAATACCAATACTTACACAAGCTCTTTTTGAGATTAGTATAGAACGTCCAGAAGATCCAGTGACACACCTGGCCGTGTATTTAATTAAACACAAGAGCGAATACGACGAAATTCCCTATTCGGACTTGCCTCATAGTATGTATTTTGATCTAACGTTATTTCTGCATTATTATTATTATTATTATTATTATTATTATTATTATTATTATTATTATTATTATTATTATTTTTATTATTATTATTAATCTATCATAATCAGCTAATTCTATCAGTAAATGATATGGCCTTCTGAAGTTTTCAACTGAGATAAGTGTTTGTCTTTTCCACACACAGCGATTTTGAGTAGTATTTTGCCAGTTTTCTCCGGTGTTCTTTCGGATGTCCTTATCCCAACGATCTAGTTGCCTTCCTCTTGGTCCCTTTCTGTCTCTTGGGCTCCATTCAAGAATAACCTTGGTCCATCTAGCGTCCCTTCTTGTGGCTACATGTCCTCGTCACTGCCATTTCAAGTAAGACACTCTGTTGATGATATCACTAACCTTTGTGACTGCTTTTATATCATCAGCACTCTTTTTAATCTTTTTCTGATAAATCCGAGTATGGACCTTTCGCTAAATACGCCATTCTATACCTTCCACTCATCACTTTATCCATCTCCCAGTTCCATTCAATCTTCTTAACCCCGTTCAATCTTCTGGCCAGAGAGAGGACTTCACCCTCTGGGTGGCCCACCCCACCTCCTCAGGATGGGGAATGAAAACATTTGTCATTCATTCATAGACCTTACCATTCCCCTTTGGGCTGTTCTTAATTTCCGTTTGATAAATGTATTCACTGTCCAGGTCTCAAAGCCATACGTCATTACAGGGAGAATTCACTTGTCATGAACTTGATCTTCCGATTTACTTATATGTTGGAATTGAATATGATGGAATATCTCCGAAATGCCTGCCATCCTAATTTAATTCTTCGCCAAGGAAGTTGTATTCACTGACATTTCCAAGAACGTTGCCTTCTATTATCGCGTTTCCAGCAGTAACCCTTTTATTTTGCATGATTTTTTTTTTCTTTTGGACAGGTTCATTTATGCTAACTTGTTGACATACTAGGAAAAGATCTCTTACTTTTGATTGGAGTTCGTCTTTATCATTAGCTAGCAACACAATGTCGTCTGCAAACCTCAAGTGGTTCAGGCTTTCCCTTATTAATTCTGATTCCTCGATCTTTCCGTTGAAATTTTGACATTGCCTTTTCAAAAACTGCAGAGAAGAAAGAGCTTTGGTGAGATGGAATCACCTAGTTTTACACCTCGCTCAATGGGAAAATTTGTGGTTGTTTCTCTGACACTAACAAAGGCTGAAGATGTTTCGTATAGGTCTATATCATAAAGTACGTTATTTCTACATCATGTTCAGCTAATGCCTGCAGAAAGGATGTGTGACTGATAAACAAATGCTAAACAGATACTCCTATCTGGTGTTCATTCGCCCGAATAATTACTTCTGTAAAATCCAGATCCCTGATAAATAGTGCTAAAACCGCTGCGGAATCCCGTCTGTTCATCATCATCTTCATCATCCTCCTTTGGCCGTCCACAGTCGCTCGGGTGCGGTACAAGAGCGCTCTGCATGTTTGTTTATCCAGGTACATTTCTTCTTTCTCAACTTGGTGCCATTCGACTCCTCTTCCTTCCAGGTCCTTCTTTACTTGATAGATCCATCGTTTCTCAGTCTACCTCTAGGTCCTTTGCCTTCCAGTTCCTTTTCTAGGCATTTTCTTGGTGTTCTCATTTGATCCATTCTTTTTACATGCCCATACCATTTGAGTCTTGATGTTCGTACATTTTCGCTTAGCGACTGTTTTGCTTGTGTATTATGACGGACTTCTTCGTTCCGGATCTTATCTCTTCTTGTTTTCTGTAGCATTGACATCAGGAACGTCCATTTCTGCAGCTTGAAGTCCGCTACTATCTCTACTGTTCATCGTGCAGGTTTGAGGGGCATATGTAGTTATTGGCACGAAATATACCTGATAAGGGTTCTCTTGGTACTTATAAGTTTTTTTTTTTTTGTTTTTTTTTTTGCTAGTTGCTTTACGTCGCACCGATACAGATAGGTCTTATGGCGACGATGGGACAGGGAAGGGCTAGGAGTGGGAAGGAAGCGGCCGTGGCCTTAATTAAGGTACAGCCCCAGCATTTGCCTGGTGTAAAAATGGGAAACCACGGAAAACCATTTTCAGGGCTGCCGACAGTGGGGTTCGAACCTACTATCTCCCGAATACTAGACACTGGCCGCACTTACGCAACTACAGCTATCGATCTCGGTAAAAGTATTTGATTATCCTATAGAAGAGACCTAACTTTGTGATAAAATTGTGCCCCTTTTTGGACTCTGTTAGTGATTTCGGCAGAGGACTTTGCGTCATTGGTGTCATCCCGTCCGTTCAACAGGTTGAATTGAGTCGAGCGTTGAGCTGATTCTATTTGTCAGGTCCGTGATGAATATTTTGTACAGGACAGCCAAAAGGTTGATAGGACGGTAATTCTTCTGATCGTGGATACTTCCTTTTTTATGTAGCACGATGATCTTCGCTTTGTTCGCAGATTTATGGATCGATGCTCGTTGTAGAAAAGAAGTGAAAATTTTATATAGTTAGTGCACCCGCAAGTTTCAGAATATCAACTGATAGACCATCGCTTTCAGTGCCCCCGCCCACTGTAGGTGGGGACGGTACAATAACATCCACGGTATTCCCTACCTGTCGTAAAAGGCGACAAAAAGAGGCCCCAGGGGCTCTGAACTTTGGAGCGTGGGTTGACGACCACGGGGCCCTTAGCTGAGTCCTGGCATTGCTTCCACTTACTTGTGCTAGACTCCTCACTTTCATCTCTCCCATCCGATCTTCCTTGGTCAACTCTTGCAATTTTCCGACCCCGACGCTATTAGATTTCCGTGGGCTAGGGAGTCTTCCATTTTTATTCCCCTGTGGGTGGGGGCAGTACAATAACACATACGGTATCCCCTGCCTGTCGTAAAAGGTGACTAAAAGGAGCCCCAGGGGCTCTGAACTTTGGAGCGTGGGTTGGCGATCACGGGGCCCTTAGCTGAGTCCTGGCATTACTTCCCCTTACTTGTGCCAGGCTCCTCACGTTCATCTATCCTATCCCACCTCCTTTGGTCAACTCTTGTTCTTTTCCGACCCCGACGCTACTAGGTTTGCGAGGGCTAGGGAGTTTTTCATGTTCACGCCCTTTGTTGCCCTTGTCTTCCTTTGGCCGATATCTTCATTTTTCGAAGTGTCGGATCCCTTCCATTTTTTCTCTATGATTAGTGTTATATAGGGGATGGTTGCCTAGTTGTATTTCCTCTTAAAACAATAATCACAACCACCATTCTTCCATTTTCACGCTCTTCGTGGCCCCTGTCCTTCTTTGGCCGAACCTTCATTTTTTGAAACGTCGGATCCCTTCCATTTTTTCTCTCTGGGTAGTGTTATATAGAGGATTGTTGCCTAGTTGTACTTCCTCTTTAAACAATAATCACCACCACCACCATCGCTTCCAGTGGCTTTTTCTTTTTATATTCTCAAAATAGCCCTTTTTGACTTCAGACGGTAGCACATCCGGGACGTGTGAAATTGTATTAAGGTCTGGCATTACAAAATTTTCTACAGTTTTACTGTATAATGATCTGTAGAAGTGTCTAACAAATTCTAGCAGTTCGTCTTTGTTAGTTATTCTACCATTTTCTCCATCCATTGGTATTATTTGTTTTCTGCCTGTGGTTATCATTCGTTTAACAGACCTTAAACTCGTTCTCTTCCCAATGCTGGTTCTATGTTTCTTGGCAGTTGCTTTCATGTGTTTCCTCAATATCTTACATAACCCGGAATATTCTACTTGTCAGTGTCAGTTTCAACTTCCATCTCTCTCTTGTTCTTTAGTAAAACTCTTGTTTCGTCAGGTAAATTGTTTAATCGTATGATTTGAATCAATTGAAGGAGTTTTTTCAAAACTGGATAAATGTAAACTGGTACGTGTTCAGGAAAATCGTTTTTCTTTCTTACTGCAATACTTTTCGCTTTTCAGGATAAACGATGTGCCCTACAATAGGCATCCTAAAATGGCATAATATATCGCAAAAAACTTAAGATCTCTTTTCAGTTATCAGTAACTTCTGTTGTTCCTAAAAATTAAAGTGGTGGCAAAACACTACATTTTTGACAAATAGGGTTCATTAGAAGTGTACATAATTATACTTCCAAAAATGCAAACGCAACCAGTTTTGGGCACGTAAATCTGTCATATCAGTAAGAAAACACTTAAAGGTTAGTGATAACTGCAACGAAATATTGTTAAATGCTATTTGTTCGGGGCGTCCGCCTATAGAGATCTTTTGCCCCTCACGAAATAGCTTAATAAACATTTATCGAAGTGCCAAAATTGTTTTATTATGTACCTACCTAACGCACATATATTTTGCTTAGGTCACTTGTTTACCATGTAACTGTTCAATCTCGTCAAAACACTTGGGGAGATGAAAGTTATTATCTTGGGACACATGAATATTAGGTGGCTTGCCCGCAAATTGCCACGCAAATAGAAACAATTAACATTCCATGGTTCCCCATTTCTCTATGTAATGTTTGGACGCCATGGTTACAGTTTTAAATAAAACTGTAAACCAAAATTTATATTTACTAGCATAGAGACTTATACTTAAATCAAAGGGGTAGGATTTTAAATAATTAACCATTAAGTATCGCTTAAGAAAGAAAATTAACGCAATATAAAATACAAATGAATTGATTATACAAAACAATGAGATGAATCGGAAAAGTTCCTTAAAGCGTGGAGGAATTTATAATTTACTGAATTTACTATTGCTTGCTTTATCTAATTGAAGCTCACCAATTGCAGCTTTCGTTGACGTAATCTGGTTTCCGTGGTTACTCGTTCTCTTCTTCTCGATGTAGACTTTGCTCCATGGACATCCTTCCTTCCTTCTCTGATATGGTACGGGCTATCTGGACTAGCACTCCCTATTTGCCTAGTCTTTAAATTAGACATTGGTCCTATACTTGTAAAAACTGATCAACGTTGATCGTATGAGGAGAAAATTCAGAGATGTGAATTTTTCCATATTAGTAGAAATCTCAATCCAATTGAGCTATACAATTTATACGGTACAGACTTGTATCAAAATTCCGTAGACTTGAACTAAACATAGTTCTTCGTCCAGAAGATTTACTGAATATAACACAAGCCGTAAACTTGTTTCGTCTCACGCAGATCCGATTACATTACCGCAGCTGAGTACAGTATCGAAGCGATAACACATTGTACAAAATAACTATGTCGCAGAGCGACCACACACTGTTTCAAAATTACAAACCACGTCGTACAAAGTAGATGTTCACAGTAGAAGTAGTGGTGATGGAGTATCCGTAGTTAGGTTGTAAGGTTGTCAGGTTGGAAGGTCCCGTTCTCGTGTTGAGAATCAGTATATATCCGGGCTCACCCCCACTCTTGGTAACAGTTCAATCTCAAAACTCATATACAACGAAGTATCTGATTCGATAGATCGAAGCATCAACTCCCCTTCTCTTATTCCTCGACAAGTCCAGAAGGCGTGGCGATGATATAGCTGACCAGCTTGCAAGCCTCGCGCACGGGTCGCTGTTTACTAGCCTTGGTCATAAAATAAACCCATGACTCACGCAAAATCCCAAGCTTCAAGAATAACCCTCCGTATACACAAATATGAGATGAAATGAAAACAACTATGTCTCAACATATTGACCGTATTTACAACATAATTAATTCTTATCCTACATAATATAATAATTTAAATACTAAAACGATGTTATTATATATACAATATGATTCCAAAATGCCTTGATTACAAATGATTGACGTTGAATAAATATGTTATTACAAATAATTGCCGATGGCGGATAAACTTGATATCAAATGATATCGCGTAAAATGATATTATATTAAATTAGTAGGGCTGGAGAAGCCTGGACGGTTACAACCTTGACTCACTACAGTCTTCTTTATGGTAGGTAACAAGGATAGGCCTATTGCTTTCACTATTGCTCCTTTGTTTCGGATGTACTTTATTTAAACGGTTTTATACGCCATTGTAAAAATCCCTTGGCGATGCTCGTGAAGTAAAAAACCTTAGGAACTTTTTAAAGTCTTTCGCTTTCTCGCAACTAACCATATTTCTTCTAGGCTGTAGGTCATATATGTCCATGTGAAGTCAATCATGAAAAAAGGTGAAAACTACATGGGCTACAAACTACTACTGCAGCTGTCACAGTCATGGTAACCTACGTCAAGACTTTTGAGATAGTTTATCACTTCAATTGTCGGAATCAGAATGCCACGGATGTTTTTGTTGTGGGCGCAGTTTGCAAACTCTCTCATGATCTATTGAAGTGATTGCACACAACCATATTTTGGTGATGATTTTTCCCTCACATTATGAAGAGCATCCTCGTATCTTCCATGGCTAGTTGGCATCCGATTGAAGGTGATCCATAACGCCCGAGGCCGTGTAAATCCAAGGGGTTTCGTTGAAGTCATATTCTAAGAAACTCTGCAGAGGGATCACTCCATGTCCAGACTTCATTCCACGATGACTGCAAACAAACAAACAAAACAAAGAATCATTTCACTCTTACCTCCATATAATGGAGGTGGGCGGGCCACAATCTAAACCTGTAGTTCTTTGGCCACGAATAAGAGCCTATAGTATGACGTATTGTCTTTTGTACCATGTTTCGTACATTTCATCCATTAATCATTTTCACTGTTTGATCTGTCGCAGGAGGAACCACATCCACACAGAGCGAGCCCCAGTATGAGCCCACAACCCCGCCATCATAGTTGGCCTCCACTACTTCCCCGTTTATTTTCATGTAAGTTTATACAATTTTTGTATTACATAATATGTATAGGTTGGTATTTGTTTGCTTCATTTGATATTGTTCTTTGACATTTTTTTCTTTCGTTCTTAAGGTCACTGTACATGGAGACATCACTTCAACATTTGATCACATTTATAACAATATATTGTACCGTACCCAGGGATAAATACCCTCTAGGACGATGCCTCCATTCCTGTATGAACATCCGACTAACTCAGAGTTGGGCAGAGAGTGGGTTGGTCGTCAATTGGGTCAGGATAAAAGTCGAATTTCTACACTTAAATATAAGTAAATGACAGGAAAATGGAGGTATAACTCGAATGAGAAACAATCATATGGGGTAGGATGAATTTATTCATAAATATCCCCGAATCATTCTACTTGAAATCAATTAAATCAAATAATAAAATAGCATTATAAAATCTCAAAATAACAGAAATAGCTGGACATTGACAACGTTAATTATTTAAAGAAACAAAGTGAATAAAGTATCAAGCACAACATTGAATACTTGCATACTTTCAGAAATGATCTTCTTCCTTTTTGTCCATAGTTCAAGTGATATGGTAATAAGTATACGCATACACTGATATGTAGTTATTTCGGATGGAGTCACACTAGAAAATATCGCAACGATACGGGTTACGAA
Organism: Anabrus simplex; assembly: GCF_040414725.1. NCBI lineage: Eukaryota > Metazoa > Arthropoda > Insecta > Orthoptera > Tettigoniidae > Anabrus > Anabrus simplex. Next base: position 401,617,937 of record NC_090268.1, on the reverse strand, counting down.
TTTAATTTAAATCGAGAGTCGCCAAAATTGTATCGTTAAAGAAAATTACTATATAAAGAAAAGTTACGATGAAAAAGATAAATTAAGACGCAATGGGATATGATCTGAATTATGTAAAATACTAGTGGCATTTCCTACGCTATATTTACAACAAAGCAAATAAGCAACACTAAACACATCTATTTACATCGAATAAAGATAAAAAGTCTTACATACTACACAGACTCTACGTGAATCGCGGTTCACCACAAAGGATCTAGTGAAAACTAGATTGACCATCAATAAAACTCAGCACTCGGGCTGTTCCCCATTAAAACAACGAGACAAGGTATTCAAACAACATGTAACAATATAAAACATCATCCTGTAAGGGAAAAACATATAAATAACCATTAATAGTATGTAGAAAGCAATGGGCAACATTGCCTCCTTCTGCTGTATTTGAGCGCTCAACGGCGCGGTCATTCGTCATGTATATCCGGGTGGGCAGTGAGCTGAAAGGAAATGTTGAACTCAACACTGTACTAAGGCTTGGTCTCTGTCTCCCAAGATTGTGACACGGAAATATCATCTCATTCGCGCCGTCCAATAAAAAACACGGCCAATATATCAGCTTGCAATGAGATAACGTCTTTCGTCGGCTATACGGAAACTCACGTGTAATCATTCCTTCCTAGCATGCTTTTACAAATTAGCACACATCAGACTCCTTGGTCTGGAATCAATTCCGTCAATTCCGATAACAATATACTCTCAGAAGACAATTGGCAGGTACATGTCCACTGCACATTATTCTTTTACATATCAGGCATGCAGTCGGCCTGCGTAATCACTTTATCATTTCGCATGCAATCTTATTTCTCATATCTCTTATGAATCACATTAGATTTCTACATTATGAGACCCGGTTCGTTTCCTGTGCAAATCATTGGGCAAAAACAGATTCCAACCTAAATTCGAAGATCCTATTCTTTCAACGTCGTTATGCAGCTCCTTACGTACAGCTTCTGAAATACCATGCGTCATGCAATTAGCTATAACTGTCTCTCTAAATGATCAAAATGAAATGACGTAGTAAGTATTTAACTTTGAATTTGGATGAACTTGTCAATCTAATCCTCCTAGCACTATTTTACAAGGAAAAATCGGAATATTCTACACTAAATAAACATGCATAAATGAATAATAATCTAATCCTAACAAATCCCTCATTATCCCAATTATTTAGTCATAGATCAAAATAAAAATAAAAAGAACATGCATTACTCTCTTATCCGTATACCGGTATACAACAATATCAAAGTGAATCAAACATATGCCGTCAGGCTTACTTTACATTAAATAAAATCTCTATTCTAAACTGCACTAGTATTTTAACATAACTCATATAACAATCCATAATTAACACATGCGTCTTATCTTAATTTGTGGCGACTCTCTGGATACATGGTAGCAGCTCACATCTCTGCTATATTAGAGATTTACTCCATATCGATCACAGCTTCAACACGTGAAAATGCACTTCCTTTTTCCACAGGCGAAGCCATCTTCTTGCTGAAAAGTTTAACACTGGAACACAGAAAGCTTTGGATGAATATCTCTTCACCGCTCACTTCTATAAGTGACGAACGACCCTTGGTTATGAATTCAGCCAAGCACACTGACACATTAATAATGCAAACTTTATATTTAAGGGTTTATATACACAGTTCTTGAGAGCGGCACGCGGTACGGATCGAGAGTTCCTCGCGAAACGCGACCGACACGAAAAAGTGAGACAATGGCACGTCTCTCCTGCACTTGCTACACTGCGGCTAATTATCACCGTCTCTATATGTTGATAGTAAACTTTGCAATAATATAATCTGCAATTAACTCTGGAACAGTTATTTTATCCAACTGCACAACTGAAACACTTGTTTAAAATCATATACTGTTACTGATATAACACTTCAGTATCCGCGATCACAATGACACTTCTACTCTCTTCAAACTACCCGATCAGAATGACGCTCTCCTGAGCTTGGGGTGCTGAGGAAGCTTCGGTAACGCCGTTTCAACTATGGGGTTCCCGCTTGTCTAGACAAACCACCAATCAGAAAGCTTGCCATGTATAATGTCACAATAATAATTTTAATACATTTATAAAACACAATTCAAACAATGGCAAATCTCTTCCTATAATTTTTAGATCGTATTTCTGATCATATTTCACTTATAGACCTGTGGAAAACCGACAAATGACAGAATTAAACTCAAGCAACTGTACACGTTGGTCAACCTGGGATTATCACTTGGCGCGATGTAGACTTCATGGTTGCCGTATCCTCACGTTCTTATTGGCGGAATATATAGCTTGGTCAGCACCTTGTACACGTGCCGATCTTTACCAACGCTTGGTTACGCTAAGCTATTCTCACGGTCCCGAGGAAGTGTTGGGCAATACCCAGCGACTTGATGTCTCCATAGACATCCGGTCTCAACTATCTTGGGATTCAATACTCTACCATTTGTGACTGGAATTTATATGAGTAAAATTTATATATTATGTCAAATAATACTCTGAATATTTCTTATGGGCCGGCAGGATACGGCTCAATATTACACTGGCATGAATTGAAGTGTCTGTGCTGTGCGTATATTCTTTGGCACCTTGTGAATATACAAAAGGAATAAAAATTAAGTTAAACTATATTAACGTAATAAAAGTTTAAATTAAAGGCAACAGACTCTGTGTTTCACTATAATACTGTCCGGCTCCGTGGCTAAATGGTTAGCGTGCTGGCCTGTAGTCACAGGAGTCCCGGGTTCGATTCCCGGCATGGTCTGAAATTTAACCACCATTGGTTAATTTCGATGGCTCGAGGGCTGGGTGTATGTGTGGTCTTCATCATCATTTCATCCTCAACATGATGCGCAGGTCGCCTACGGGAGTCAAATCAAAAGACCTGAACCTGCCAAGCCGAACATGTCCTCGGACACTCCCGGCACTAAAAGCCATACGCCATTTCATTTTCTTCACTATAATACTGTATATTCACTTTGTGCTTATTATAACAATTCGTTGTACGCCTTGGCTTGAAATATTGTGGTCTATGTCTACAAGGCGAAATAATAAGATAATTACATAAGTAAGAAGAGGAAGAAGAAGAAGAAAAGAATGGCACTATTAATAGACATAATAACATAACAGCAAGAAAGTTGAGTATTTTCGGTTCTACGTATGCCTGTGAACGACTCTTTTCTATTTTAAAAACAACCAAACCAAAACAGAGAATCCAGTTGTCAGATCACAATTTGAAGTGTGCTCTTAAACTTAACTCTTAAACTTAATGGTAGGATTACAGTCATTACAGTAATAGAAGGCAGTAACTTAGGAAGACAGGATAATCTTTGAATACTGATATTTGATGTGATTTTTAGAGATATTTGGCGTGATTGACTTCCCTCCTTGTTTTAGTTGTGATTTTATAGTGTTTTGACGGTATGTTGTGTAGCTTTTCAGTGTTTTACAGACTTATAGGAAGGAATTTTAACTATACATGTGAGTACCATATGCATGTTCATGTTTAACTATTGTTGTCATGGCCATGCATAACATTCACTTGGCGAGTTGGCCATGCGGTTAGGGGCGCGCACCTGTGAGCTTGCATCCGGGAGATAGTGGGTTCGAACCCCACTGTCGGCAGCTCTGAAGATAGTTTACGGTGATTGCCCATTTTCACACCAGGTAAATCCTGGGACTGTACCTTAATTAAGGCCATGGCCGCTTCCTTCCCATTCCTCGGCCTTTCCTATGCCATCGTCGCCATAAGACCTATCTGTGTCGGTGCGACATAAAACAAAATAATAGCATAACATTCGTACATGTTATGTTTTGATACACAATTGATTTCGACGTTTTTAATTTACTTCCTAATATGAATTTGATAAGTACTAGCGTGATCACTTCTAATTCAATTATGTCACTAAACTACGCAGAAGTTCTTCCGGTATCGAAATTATGAATAACCACTACGTAAAACTAACGCTGAAGTATCCTATTCGACGTGTTCATAGACCCCCATTGCTTGTCCCTATATCACTGGTCTTGTCCAGAACCTATCCCAACCGTCCGCACGGCAAGAACCATTCCAGACCCTATCCTAACCGTCCGCACGGCAAGGACCAGTCCAGACCCAATCCTAACCGTCCGCACGGCAAGAACCAGTCCGGACCCTATCCTAACCGTCCGCACGGCAAGAACCAGTCCAGACCCAATTCTAACCGTCCGCACGGCAAGGACCAGTCCAGACCCTATCCTAACCGTCCGCACGGCAAGAAACTAGACCAGGCCCTACTCTAACCCTCAGGCTCCACTCGTTAGTCCCTAAGTAGAGAGGTTGGCAGCACTGTGCACCGCGTGACAACGTCCTCTTCGAGAAGTCCGCGAGAAGTAAACAAACGACTGTCGTTCCGCGCGTACGTCTGTGTTGTGAAAGTCTTGTCTCGAGGGAGCAAGTATTGACGTAAAGTTATATCTTGAATAAAGAGACACTTGATTTTACTATATACAAATATTTGAACATCACGTAGCACCTGTTTTAAATTCAATTTATTAACTTCAACTTCCTCTTAAATGTACGGACGATATATAGATCAATGTAGAATACCGGTACTTAGAAGCGGACAGATCAATGGACACAGGACAAACTTCCAAAGTTAGGTGTTCTTTTTGTGAACGTTCTTTATATGGAGAGAGAGGAATTGCTCTACACTTAAGATGCGCACATCCCGACCACAGCGTGACATCAAGCACGCACATCGTGTCTTATGCATCCAAACAACATTCGATATTATCACCCAACGAACGCGTTGATACCCATACAGTCGACAACGCTAATTTATTAGAAAACAAAAACAGTTCACTGTGTCTTCTGGTACGGGCTAGAGCAATTTTGTTACTTTCATTCATCTGTCTCTGTCTTATCCTTCGTTTTGACAATATGAAAGTTTTTTTTTTCGTGTGACTATTTCTAGCCGAGTGCAGCCCTCGTAAGGCAGACCTTCCGATGAGGGTGGGCGGCATCTGCCATGTGTAGGCAAGTGCGTGTTGTTGTGGTGGAGGGTAGTGTTATGTGTGGTGTGTGAGTTGCAGGGATGTTGGGGACAGCACAAACACCCAGCCCCCGGACCATTGGAATTAACCAATGAAGGTTAAAATCCCCGACCCGGCCGGGAATCGAACCCGGGACCCTCTGAACCGAAGGTCAGTACGCTGACCATTCAGCCAACGAGTCGGACAATATGAAAGTGACCGAGGTATGAGCGATGCCAGTAATGCCATTCCTTCTGCAGCCAGTCCCTGTTATGAATGATGTGAAAATGTTGCTCGTAGGGTCGGTTAGTGTATGCATTTCAGTGGGCTTGGCAGACTGATATGTAATAACAACATCTGGCTCGGTGAGGAAAGGAACGGGAAACTACCCCACTCTTCATTTCCCTAGCACGCCTCTTCAGTGGTGCCTAGGCCGTCTATGACAGCTGATGGCAGAGCTGTTGAGGTTCCAACCAGCCTTAAGGCTGAAGACTGAACATACATAAAATATAATAATAATAATAATAATAATAATAATAATAATAATAATAATAATAATAATAATACCTCGGATAAATAGTTCGAGGAAGTAAGGAAGTACCTCAGATCAGGAGGACATCTCAAACCGATCTAAATACAGATCAGTGATCAGCAACTTTAAGGGCTTCTACGATGAGCAAATTCAGATCAGCGGCAGGACAGAAGAGAGAAGACAGTTAGCCAGAATGAAATGAAATGGCGTATGGCTTTTTAGTGCGGGGAGTGTCCGAGGACAAGTTCGGCTCGCCAGGGGCAGGTCTTTTGATTAGACTCCCGTAGGCGACCTGCGCGTCGTGATGAGGATGAAATGATGATGAAGACAACACATACACCCAGCCCCCGTACCAGCGAAATTAGCCAATAATGGTTAACATTCCCGATCCTGCCTTATATCGAACCCGGGACCCCCTCTGACTAAAGGCCAGCACGCTAACCATTTAGCCACGGAGCCGGACAGGCAGCCAGAGAAAGAATGTAATGTTCCTGGGCACCAGAAATGACTTATAGTTACTTCACCTGATCTCTAATGACCCTAAACGAGAATAATAAAAATAATCATATTCCATCTTGGAAAATGAATGATGATTGAATATAAATTTATAATTGTGAATTACGATGGAATGAATGAGCACAGTAGAAATAGTGTTTGAGATGAGGATGAGTGATATAATTGGAACTGGTTGGCGATGGTACTGATAGTGCCGCAGAACTCAGTAAACAGTGAATTTGAGGTACACACCACTGCATCCAGGAGTATCTTGAGGCTATTCAATATTCAATATTCAATATTCAATATTCAATATTCAATATTCTGTAATTTTTAAGGAAGCAGTGGTAGCAGCAGAAGGAAGCTACGTAATTATTCTTCTTCATCATCATCATCTTCTTCTACCACTTTTCCTACACCTGTCGGGTCACGGGTGTAAACTGTGTCGCACATGCGGATGCACTTCCTGACGTCAGATCTTTTGTGGAGGCATATAATCACCATTGCGAATTTCTGTGATGGTTGGTAGTGTAGTGTGTTTTCTGAATACGAGGAGAGGGTTGGGACAATCACAAACACCCAGTCCTCGTGCCATAAGAGATCATAGGCGAGATGCGCGTCTCTGACGATCGAGCTCCAATTCTGATCAAGCCATCGGATTTAACCAATGAAGGATAAAATCCGTGAACCGGTCGGTAATCGAACGCGGGACCCCTTGGACCAAAGGCCAGCACGCTAACCGTTTGATCATGGAGCTGGACGACCGAATGGTTTGATTATGTCATTTGGGTGAGTCAGCACGTTTATCGATTAATTCTTGAATGACATTGATTCTTTTGTCGACTGTTGTCTTAGAGGATGAGAGTGGTAAAATGCATTCACGGTATCCCCTCCATGACGTAAGAGGTATAATAATAATAATTTCGTGTGGCTATTCCTAGCCGAGTGCAGCCCTTGAAAGGCAGACCCTCCAATGAGGGTGGGCGACATCTGCCATGTGTAGGTAACTGCGTGTTATTGTGGTGGAGGGTAGTGTTATGTGTGGTGTGTGAGTTGCATGGATGTTGGGGACAGCACAAACACCCAGCCCCCGGGCCATTGGAATTAACCAATGAATGTTAAAATCCTCGACCCGGCCGGGAATCGAACCCGGAACCCTCTGAACCGAAGGCCAGTACGCTGACCATTCAGCCAACGAGTCGGGTGACGTAAGAGGGGACTAAAAGGAGATCCAGGGGCTCTCCTCCTGAGAGTGTGGGTTAGCGACCACGGGTCCCGTACTTAGTTTGAAATTGCTTCCACTAACTTGTGCCAAGCTCCTTACTTTGATTTATCCTATCCAACCTCCCTTGGTCAACCCTTGTTCTTTTCTGACCCCGTCGGTCCCAGTATTAGGTATCGAGGCCTTAGCAGTCCGTTTTCACGACCTTCGTGGCCCTGTCTTCCTTTAACCGATACCTTCATTTTTCGAAGTGTCGAACCCCTTGCACTTTTTCCTTTTGATTAGTTTTAACAGAGAATACTTTTCCAGTCGTACTTCCCCTTAAAACAATAATCATCTCCACCACCCATCACCTGGAGGGGACTTAAAGTCTCCTCTTGGGAGAATGAGTTGGCGACCACTGGTCTCCAAATTAGTCTGGAATTCCCTCCACTTATTTGTGGCAGACTCCCCACTCTAACTTATCTGACTTACCTTGATAACTCTTGTTCTTTCCGACCCCGACAGTATTCGGTTTGCGAGTTTTTCATTTTCGCACCCTTTCTAGCCCTTTCCTTCCTTTTGCTGATACCTTCATTCTCCGACGGGTCGGACCTCTTCCATTTTTTCCTTTAGTGTTAAAAGATGAATCGAAAATCGAAAATCGAAAAATTAGTTAGTGGGACGTAAAGCCATTAACATTAAAGCGATAATCACCACCACCACCGGCATCGATTGTTTGAGTGATTATCCCTCAAATGTGCTCATCTTAATATTATTTATTTATATATTCATGTACTTACTTTTTAATCTTTTTTACGCCGCGACAATGGGATGGGAAAGTCCTAGTAGTGGCAAGGAATTAAGGTACAGCGCCAGCATTTGCGTGGTGTGAAACTGGGAAACCACAGAAAACCATCTTCAGGGCTGCCGGTGGTGGGGGTTCGAACCCAGGATGCAAGCTCACAGCTGCGTGCCCCTAACCGCACGGTCAACTCGCTCGGTCTTAATATTATTTAAATAAAAATAAATTCAATATAGTGTGAAATAAAGCATTAATTGTATGGTATACGAGAAAAATGTGCTTCATTTGTTCATTTAAAAATTTCTACTGACGTAAGTGTCTCAAATCATACGCGAAACCTTCCTTTCGGCCCTTGCAACGTATCGTAATAAATGACTGTATAGTAATCATGTTACTCCACTTGTATACCTTTGTACACACTGCTTACTGTACATTATAAAATGTTTGTTGCAATATTTTATGTTGTTCTGGTTTCTTTGCAGGCAGTTAAGACTTCCAAGTGCAAGCGGACCGTAAGGAGATGTGAATAAACGGAAAGATTATTATCTATTAGTATCTATTGATACTGAAGCAACATTAAACAGTTTTCGCTTGTTTACATTATTTATGACTTTTATATGAAGTCTTATGGTTTCTAATTATTATACTGGCAATTTAAATGTACTCTCTTTTCTCTCACGAACACAAATCCTAATAAAACTGTATTATTATCTGCTGTCCTGGTGTAGGGATTACCTTCCCTCTCAACATTTATTTGCTAACCACCAAATGTAAGAGACCCATGCTCCGCTGGTGTCGTCCTGATTGCGAATAGTCCATATCGCTGACAAGTGGATACCTGAAGGGGATGATTTGGGTTTGGCACAAATTAAGTAGTCCAGATCGCGGACAGGTATAATGTGGAGGAGCTTAAGCGAGGATATAATTAGCAAGAATTTTTCATTTTATATACGTCACGCTACTTACCTAGGTGGATAGTGGCAGCAATATGCATCACTAGAGGCACCTACTGTCTTCGTAAGAACTTTATAGAGCCGCTTTAATTATTACCAGGGTGATTTGAATTTATTCACAAACCAACTCTGGCAATAAACAAAGCGGGCGTCAGGCCTTGTCATTATAAATCAAGGGTTTCCAATTTGTAAGGACTTGAGGGCCATTTTCGAAACCTTAGTGATGTTCGCGGGCCGCACTTGAATAGGCCAATTTTCGTAAAATTCTGCAAATAGTACAGAAGCACCATTATGAAATAATATGCATAGTTCAATTGAAAGGAGGGTTTAATAATTTTAATTGCTTAAAACATTATTTTAAATTTGCATAAAAAAGGGAAATTTGGAGCCAGGCTGAGTGGCTGAGACGGTTGAGGCGCTGGCCTTCTGACCCCAGCTTGGCAGGTTCGATTCTGGCTCAGTCCGGTGGTATTTGAAGGTGCTCAAATACGTCAGCCTCGTGTCGGTAAATTTACTGGCAGGTAAAAGAACTCCTGCAGGACAAACTTTCGACACCTCGGTGTCTCTGAAAACCATCAAAATTAGTCAGTGGGATGCAAAAATAACAACATTATTACATGAAATTTGGATTTTTAATGTTTTAAAATTAAAAATACAGTAATCTATTGAGAACAAGTGAATACTTGAAAAGTTAATAATAATGTTATTTGCTTTACGTCCCACTAACTACTTTTTAAGGTCTTCGGAGACGCCGAGGTGCCGGAATTTAGTCCCGCAGGAGTTCTTTTACGTGCCAGTAAATTTACCGACATGGGGCTGTCGTATTTGAGCACCTTCAAATACCACCGGACTGAGCCAGAATCGAACCTGCCAAGTTGGGGTTAGAAGGCCAGCGCCTTAACCGTCTGAGCCACTCAGCCCGGCAATACTTCAAAAGAAGAACTAGTATTAAAGAAGATTAGTTTTGACTTGGGTCTATATGGTGTATAAAAATTAATACGTTTTTGAACGAGTTATTGAATATTTTTGTGACTTTTCTTCACATTATTTCTTACAGTGCTCTCGCGGGTCGCAAAAATGGCTTCGCGGGCCACATTACTGCCCGCGGGCCGCCTTTCGGAAACCCCTGTTCTAAATGAACCTAACACATAACATGTTATCCATTTAAAGGTAATATTTACAAATCTACATTTACAACTTTCCTCAACAGCTTCAGCACTACTCCAGTTTCAGTACATATTGCATTGTTTTCAGAAACTGTTTTATTTAGCCGTTTTTCCTCGTAGCGTTTTGTGATTTTTCGCAATTCTTTCGTCTAGCGCCATGCAGTTATTCCTTCTCCTTATTTTTTGGTTGGAATGCTCCGCTTCAGACTTCAAGTCCTTGATAAGCTCCCTAACGCTTGGGTGTGGTCTTCCAAGCTGGCTATTCATCGTGTGGTTCCACCCTTCCACTGGGTCGTTCGTTCTGTGTCGACAACGATAGCAGCTCCATACCTGAGTAAAATTTTTAACATTTACGAAAATACGATTGATCTTTCTTATGGTTGCTGTATGTAGTAGCAAGTTAGTCCAGACATTATGTACAAATATGCTTAAATTGATATAAAAACTCACCTCTTTTGGCACAGTTGGATTATCTAGCCACTGGTCCACGAAGTAGTTGAAGAATTCTGTTAGATTCTCGTTTGATGCAGCCGTCTCTTCGTCTACTTCTTCTGGCTTCAGAAATGCCAGTACAGCGCACAAACGATTGTGAGACTTAACTTCACTTAACTTCCTTACATAAATTTGTAAAACCAACGCCTTAAACTTGTCGCCACAAGCCACAGCACAACAGAAAAATACTAGGAATACTAAGACACTACACCAAGAAATCTGTGACTACTCCTAGCGGCAACTAGATATGAAATGACAAGTTTTGCGGTAAACAAGTAAACTATCTTCGGGGTAGGGGGTGTCTGGAAAGTTTGTTTCAGTTCAACTCTTTGTACGTGTGGCTAGATTCATCGACCCCTTCCCACAGGAAATACCAAGTTGCCCAACACGCTTGAAAAGGAATGTGAACAAAATTCTAATTTGACGGGTGGCAGAAAGATTAACCCTCAATTTGCACACCAATTCTGGTATACATCAAAAAAGTTAAATGCTTATAAGAAAAAAAATCACTTGTTTCCAAATAAAATAACTCTTACACTGCTTATGTATTATTTTGAATAATAATAATAATAATAATAATAATAATAATAATAATAATAATAATAATAATAATAATATTTGTATAATATTTGTAATATTTGTAATAATAATTGTAAATATTTGTACATATATGTACAGTACCTGTAGTTTCATAATCAAGAGGGTGACTCCTTGCTTAGGCCGAGTCAGCCCTTTATGTTACCGGCACAAGCCGAGCCTTCCTAAACTGATATAAATAATAATAATAATAATAATAATAATAATAATAATAATAATAATAATAATAATAATAATTATTATTATTATTATTATTATTATTATTATCTTTTTCTTCTTCTTCTTCTTCTTCTTCTTCTTCTTCTTATTATTATTATTATTATTATTATTATTATTATTATTATTATTATTATTATTCCGAATTTGGCCAACTGTGGACCGCATAGAACTTAAGGCTTGTTGGCCTTTCTTCTCTTCTCTTCCCAGAACCTTTTCATTCTCTCGCTTCGTATTCTTCTCTCCTCCTCAGAGATTATCCGGTTGGGCTTCTTTTTAGGTGGTTTGTCCTCAAAAAATTAGATTTTGTTGATTATGTTTCTAATAATAATAATAATAATAATAATAATAATTGTTACCGTATTTTAGTGGTAGGTAGAGGAGAAAGAAGGTGCGGGCGTGAACGGGTCTCAAGCTACGGAAGAGAAACTAAGTAAAATTTAACCAGGTTATATTTTCTTTTCAAAATTAAGTAATAACAAAGAACAGGTACTTAGTAGCCGAAACACAATTTGAAATGTACAATTACAGGGATTACAGAGTTTGGGCTTCGAGCCCTGAGTTCACAATTTTTGAGCAACTAGCCCAACTTTCCGATATACAAATTTTAACAACGGGGCAGAAGACCCCAATCAAACCCTGGAGCACTTGCTCCAAATTACACAGTAAAGCCTTCTCGAGGCATACAACACTCCGTTTCCAAAAGAGCCACACGCTCTTTAATTTAAGCCTCTCCCAGGCCACACCAAACTCCACCTTCAAGTTGTCCACAACGGACACAAACCCAGGGGTAAAATACCCAATCTACTGAGGTTTATTAAATGAAAAGCAGGTTAATTAAATGACCTCTAAAACAATTTGAGAGGAGGCGAACTTGCACTCCTAATACACTTTGATTTTAAAACCTACTTTGGCACTAGGCCGTTATTACAAGGGCTAATCCCATACTACAGAGGTGACTTAATAGCAATTTACATTACATTACGGAAGAATAGGTTGAGAGAATAAGTTCACCTCAAGACGATGTGAGTGGGAGCTCGAGAGGGTTAAGCACTCTCTATCCCGATATGTCGTTTTAAAATAGAATAGATACCAGTTGTTTTTACATTTTAGGAAAAGGTTACATGGTTGAACGCTTAGAACCCGCCCCGAAAGTTAAACTGCTGAGCAAGAAAAGACAGAATTTATTAATCGGCCATTACCTTATTGTTGACCGCTGCCGAAGAAAGAGGCGCTTCCCGCCTCCTGCTATGTACTTAATACACTGAAAGATGGAACAGAAGTGGCCCGGAGACCCTAAAATCAGCAGTTTATATACTCTCGCGGAAGTTTCTAGGCGTTAGGGGAATGAAAACACCCGCCCACAATGTTTTTATTGGATAGGACCCCGCAACAGATACAAGTTGGGGGAAGATACACTAGATTGGTCAGAAATTACTAAAAGAAATTCGGGATTGGATAAATCTAAAACAAGGGGAAAAAGAGGGGTATACAGCCAACTTAAACAATAACAGAAAGAAATTCAACAAAACACAAACTTTTGAAATAAAAATTTCTCCAACAAAATAGTTCTTTGACTCCGCACTAGGGTGCACTATTGTTGATCTTCAGTAGTGTCCTCTAGAAGAGAAAGTTCACACTTCTTACTTCAAGCGAAACAAAAACACATCAAAAGTGACACAGTTCAAAAACTCAAAATTTTCCACGTGGTGACATCTTCTGAGAAAGTAGAGAATTAATAGAGTAGATAAAGTTCAACCTTCCTCCAGAAGAGGAGTTTCAACTGGCGCAACTTTTAAATAAACGGTGTAGAGGTGTACCGCCCGGTACAGACCTCCCCCCCCAAAAGTTCCTCCAGGGGTGACACATGAAATCAGTTTGAAACAAAGTCCAAGTAATTATGTTGATAGATAGCAGAAGCATTTACAAGATTTCTTAATTCAGTTTCAAAATGTTACTGTTGCAGGTGAATGAAAGTCTTTAAGTTTGCAGAATTTGAATTTCTGAAGATAAGCTTTTAATACTTAGAAGTGAAGAAAAATTTTTGCACGGTCCACCAAATATTGCTGTTGAATTCCCAAGTGACGGTATTAAGGTTGAACAGGAATGTCTATGTAGTTGATGTAGGCTAAGTTGGATGGCCAGACCGGCCGTTACAGCTTGCGTCCAAAGGAGGCCGCTCGGACCCCTCAAGTACCCTGAGATACCGCTCGCCCGCACTATGAGGGGAGCAGAGGTGTTGAAACACGCCGCGCCCGCGGTGAACATATACAGGCTGCGGGCAAGTAGCAGGTCGTGCGCCGCACATCAGCCTTAGCCGGGAGGAGAGCTCCGGCTCGCCGTGCACATGTCGTCCTCGCTGGAGAGGAGGGGGCCCATCCCCCTCCCCAGTTGCTGCACGGCGCTGCGCGGCTGCGGGGGCACTGAAACATTAAAGCTAGGCGGCAGAATTGTGTTGGACCATCATGTTTCTTTTAAGGGCACAGGCATGTAAAGAGATTGAGGGGCCAGCGGCGTGCAGATATCCATGGCATTTCATCTAAGCCAGCCACTGAGTGTGGGGGAGCAGGAGACGGGAGCGTGGTAATGGCCGTGACAAGGACAGGATGGCAGTTTAACGATCGGGGGAGGTTTACAAGAAATGCTTGCATATAAAATAAAATAGAAGGAGCAGAATGCCTTAAGAGTTGAACTCAAAAAAAAATATAACCTTCATATCCTTTCAAATTATATGAAGCAAGTTGAAACTAAATTTACACCGGTTTCACCTGGGACAGGTGAACCCTAAATATCCTCTCGGTAGCTGGATTGCTTAGTAACAATGTAACCGGTGTGAGAAAATCGAGAATGATGCATGGCCCATGGAATCTGGGGGCAAGCTTGCCCGCGGGAACAAAATTCTTGACCATAACCTGGTCACCTACCTTCAAAGGGGTGGGTCTCCGTCCACGATCATACCTTTCCCTAACCTTTTCATGAGACACTTTAAGATTGGCTTTAGCCTTCTTCCAAAGATCTTTAATATTGTCCGGATCTATTGTCTCGGGTAGAATGTCACTCAGAGACCAGAGGTTAGAGAGCGGCGTGTTGGGAACAAACTTGAACATCAAAGAAGCTGGAGTGAACTTATGAGATTCATGAACCGCCGAATTCAAAGCAAAAGCTAACCAATGCAGGGACGTGTCCCACCTAGAAGGATCTTCATGATGATAGGCGATAAGTGCGGACCTGAGATTACGATTAACCCGTTCAGCCAGAGATGGTTGAGGGTAATAAGCAGAAGTGGTTACATGAGAGATGGACAAGTCAAAACAGAATTTACGAAAAAGATTTGATGTGAACGCCTTAGCATTATCAGATACAATATATTGGCACGGACCAAAAGAAGCAAAAATAGAATTTAGACAGGTAATGGTGGACTGAGCGGTAGCCAGCTTAGTCGGAAATAACCAAGAAAATCTGGTAAAACCATCTACACATACAAAGATGAATTTGTTAGCATTACCCTTTGACTGGGGGAAGGGTCCTACATAATCGATATACAGACGTTCCATGGGGCGCGACGCTTGATGCGAAGACAAAAGGCCTACTTTAGTGGACATGGTGGGTTTACTGATCAAACAAGATTTACAAGCTTTTACAAGTTCCCGAATTTCACCGTCCATACCTTTCCATATGAACATGTCACGAATCTTTTCACGAGTTTTAAAAATACCCAGATGCCCCCCCAATGGGGTCTCATGATAATACTTGAAAATCATAGGTACAAGAACTGCTGGAACAACAACTTTCATCATCTTATCATGCCTCGAAGGGCAACATAGAACACCATTCCTCAGAACATAAGGGACAACATGTTCCCCAGAAGAAAGGGTTTCCATTATCGGAGCCAGCGTCGGATCTTCACGTTGGTATTTCTCAATATCCCTAAAAAGCATGGGAGCATCTGTTAAGATGGCATTAACACCAGATAGTATGGACTCGGAAGGTGATGAACTGTCGACCGGTTCGTGGGTCTCTACGACGTTATGAAACATACGGCTGAGTCCATCAGCAACAACATTTTCGGTACCTCTGATATGTCTAACATCAAACTGGAAGGCGGAAATACGAATAGCCCAGCGGGCTATACGACCAGTACGACGCGGCCTACCTAAGACCCAGCTTAAGGCTTGATTATCTGTCTCCAGGTCGAATTTAACGTGTTCCAGATAGAGACGGAACTTTTCTAAGGCAAATAAGACTGCCAAACCTTCGAGCTCATAGATGGAATACTTGGATTCTTGAGCCGACAATGTCCTAGACGCATAGGCGATGGGTCGCCTCCCTAGTTCAGTCTCTTGAAGAAGGACTGCAGCTACTGCTGACGACGACGCGTCGGTTTGGACGATGAATTTCTTCGAGAAATCAGGCATAGCAAGTACAGGGGCATTACAAAGAGCTAATTTAAGGTCTTCAAAAGCGGCTTGTTGAGAAGGTCCCCACTCGAATTTGATGCCTTTCCTACGAAGAAGGTTTAAGGGCGCCGCTCTATTAGCAAAGTTAGGAATGAACTTTCTGAAGAAATTCACCATACCAATGAACCTGGCGATACCTTTAATGTCCTTGGGAGGTTTAAAATCACGGATGGCCTGTGTTCTAGAATGATCAACTGCTACACCATCGGGTGACACAATATGCCCTAGGAAAGACATTGAGGGCTTAGCGAAGGCAACCTTGGGCAACTTAACAGTTAACCCAGCCTTACGAAGGCGATCGAGAACTTCTCGCAGATGATCTAGGTGTTCTTCAAAAGTCTCTGAAAATACTACGACATCATCTAAGTAGTGATATAAGTACTCGAATTTGATGTCGGAGAAGACCCTATCTAGTAGCCTAGTGAGCACAGCTGCTCCCGTAGGGAGCCCGAAAGGCACGCGGTTGTATTCATATAAATTCCAGTCCGTGGCAAACGCTGTAAGGTGTTTAGACTCTTCGGCAAGGGGAATTTGATTATAGGCCTGATTTAAGTCCAAGATGGTGAAGAACTTGGCCTTACGAAACCATGAAAAACAAGAATGAAGGTCGGGAAGGGGCACAGATTGTAACACCACCTTCCGATTGAGAGCCCTGTAATCAATGACAGGCCTGAAGCCTCCTTGGGGTTTCGGTACTAGAAAAATAGGCGAAGAATACGCTGACTTAGAGGGCCTAATAATACCGTCCTTCAACATCTGATCGATGATTTCCTTCAGAGCCTTCATTTTAGGTGGAGATAGCCTATACGGTGGAAAACGGACAGGAATCGAATCCGTAACCTCAATTTTGTATTCAATAAGGTCAGTAACACCAAGAGTATCAGAGAACACCTCGGGAAACGACTGACACAGTTTGCGAATACTATCAGCCTGCTCCTCAGGTAGATGTCTAAGGTCTAACAACATCTCATCCTGGGTAGGCGAAATAGAAGAACATGGCACAGAATTACACTTTAATAGTGGGATTTTACAACTAGAAGCAAATTTGAATGTGCACGTCCTAGACTGCAGATCGAGCACAAGACCAGTGTGAGAAATAAAGTCAGCTCCCAATATAATGGGGCAAGACAATTGCTTGGCCACAAACAATTTAACTTTCCATGTAAACTTAAAAACACGAATTTTGACCAGTAAGGAACCTAGAATTTCTAATGGAGATGAATTAGCCGAAACGTATTGAACAGGAGAAGAGACATAGTCAGGAAGTTTACAAACCGATTTCAATTTAGAATACCATTCAGCCGAAATAATCGAACAAACACTGCCTGAATCTAAGAGAGCTGTTATAGGCTCGTTATTTACCTCAATCTTAAGAAAAGGAACAGGTGCGGGGGTATCCGCCGCAATCCTAAGACATTCTTTAGGGCATTCAAAAGATGAACTTGAAGGCTGATCGTTCTCTGCATTTACAATCTGTTTACTAGGGGCTGAGTCTCGGGAAGATGGATTAGTCGACTCAGCCGAAGCCACTAGTCACTTTTTATTATTGGCATAGGTGGAATTTGCACCAGAAGTTGAGCAGGAGGGGGTGCTATTTGAGTTGGGACAATTCTTGGCAATATGTGAGAAAGCCCCACATTTAAAACAGCCTTGTGATGACCCGGCTCCATTCCTCGTCCCACTTGACTTGATCAGCGGACACTTGTTGCGCAGATGGTCAGGCGACCCGCAAGCATAACATTTACGGGGCGTGACTGGTCGGCGAGGTGGAGGCCGAGTGTTACTAAAGGAAGGCGGGGGTTCTTTCGCTACACGCAAAGAATCGGCGTATCTAACTCCTTCCGCTGAGACGGCCAACGCTTGAAGTTCAGAGAAAGTTTGCGGGCACGCCGCAAAACACAAGTATGACCTATAAGATGGTGAAATGCCTTCCACAATAGCTTGTACAATTTGATCCTCAGGGAAGTGAAGAGCAAACACCCTGGTATAAAACTTAATGTCTTGTATGAAATCAGCCAAGTTTTCATCCAACCTCTGTACTCGATAATAGTATTTCTGAATCAGAGATGACCTTGCGCGGGCAGGAATAAAATTAGCAAGTAGATGTGCATGAAAATCTTCGATGGATGACTGTTCAGCTATGGCTCTTACTATTTTGTCGGAGAGAATACCAATAGCATACGGATAGATAATTTGCAAGATTTGACATGGATACAGAGAAAAAACAAGGGCATGATCCTGAAATTCCACTAGAAATCTTAAAAATGAAATTACGTCACTGGTGGTATTAACAGAAAACTTGGATATACCTCTGAGCAACATTGCCAATGGATGAGGCAAGCTACTAAATCCGGGTGACATAGTAGGTAAAGGTTTCAATGGCAAGGAAGTCAATTCAGAACGGATGTTACTCAATGATGCACGACGTTCAGATTCGTTGTCCAATGGGGCAGGGATAGTTTGAGCAGCAACGGTTATCCTATTAACTTCTCCCTTGGGAGGCGCTTCCTCACTACCTGGATTCACTATGGTGGGTTGATCAGATTTGGGAGGAACTTCCCCAGTTAACAATTGAGTGACCTTACTAGATAACTCGGAAATATTTTCCAGGAGCGTACTAGCTTCCTTCCTCTGAACGTCATTCAGTTTTAGAGACAACAGATCGTTAACCCTATTCGAAAAATGATATAGCCTGCCTTGCACACGCTTAATTTGGTTAGGAGACGGATCATTTTCGTCAAAAAAACTAACTACAGAAGCTAGCCCAGTAATATTCTCTGTGATCGTGGAAAGAGAGTCGTCAATTTCTTTCTCTCCCAAATTGGGGATGGAAATGGGCAAATCAAGGGACTCTCTAAGCTTGTTAGTGTCTACTGCAACCGTGCCTCCAGATTGTACATTTCTAATAGTCAATTCATAGATCAACTCCTCCTTGCGCAAATAGTTAAGAAGGAGAACATCGCGAGGGCCGGGCATGGTGACAGAACAATTTGGAAAAAATCAAAAAATTCCAGCAACTGAGAAAATGGTTAGAGTTCGGATCAAAACAATGTCTAGCTGTCAAAAGGGGCTAAATTGAGACCCATTCAACCACGCTCTGCTACCACTTGTTACCGTATTTTAGTGGTAGGTAGAGGAGAAAGAAGGTGCGGGCGTGAACGGGTCTCAAGCTACGGAAGAGAAACTAAGTAAAATTTAACCAGGTTATATTTTCTTTTCAAAATTAAGTAATAACAAAGAACAGGTACTTAGTAGCCGAAACACAATTTGAAATGTACAATTACAGGGATTACAGAGTTTGGGCTTCGAGCCCTGAGTTCACAATTTTTGAGCAACTAGCCCAACTTTCCGATATACAAATTTTAACAACGGGGCAGAAGACCCCAATCAAACCCTGGAGCACTTGCTCCAAATTACACAGTAAAGCCTTCTCGAGGCATACAACACTCCGTTTCCAAAAGAGCCACACGCTCTTTAATTTAAGCCTCTCCCAGGCCACACCAAACTCCACCTTCAAGTTGTCCACAACGGACACAAACCCAGGGGTAAAATACCCAATCTACTGAGGTTTATTAAATGAAAAGCAGGTTAATTAAATGACCTCTAAAACAATTTGAGAGGAGGCGAACTTGCACTCCTAATACACTTTGATTTTAAAACCTACTTTGGCACTAGGCCGTTATTACAAGGGCTAATCCCATACTACAGAGGTGACTTAATAGCAATTTACATTACATTACGGAAGAATAGGTTGAGAGAATAAGTTCACCTCAAGACGATGTGAGTGGGAGCTCGAGAGGGTTAAGCACTCTCTATCCCGATATGTCGTTTTAAAATAGAATAGATACCAGTTGTTTTTACATTTTAGGAAAAGGTTACATGGTTGAACGCTTAGAACCCGCCCCGAAAGTTAAACTGCTGAGCAAGAAAAGAAAGAATTTATTAATCGGCCATTACCTTATTGTTGACCGCTGCCGAAGAAAGAGGCGCTTCCCGCCTCCTGCTATGTACTTAATACACTGAAAGATGGAACAGAAGTGGCCCGGAGACCCTAAAATCAGCAGTTTATATACTCTCGCGGAAGTTTCTAGGCGTTAGGGGAATGAAAACACCCGCCCACAATGTTTTTATTGGATAGGACCCCGCAACAGATACAAGTTGGGGGAAGATACACTAGATTGGTCAGAAATTACTAAAAGAAATTCGGGATTGGATAAATCTAAAACAAGGGGAAAAAGAGGGGTATACAGCCAACTTAAACAATAACAGAAAGAAATTCAACAAAACACAAACTTTTGAAATAAAAATTTCTCCAACAAAATAGTTCTTTGACTCCGCACTAGGGTGCACTATTGTTGATCTTCAGTAGTGTCCTCTAGAAGAGAAAGTTCACACTTCTTACTTCAAGCGAAACAAAAACACATCAAAAGTGACACAGTTCAAAAACTCAAAATTTTCCACGTGGTGACATCTTCTGAGAAAGTAGAGAATTAATAGAGTAGATAAAGTTCAACCTTCCTCCAGAAGAGGAGTTTCAACTGGCGCAACTTTTAAATAAACGGTGTAGAGGTGTACCGCCCGGTACAATAATAATAATAATAATAATAATAATAATAATAATAATAACCACTTAATACTACAAATCTACCTAATCCACCATAAATAACTACTCCTCTAGTTCTGTTATACATTAAAAAAGACAATAATCTTCTCCATGGTAAGATTACCCCAAACTAAATGATTAAACATTTCCCATAAGAAACACCAAGTTGATGGACAGTGGAGATTGTTGCCTAACAACATTGTCTATCGTGAATGTGAATCAATAATATCTACAATGCGTAAAAGAAGAATTTCCTTTTTCTGTCACATATCAAGATTACCAGACACCAGGATATTGAAACAACTATTTGATTACTTTTTGAAAAATAAAATCAATAATAATTGGTTCAAAGAAGTTCAGAATTATTTGGAAGAATTGGGCAACAAATCAAACTCAGAAAAGAGAAGAGGATTTTGAAGAACAAAAGCATAAGTCTCAAACTAAAAACAGTTGAACGGAAACAATATACTATATCGACACACAAAGGGTTTCCAGGTCGGCGAGGATGAGAAAGTTCTGGGAGAAGAAAAAGAAGAAATTAACTCAAATGTATTGATTTAAGTGCTCCAATGTGGGCGTAAAATATATAAATAAATAATGTGGCAGGTTGTCGAAAACATCCCAATGTACCAGTTAATGTCAATATTGCTAGAACAAAAATTAAATATGAGGCTGTTTTGCAAATTGTATGTGTATAATGTATCTCAGGTCAACACTAATATCTTGTCCGCAATCTGGACAGGGTATATTTAGTTGTTCGGAATATGGACGAGTTTTGCCTTGACCGCAATCTGGACTGTTCGCAGACAAGACACAACCGCTTCGCTACGAAATTCTACATTGGAGCCTATACAGAATTCTAAGTTAAGTAGTGTACAGGTGGTGGGTAAGAATATATTAAATTGCACTGCTCTTAACGTTACCACAGAAATGCGACGGAAAAGTCACCATACTTCTTTTCTCATGTGAAGACTGGCTTAGGGGATTTTCATTATAATGGCAGGCCCTCTTGCCTACTATCAGTTACAATCAAGTTGAGTTTCATTATGATGGCAGGTCCATTTGCCTACGGCCAGTCAATCAAATTGGGCAGTTTTTATTATAATGGTAGACACACATTCTCCACCTGATTTTTTACATCCTCAGAAAGACTCTTTTTGTGGTTTTCCCAATTGAAATCAACATAGGTCATTATGATGAAGTCAGTAGGAATGTCGCGATGCTATCATACGAAATACTCGATAAAATGAAATAC
Organism: Anabrus simplex; assembly: GCF_040414725.1. Lineage (NCBI taxonomy): Eukaryota > Metazoa > Arthropoda > Insecta > Orthoptera > Tettigoniidae > Anabrus > Anabrus simplex. The sequence goes on along the minus strand of NC_090268.1, from coordinate 401,596,088 downwards.
CGCACATTTTCTCACTTTTAACGAACAGTCTACGCTGCTGATCTAACAGTCTAAGTTCCCGAGCTGGAATGACCAGGCCGCAGACAGCCGTGAAAACTCCTCTGCCATTAGTCCTTTAGGTCTGCACACTGTTCGTTCCAATCAGCGGCTCAGAGTAGGGGTCCAATAGCCGGAATATACGATGAACCAGTGTATTGCGTACCAGTAGTATCAGAAAATTTATGAACCAGAGGGATGGTGCTGGTGGTGATTACTGTTTTAGGAGGAAGTACAACTAGGCAACCTTCCTCTATATAACACTAATCAGAGAGAAAAATGCAAGGGATCCGACACTTCCAAAAATGAAGGTATCGACTAAAGAAAGACAAGGGACACGAAGGGCGTGAAAATGAAAAACTCCCTAGGCCTCGAGTGTTCTAATACCGTCGGGGTTGAAAACAACAAGAGTTGACCAAGGGAGGTCGGATGGGTTAGGTAAAAGTGAGGAGCCTGGCACAAGTAAGTGGAAGCAATGCCAGCACTCAGTTAAGGGCCCCGTGGTCGCAAACCCACGCGACCAAGTTGAGAGTCCCTGGGGCCTCTTTAAGCCGCCTCTTACGACAGGCAGGGAATACCGTGGGTGTTATTCTACTGCCCCCATCCACAGGGGTACCAGAGGGATGGCATGCTAAAGAAGACAGTTATCTAACTCCCCAGCTACTTCCCGCCAATATTCAGGCAGGCTTTATACTCCGTATGCAGCAGTAATCCCACCTAACGGAGATGAGTGGCAACAGAAGAGCCACAGCCGACTAGATCTCTCCCTGCTCTCCTTGTACCGGCCTTGACAAGCCCAGCATAAAGCTGTAATTGGAAAGTGTCTCCATAATGCCGCTGAAGCGCTGGCCACATAAGGCAGTGCCACAAAGCTGTGTATCGCAAATTAATGTACTTCCAGTTTCATTGTTTTGTATTGTTTTGCTGTCGCAAGTGTTGGAAATGAATGCGTAATGAGACGTTTGTTTGTTTGTTTGTTTGTTTGTTTGTTTGTTTGTTTGTTTGTTTGTTTGTTTGTTTGTTTGTTTGTTTGTTTGTTTGTTTGTTATTGAGAGTTAATAGTTATGCACTAATTATTGTTTTCTATAGTGTAATGACCTTTTTTTAAATTGATTTTACAAATCTTGGAATATATGATATTGTTGTGCGCCTATGTGTACTTCGAACAGAAATTTTCTACAAACAAGAACAAATGTAATAAAAGGCTCAAAATGATTTCTCGCCGTAACATCGTCCTAAACAAGAATTCTCTTTTATGCACTAATTCGTTTATAAATTGTGTGGTCTAATGATTGGTTTCTCTTTAACTGTGTTTCTAAATATTCGAACATGTGTTGCTGTACTTCAGACAGGAAAAGGAGCAAAGGGACACTATTATTTCACGCATTCTCTGTACCAGGACAAAACTGAGGAGTGGCTCAAAGCAATTTCTCGCGATAACTTTGACCCTAACACTAATTGTGCTTCTTCTGTTGTTTGTGACCTTCATTTCAAAGAACATGATTATTCATTTGTAGACAAACGTAAGAGAGTACTAAAGAAAGGTTATGTACCATCAGTGTTTCCTAACTATCCTACTTATTAGGTGACTAGTACTAAGAGTCCCAAAAGAAAAATTACAAAGCAACACTGTAACTGTTCGCCCCTAAGCTTCTCACTAGAGGAGACGACAGTTAATACCTTGGGACACATGAATATCAAATAAACTATATGTGGCTTGCCCGCAAATTGCCACGCAAATAAAAACAATTAACATTCCATGGTTTCCCATTTCTCTATGTGATGTATGGGCGCCAGCGTTCAAAATTTATTTTTACTAGCATAGAGACTTATACTTAAATCACAGGGGTAGGATTTTAAATAATTAACCATTAAGTATCGTTTGAGAAAGAAAATTACCGCAATATAAAATACAAATGAATTTATTATACAAAAAATGAGATGAATCGGAAAATTTCCTTAAAGCGTGGAGGGATTTAGAATTTACGTTACTCAAATTACTATCGCTTGCTTTATCTAATTGAAGCTCACCAATTGCAGTTTCCGTTGAAGTCATCTGGTTTCCGTGGTTACTCGTTCTCTTCTTCTCGATGTAGAATTGACTCCATGGACATCCTTCCTTCTCTGATGTGGTATGGGCTATCTAGACTAGCACTCCCTAATTGCCTAGTCTTTAAATTAGACATTGGCCTCATCCTTGTAAAAACTGATCAGCGTTGATCGTATGAGGAGAAAATTCAGAGATATGAATTTTTCCATGTTAGTAGAAATCTCAATCCAACAGAGCTATACTATTTATACGGTACAGACTTGTACCAAATTCCATGGACTTGAACTAAACATAGTTCTTCGTCCAGAAGATTTACTGAATATAACACAAGTCGTAAGCTTGTTTCGTCTCACGCAGATCCGATACATAACCGCAGCTAAGTACTGTATCGAAGCGACAACACACTGTACAAAATAACTATGGCTCGGAGAGACCACACACTGTCTCAAAATCAATAACGTTGTTCAAAGTAGATGTTCACAGTAGAAGTAGCGATGTGAGTGAGTATCCGTGACTCCGTGAATCGAGGAAAGCTCCGCGCTACACAATATAACACCGGGCTCTCCCCACTCTTGATAATAGCTCAATATCAATTCTCTATATAACGAAGCATCTGATTCGTAGATCGCATTATCATCTCCCTCTTCTTTCTTCTTGACAAGACCAGTAGGCGTGGCGATGATGAAGTCTGCTGGTATGCAAGCCTCGCGCGCGGGTCGCTGTTTACTGCCTTCGCTCATGAGTTTAACCCAACGACTCATGTAATTTTCCCCCGCTATAAGAATAACCTTTTCCGTATACACAAATATGAGATGAAATGACAACAACTATGTCTCAACATATTGACCATATTTACAGTACATAATGAATTCCAATCCTACCTAATATAATAATTTAAATAATAAATGATGTTATAATTATATAATATGATTCCTTGTTTACAAATGATTGACGTAGAATAAATATGTTATTACGAATAATTGCCGATGGCGGATAAACTTGATATCAAATGATATCGCGTAAAATGATAGTATATTAAATTAGTCTGGCTGGAGAAGCCTGGACGGTTACAACACTAACAGAAGTAGGTGTGGTTTTTAAATGTGCTCTGAATTTCTTCTTTTATGTGTTCGCTGGTTTCTTAAATAATGGTATTAGGTGGTAAAATTTGTAATCTTTCAGGAAATCACTTCAAAGCCTTTGCATTTTTCAGAAGTCATTTATTACTTGCCTCCCACTACAACTTTTTTTTTTTTTTTTTGCTATTGGCTTTACGTTGCACCGACACAGATAGGTCTTATGGCGACTATGGGACAGGAAGGGGCTAGAGATATGAAGGAAGCACCCGTGGCCTTAATTAAGGTACAGCCCCAGCATTTACCTGGTGCGAAAATGGAAAACCACGGGAAACCATCTTCAAGGCTGCCGACAGTGGGGTTCGAACCCACTATCTCCCGAATACTGGGTACTGGCCGCACTTAAGCGACTGCAGCTATCAAGCTCGGTTCCACTACAACTAACAAGCTGACAAAAAAAACTGAGAACACTAAATTGAAATCTATGAAAACATAATCTGATGAGTTCTGATATTGTTGATATTTACTTACAAGTTCATTTTCAAATGTCAGTTTCACTGTAGAACAACTATTACCAGGTGAATATATGCCTGAAACAGAAATCGCATTACAAGTACAAGGATAATTGAAACACCTAAGTTTGTATTACAGCTCCCTACTTTATTTCCTTCTTAATTCGTTTACCATCCCGGGTTGTCTTTTCCCTCGGACTCAGCAAGGGATCCCACCATTACCGCCTCAAGGGCAGTGTCCTGGATCATAAGAGTTTTGGGTCTTGGATACAGATGGCGTGGAGGACCATTACCTCACCCATGCGGCTTCACCTCCTATGTTGAACAGGGGCCTTGTGCGGGGTGGGAAGACTGGAAGCGATAGACAAGGAAGAGGAAAGGAAGCGGCCGTGGCTTTAAGTTGGGTACCATCCCGGCATTTGCATGGAGGAGAAGTGGGAAACCACAGAAAACCAGTTCGAGGATGGCTGATGTGGGAACACCCTCTACTCAGTTTACCTCCCGAAGCTGAGTGGACCCCATTCCAGTTCTCGTACCACGTTTCAAATTTCTTGGCACAGCCGGGAATCAAAAATCGCACTTTCACCTTTTCCATTTCCGTTTTCGGGTATTTATGACCCCCTAAACTTCCTTTTATTGAATAATCCGTAAGACTGCGTCATATTTGCCACATGATAGCAACACAACACAGTTTTATCCAAGATAAAATGAACTTCAGCATTTAAACACAGACGAGATGGGACCATTACTGTTATGACAGTAAGGCCAACGTATGAAGCTAGGTGTCATTTGTGCAATGAACAGTTTACCATATATTTACTCAAAATACTTTTCTCTCACTGTATTTTTATTTAAAATTCTAGTGCAAAATATGAATGAAATGTAATCTGTACTATACATTGAAAGTAAAATTTAAACATGTTTGAGTCAAAATATTTTTGTTATCCATACACCGCATATAAAAATAATTATTTTATGCTTCGACCATACTCCATTCCGGGCAGCAGAACTTGAAGATTTTTAAAACTTTAATTGAACAATGACGCTTAATCTCAAGATCAACATCAGAAGACAAAAGTATTGAACAATATCCTAGTGGTAAGTTCTACTGTGTATCTATGCTATGGATAATAAAAGTGATTATCTACTATTATTCCTCGCTGGTCTACTTATTTGTCTTCTTTCAAGTGGCGAAGTAAATCATCAGTAATTACTGATCTGCATTTAGTGCAGTCGACCAGGTGGCAGATTCCCTATCTGTTGTTTTCCTATCCTTTTCTTAAATGATTGCAAAGAAATTGGAAATTTATTGAACATTTCCTTTGATAAATTATTCCAATCCCTAACTCTTCTTCCTATAAACGAATATTTAGCACAGACGGCTCTTCGTGACTTCCGGTCAAATTTGAACGAACGAGCAAGATTGTAGTTGGTCTTGGAACGAGATAGCGCGAGACAGTTTACGTTCCCCCACAACAGATGGCAACACAATATCCATTTCGGCACGATATTCTTGAAAGAAAACAAATGAACAACTAATATATGCACTGCTGGCAACATTGGCCACTAATCAAATGATACAGCTTTCTATACAATAACGAAGAAACGTATCACAAATATACAATATTAATGTATGACATCTAATATTACTTTGTCTGAGTTCCATTCTCTTCTCTGATGTCTTACAAGACTGAATACACCGTACGAGACGTATGTTCGAGATATTAGCATTCTTTACACGTTAATAAATAATTGTTTAAACATATAATGCGATGTAAGTTATTACGGTATATACTACTGCATGAGTTGTTTATTCATTAAAGCCCAAAATAGTGTTATTTTAGATTTTCTAGACTACTCATGACTTCCGTTCTTATTTGAACGAACGAGATAGCGCGAGATAGTTTACGTTACTCACAACAGATGGCAACAGAATGTCTAGTTTGGTCGCAGCACTCTACTCCTGGAATTCCAGATGAGCAAGAGACTGTCATGTGTAGGAAACATAACTAATTAAATGAAAATAATGGAAAATACCATCAGTATAAATGTACATAATCATATATAGCATCTCTTACTACGTACAGTTTTTCTTTTCTTTTTTGCGTATGTCGCATACTCTAATAAATTTTACTTTCTTTCAAGAACGATTACACCGTAAGGAGTCGGTAGATGCAGAGTGGGTCTCGGCTCTCAAGTGGCCACGGCTGGTTCGTGGTCCAACAGCTCTGCACTCTGACCGGCCAACCGAGCAGAGGAGGGGTGGCCACGGCTCTACCATGGCTGTACGTCTGTGCATTCGGGAGACGGGACAGGACTGGACCTCACGGCTGGCCCCAACCGTCGGCTGTCCTGAAAATGGCTTTCCGTGGTTTCCCATTCTCCTGCACTAAGGCGAATGCTTGGGACAGTTCCTAGTATAGGCCACGGCCGCCAACCCCGTCACCTTCTCCGAGCATCCCCTTCACCGTCACAAATCTCCGGACTTGGGAGACGGCGTCACCGTCCAAGAGGCCCGCCTCCCCCTTCAGGGGAGGAATGAAAACATTTTAGTAGTAATAATTAATGTTATTTGCTTTACGTCCCACTAACTGCTTTTACGGTCTTCGGAGACGCCGAGGTGCCGGAATTTAGTCCCGCAGGAGTTCTTTTACGTGCCAGTAAATCTACCGACACGAGGCTGTCGTATTTGAGCACCTTCAAATACCACCGGACTGAGCCAGGATCGAACCTGCCAAGTTGGGGTTAGAAGGCCAGCGCCTTAACCGTCTGAGCCACTCAGCCCGGCCATTTTAGTAGTAGTAGACCGTAGGAGACGTATATGTTCGGCCTATTGGCACTCCTTACTCGGCTACACGACTTGCTACCGCTTTTCCTTCACTTGTAGGGCCACGGGTGTGAGCTGTTTCGCACATGTGCATTTGGCCCTATTTTACGGCCGGATGTCCTTCCTGACTCTAATCTTATGTAGAGGGATATAATCCCTATTGCATGTTGCTGTGGTGTGTTGTCTGAATATGAAGGGGAGAGTGTTGCGATAAACAAAACACCCAGTTCCCGAGCCAGAAGAATTAATCAGAAGAGATTAAAATCCCCGACTCGGCCGGGAATCGAATTTGCGACCCACTGTTCCGAAGGTCTCAACGCTGACCGTTCAGCCAAAGAGTCGGACTCCATACACGACTTCGCGTTAATAAATTATTATTTAATACTGTGGTATACACTTTGGCATGAGTTGTTTAGCCTACATGTTTTTTTTTTTTTTTTTTGCTATTTACTTTACTTCGCACTGACACAGATAGGTCTTATGGCGACGATGGGATAGGAAAGGGCTGGGAATCGGAAGGAAGCGGCCATGGCCTTAATTAAGGTACAGTCCCGTCATTTGCCTGGTGTGAAAATGGAAAACCGAGGAAAACCATCTTCAGGGCTGCCGACAGTGGGGCTAGAACCCACTATCTCCCGATTACTGGATACTGGCCGCACTTAAGCGACTGCAGCTATCGTGCTCGGTCCTATATGTTAAAACCATAACTAACGTTATTTTATATTTTCCTTAATTCTATTTAATAATTTCATCCATTGTACCGTAAAACTGAATGATACTATCATTAAAACGTTTTCATTCCTCCCCTGAAGGGGGAGCCGGGCCTCTTAGAAGGTGACGCCGTCTCTCAGGCCGGGAGATTTGTTGCGGTGAAGGAGATGCTCGTAGAAGAGGAGGGAGTTGGCGGCCGTGGCCTACTAGGAACTCTCCCGGCATTCGTCTTAGTGCAGGAGAATGGAAAACCAGGCAAAACTATTCTAAGGACAGCCGACGGTTGGGGCCACCCGTGAGGTCCAGCCCTGTCATGTCTTCCGAACGCAAAGGCGTAGAGCCAATCGCAGAGCCGTGGCCACCCCCTCCCCCGCCTGCACGGCTGGCCGGTCAGAGTGCAGAGCTGTTAGACCACGGACTAGCCGTGGCCACTTATGGGCCGAGACCCACTCTGCATCTACGACCCAACCGAATGACGACGACGTGATGTTTCATTCCCCGCCTGAAAGGGCGGAGCGGGCCCCTAAACGGTAACGCCGTCTCCCGGGCCGGAGATGTGGAGAGAACTGTGTGGTGCAATGAATGAGGTAGATGGGTAGAACGATGTGACGATTTGACTGAGGGGGAAGATGGGGCCTCTTCGCTACGGTGAGAGGAATGATAGAGGATGTGCACGAGGAGTGGTGTTTATGTGAGTGTTCCGGGATGGAGATGGACGGTGAGAATGTGCAGGGTTGTAGTGAGGTTGTAGAGGAAAGAGGTGAGGAATCGTAGGGTTTCTAGCATCGGAGATGGGTAGGGGAAGGGGTGTACTGATGGGTTGACTAGGTTGAAAAGGAGGGGCTGGCCGGGGGCGACAATGAGTATTGTTAGGGGGATTTCGAACAGATTGGGGTGGGGAGATTGAGGGATCCACTTTATGGCGGTGGCGATAGATGTATGCTTCGTTGCTAATAAGTTGTTGTACATCTGCGGCGGTCAGCGAATCATATCCGTCAGACCGGACGTGTTCATGATGCGGAATACGCGACGGACTGGTACGTCTTCGGCTTGGAGGTGCTGGAGGATTGTACGGTCTGAGAGAGCAGGATCCACTCCGCGGATCACGCAGCTATACATGGTGTGGCTGGTCGGTGGTGACGGCGTTGATGGTGGTACGACGGTGGCTTCTGCGTCGGCTGCGGGTGAAGGTGATGATGACGAAGGTGGTGCTGCAACTGTAGACCCAGATGTTTCGGTAAGCAGGGACTGGGTGGGGGGGGGGATTCTGCAGAGTTGGGTGGGAGAGGGAGGGAAGAAGTCAGAGGGGTGAAGGATGGCATGTGACAACAGTTGTGACCGGAACATGGGCCGAGAGATGGCTAGATATCGTGGCGATCGTTATGACGGTAGTGGTGGTGGTGGTGGTGGTGGTGGGGATGGGAGTAGCGTAGAGATGGAATGAAGATGGTGTCCACTAGGGCGGCGCAGTTACTTCGTCTTCAAAGTACGAAGGACTAGGTGTCAGTCGATGTTTCTGGCGGCCGATGTAGACTCCGTTATTGATGAAATGTTGAGCGGCGTCCGCTGATTGGAAATGAAGAAAGACCCGACGTGTAGGGACGAAGTCTTGCAGTATCCTAGATGCGCTTACGGCTGGAACTCCTGCCATGCGGAGTTGGGTAAGTAGGTCGTGGTCAGAGAGGGCGGGATCAACTTCCAACTCGGTGTCAGCCTGTTTGCTTCCTTGAAGTCGGCGAGGTAGCTGAGGTGAAGATGGCGAGTCACCTGGCCGAGAAAAAACTAAGAGGAGTTGCTTCGGAGAATTCCAGTCCAACTTAGAGAGGTCGATGAAAGACTCCGAATGATGTTGGCGATAACTGTGACTGCATTTAAGAAATAGGTGGGGATTTGTCCAGTGGCGAATTTCCCATACATGCGATTGATGTGCTATATCCCTTGTATTTTCAACGATAAATAAATATTCATTGCTCATATTTTCATGGAAGTTATTTATATAAAATTCAAACGCACAGTTATCGGTACTGAGAGATGGAAGTAACGAGCGTGGCTGTTTGGTGACTGTTACTAATTACTGCCAAACTACTCCATAGATGGCAGCACAAGAATTGAACCCTAGTTGGTTGTTGATCTCTTCCGTAGGGTTGGAGTGCGGAACGAACGGCCCATCCATTAAGAGGGCGGTGCAAGCTGAAATCCTGTAAGTTATCGCACGTGGCTGGGATTTATTTGTTATTTTGTAAAATACTGGAAATGTTTGCTTGTAAGCGGTTCTTTTCTTGTGCTATAAATGATATATGACATATGTGTGTTGTAGTATTATAAATAATTTAGTTTCGTGAGCTTGTAGTGTAGATATCAAACAAAGAAAAATCGGGAATGATGCGATTTTGAAATGACATCACACCGATCAGAGAGTAGTTCATCAGGCATAGATGTAGGAGCTCACGCGTTCCTACCGCACAATCCGAATTGAATTATTCTAACCATTGTGTAATCGAGCGTCCAACTCGGAATGTAACTACACAACTTAAGTCGTGTGTTCGTCATTTCAACAGAAATATTTATAAAACAGGCCATTGGATTGGTGGATGTGAGATTTTAAATAAACTTTTCTATTGGCCCTGTTTGTTGTTTTCTCTTCAAAAATGTGTTTGCAATGACGGTATTTCTTACGTATTTCAGATAGAAAGTACTTTGGATAGTGACTGTTGTTCATGCTTAGATTAGGATAGGTAACCCGAACTTGGTGTCGTTTATTTGCCCTTAACCTAGTGGATCTACAGCACAACCTTCATACATTATAAGCGCACACAGGAAGTGAACTGGAAAGTAGTATTGCTCAGTAACATGTTATTTATTTCATTTTATTGTTTCGTTAGGTAGCAGGCTGCCAAAACTAAGGCCCAAAATAACGTACATGACAGGCAGACCACAGCCACTGCACTGACTGAGTGAGGAGAAAGCGGCATATATATGTCACGTGATTAACTGAAGCATTGTATTGGCTAGAAATGAACGAGAGTCGATGAAGGCATAATTTTACCCCTGGGACTCTCCATATACTCGCCCCCAGCAATAAAAGAAAGAACTAGCTCTTTTCTGGAGCCACAGTTGATGGCGCACGCCGTTCGTTCATAAAAGAGTCGACTCGTATTTGAATGACCAATTCTCAAGGAGTGAGGAGGGAGCTAGCTCATACAAGAGTTGACTTACACAAGAGACGACCAGTTTTTTTTTTTTCCGTCGCACCGACACAGATAGGTTTTATGGCGACGATGGGACAGGGCAGGGCTAGGACTGGGAAGGAAGCGGCCGTGGCCTTAATTAGGGTACAGCCCCAGCATTTGCCTGGTGTGAAAATGGGAAACCACGGAAAACCATCTTCAGGGCTGACGACAGTGGGGTTCGAACCTACTATCTCCCGAATACTGGATACTGGCCGCACTTAAGCGACTGCAGCTATCGAGCTCGGTATGACCAGTTCTCAAGCAGAAAGCTAGCTCAGAGCTATCTCTTTCGAATGAGTCGTTGAAAAGAGTCAGTTCGTTCACGAACGACTCATCACCAGCCTGATATACTGATTGATGTAATACGTCGATAGTTGTTACAATACATCCCGTCCCCTTGCTTAAAGATAGGTGGAATTACTGCTTTTATCCAGTCAGAATGTTCTGTACCTTACTAATATGCCATGCCGATTTCATTGCTCTCTGGAGCCAACTCATCCCGGCCTTCCCACTTATATTTCACTGTTTCAAGTCTAACTTCATCTATTCCTGCTACTTTATGTGTTTATGACAATGCGTAATTTCACTATCATTAATGTTCTTCTCCCCATGATCTCGGTTGATCGCGACGTCAACAGAAATAGTTCCTTTTATGTTGAAAAGATTTTCAAAATACTCCTTCCAACCGTCCAGTGATTCCATGGGATTTCACCTGATTTACCCAGAACACTATTCATTTCCTTTTTCTCTTTTTCTAAGATTGTGTATTACTGTCCAAAAACGTTTCCCTGCCGCTTGACCTAGCCTTCCCAGGTTATTACCTTAATCTTCTCACGACTTCTTCTAGGATTCGACAATTATTTGTTTCGCTCTGTTTCTTTATCTACGTACAATCAATCAATCAATCAATCAATCAATCAATCAATCAAACAATCAATCAATCATTCACTACTGATCTGAATTTAGGGCAGTCGCCCAGGTGGCAGATTCCCTATGTGTTTTTCTCCTAGCCTTTTCTTAAATGATTGCAAAGAAATTTGAAATTGATTGAACATCTCCCTTGGTAAGTTATTCCAATCCCTAACTCGCCTTCCTATAAACGAATTTTTGCCCCAATTTGTCCTCTTGAATTCCAACTTTATCTTCATATTGTGATCTTACCAACTTTTAAAGACACCACTCAAACTTATTCGTTTACTAATGTCATTCCACGCCATCTCTCCGCTGACAGCGGGGAACATACCACTCAGTCGAGCAGCTCGTCTCCTTTCTCCTTTCTCCCAAGTCTTCGATGAGCCGTATCCTACCGGCCCATAATAATAACTGGAATATTATTTGACCAAACATGTGAAATTTATTCAGAAAAGTTACAGTCTAATATGTGAAAGCATCGTATCCTAAGGTAGCTGATACCGGATGTTGAGCAAGACAGTGGTTCGCTGGATGTTGCTTCATATTTCCGTATGACCGTGAGAAAGGATAGCGTACCCAAGTGCTGGCAAGGATCGACACGTGTATTAGATGCTGACCAAGCAAGATATTTCAGCCAATGGGAACTTAGGGATTTGGCAAACCGGGAGGCTATACCGCGCCAAATATTAATTCCAGGATGACCAACGTGCTTTGTGGATAAAGTCAGTTTCTGAACGAGATCGGTTTTCCACAGTTTCTGAAGTCAGATATATTTGGAAATGTATTATAGAAATTGGTGGAAGAGATTTGCTAGTGTTTGAGCTGTGTTTGGTAAATATATTACAATAAGTATTATGTCATCATACATGACGAACTCTCTGATTGGTGGTTGGTTCAGACACCCGGGAACCCCAACATTATTGGCGTCACTGAAGCCTCATCAGTAACCCTTAGCTCTGGAGAGCGTCACTCTGTAGTAAAAGTTTGAACAGTGCGGATGTATTAACTCTGTGGCTGGTGATCGTGATGAACGTGGTATCATTCCTGTAATAGTAACTGGTTATCATTGATACTGTAAATTGTGCAGTCGCAATATTTACTGTACTTCAGTAAATGAAATAGTACAATTTTGGCAGAGTTTACTTTCAAGTGATAAAGACGGTGTTCGGTAACCGCTGAGTAACAAGTGTAGTGGAAACGTGCTATTGTTTCACTATTTCGCGACGGGCGCGTATTCGCGTGGAACTTCCGTACCGAACCGTGGGCTGCTTTAAAAACTGTGTTTTTACCCTTTAAGTGAAGTGTGTTATATATACGTGAATCAGTGTGTTAGCTGATCTGGTAAAAGAAAGGGTATCTCGGCTCGCAGCATTAAGCAGTGAAGAGGTTATCAATAATAGTCTTCTGTGTTCCAGTGAATTGTTTTCCAGCAAGATGATGGATACACCTGCAGAGGAAGGAAGTGCATTCCCACATGTTAATGCTGTGATTAACATGGAGTAAACACAAAAGCAGTGGGGATGTAAGCTGCTATCCTGGTTTCCCGAGAGTCACGTAGAATGTAAAGTAAGACGCATGTATTGTTTACAGCATGATATGTAAGTTATGTTAAGGTACTAGGGCAGTGTAGATATAACTTTAATTTTCATATAAAGTAAGCCTGACGGCATGTGTTTGTTTAATTTTGTTACTATGGTAGATTCGGATACGAGATTAATGCATGTTTATTTTATTTTCATTTTGCTTTATGAGTAGATGTTTGGGAAAATGAGGGATTGATAGGATCAGTTATTGTTGTAAATATAGTACTTAGAGTAGGATATTCCGAGTTTTCCTTAAATATATGCTAGAAGGGCTAGATCGACAGGTTCATTTTTATATTACGTCAAACACGTATCAATTCATTTTATTTCGGTTATTCAGAGAGACAGGTATAGCTATTTTGCATGATGCATGGTTTTACAGAAGCTGCCAGAAGGAGCTGCAGAACGTCGTTGTTAAATTAAGATCTTTGAAGTTAAGTTGGATTTTGTTTGCCTGATGATCTGCCAAGGACTCGAACAGCGTCTCGTTATGTGGAAAGGCCAGTAGGATTCATGAGGAATGATGAGATAATAATTGCATGCTTAATTATAATGTATTGGTGCAGGCCGATTGTATGCCTGACAAGATAGAGAGAAATTGTGCAGATGTGTGTGCCTGCTTAGCGTCTTCTGAGTATATTGTGATCAGAATGGACAGTGTTAATTCCAGACTATTGAGTCTGATGTTGTTAAATGGCCCAAGCATGCTAAGAAGCGATTAATATACGGGAGTTTCCGTGTAGTTGATGATGGGCGTTATCTTATGGCAAGCTGAGTCCTGGCCTATGTTATCGGCATGTGTGAAAGAGACAGTATTTCCTTGTGGCGGCCTCGGGAGACAAAATTCAATCTTTAGCGTAGTGGAGTTCAATATTTCTTTACAGCTCGTAATCTACCCGGAAGTACATGACGGATGACCGCGCTATTGAGCGCTCAAACGCAGCAGAAGGAGGCAATGTTGCCCATTGCTTTCTTCATGACATCAAGGATTATTTATATGTTTTTCTCTTACAGGATGGTTTTACCTTATTATTTTGTGATTGCATACCTTGTCTCGTTGTTTTTAAAGGGAACAGCCCGAGTGCTGATGTATCGTTGGTTTATCTAGTTCTGTCTAGATCTTTTGTAGTGAACCGGGATTCACATTAGAAGCAGTGTAGCATTTAAGACTTTACTCGGTATCCGATGTATATATATGTTTAGTTTGATTATTTGAATTATTGTAAATATAGTGTAGGATTTGCCCCTAGTATTTTGCATTACTTACATAGCGTCCGGTGCGTCTTAATTATTTTTCTTTCCGTCGTAAATTTTCATATGATGTAACTTTGATTTTAAGGAAATAGTTTGATGACTCTCGGGAGTAACTTAATTTTGAAACCGTATCGTTGGGATGCGATAGTGTGAAACTCCATACGGAAATACCATATGGCAGTGTTTGCGTACACTTGTTGCCATACAACTTAAACATTGGACTATTAGAAGAAGTTCAGCCTTGATATATATTAATGTCCTTTGTTGAACTTGTTTTTCTTTTAATGTCAAATTTGTACAATTATTCAATTAACGTTTCTAATTTCGAATTATTTTTATACTTTGAGTTTATTTTTCTTTTACAAAATTTTTATTTTTCTTGATTCAATTTATTTTCGTGTGATTTGATCGGGGATATTTATTAATAAATCCATCTTACCCCCTATGATTGTTTCTCATTCGTGTTATACCTCCATTTCCTGTTATTGATTGCTATTTTAGTGTAGAACTTCGACTTTTTATCCTGACCCAATCGACAACCAACCCACACTCTGCCCAACCCTGAGTTAGTCGGATGTTCATACAGGAATGGAGGCATCGTCCTAGAGGGTATTTACCCCTGGGTACGGTACACTAATGTCATTCCACGCCATCTCTCCGCTGACAGCGGGGAACATACCACTCAGTCGAGCAGCTCGTCTCCTTTCTCCTTTCTCCCAAGTCTTCCCAGCCCAACATTTTACAACATTTTTGTAACGCTACTCTTTTGTCGGAAATCACCCAGAGCAGGTCGAGCTGCTTTTCTTTGGATTCTTTCCACTTCTTGAATCATGTAATCCTAGTGAGGGTCCTATGTACTGGAACCATACTCTAGATGGGGTCTTACCAGAGACCTATATGCCCTCTCCTTTACATCCTTACTACAACCCCTAAATACCCTCATAACCATGTGCATAGATCTGTACCCTTTATTTACAATCATATTTATATAATTTGTACAATTCCCCTTCTGCAACAGTCCTATTTTGGAGCCATTTCTGATAATCCTTCCTTTTAAGTTTATATGCTGCCCTCACTTCATCTTTCCACCAAGATGTTCGCTTTTCCCCATCTCAACACACAGTTGTTTCAATATGTCTTCTTGCTGTTTCTGTTATAACACCCTTGTATACCGCCCTGTCTCTGGTGTTGAATTTTTTCTCGAAGGCTACAGCGTCCACGAATCTGTAGCTCCGGACTGATCTGAAGCGTTATCCTCTTCGAAACACTCGTATCCCTTTTTTGCTCAACAGCTCGGTAAGTAAAAATTTACTCTATGGTGTCTCTGGTTGAATATCAATGAATTGGAGGGACAAAGCCTGAATGTTACTGGACGATAACTCCCGAGTCCAACCACACACCTCATGAAGAAGAAGAAGAAGGCAAAACTTGAATATATGACTCAGTGTTTCTTTCTCCTTTGTGCATCTTTTATGAAGAGGTTATTCGTTCATTTCACTGCCATTACTGGGAACGCCACGAAGATCGGTATAGTTTACGTTGAGCTTTAGAAGGGTGGTCAATTCAGATGATGTCATGGATATTTTCTGAGATAAAATGATTATCGGCCGTCGGTTATTCCTTGAAATGTGACACTCATATTCCTTGCCACGGCATTACTGATCAGTCATCGAAAGCCTGCTGCTTTTACTAACTTTAGTATCAACTCCCAATGCTTTTCTCCGATCAAAGCACATCTGAACTTTCTGACGGTAGATAAAAACAAGCACGAAACGGGGATTGTTAGATTTTGAATTTTTTTTAAGCTACTGGCAGGTGTTGTAACTGAGCTTCCCTATTTACAGTTTATCAAGCCGAATCCGCATATCTTCCGAGGCGCATATAACATATTGCTAGTTGTTGGTGTCTGGAAGTCCCATAATTTGCTTGACAGTTCAGCGCGTGATGATATCCAGGCCCTCAAATTTATACAGGAGAATTTCGGTAAGGCTACAAACACACAGGGCGACTTTTGAAGCATCAGCGGTGTCGCGCCACTTCATTATATAGCGACTTGACTTGCGACTTCTAATAGCGACACGGCCTTTCGCAGTCGAGGAAATGGAAGTGGAAGAAGTAGCTGCGATAGTGTATTTGTCCCTTTTGCAGAAAAAAAGAAGAGGAGGTTTTGGATTCATCCTGTTATACAAGACCCAACAGCAACTAGTATATGTTATACAGAATGTACAATGTACCCTCGTCTCAGAGCAGATGCAGTGAAATTATATAATTATTGTAGAATATCTGTTACATCATTTAATGAACTGCATGTCATTCTGAAAGAAAGGTTGACTCGTCAAAACACCGTCATGAGACCAGCTATTCCTTCGGAAGAAAAGTTAGTAATTACTATTAGGTAAGTACGCATCATTTTTTTTTAGAAATTGTAAGATATTTTGCTATAACAAATCAAAAGACTTGATACGTTCATGAGAATATTTATTTCATGCAAGATTGCAATATTAATACAATGAAAGACATGATTTGATATACTGTATATAAAAACTCAGCTTCAAATTACTGCCCTATATTAGAGTTTGAAATAGGTCTAGGCTTACATTAGATTCAGTACTTAATACTGACGCCTTCGAGTAAGGCGATGGTGCATGAGAATCCGGACCGATTACTTGAAGAGCTGGATTGAGGGTGATTTCTCATTTTAAACTCTGATTTCAATTTCGAATTTAATTTTATATTCTGCTTTCAATTTCTAATTTAACACGATATTCTGATTTCAATTTCGTTTCCCGTTTTAAACTCATATTCACGTTCCAATATTATCCAGTTGCCGATAACGATTCTCTGTAGGTGTAAGAATTGTTGGTTGACAGCCATTCACTGCACGAAGCAGCTGAAGAGCAGGCGGTGGGTTATACTGTAGATCCGAAGTTCAGATTCAACAACATCCATCAGTTTTATTTTTACTCTGAATCGAGCGTATGCTGGTATTTGTTTGGGGGCATCTAAAAGCAATAACAGAAATATCTATTGCTATCATTCTCTGTTGCTTTGTCACGTTCTTACCTATACTCTACACTCTTGTCTAAAGCATTTAATATTTTTGATTCAATGGCACTAACTTCACTTCTTCTTTCCTTGGTTGTCGAGGAAGTTTACCCTTGGGGCACTGGGCTTGGTGGTGATGCTGATGTATTCTCTGCGTCTTCCAGAGAATTGGAAGTTTCCTTCGGTGTGACAACCTTGTGTGGGAATGAAAGTCGCTTGGAATACACGTATACAGGACGATTTGTAGACCCTGATCCAGATTTACTTCTGCTTTGATTTTTCAGTTCCAGTGATTAGCAGTCCCGTAAACTCTTCCATCGTTTCATGAGATTCCCACCTAGAAAGAAAATAATATATTCTTATAATTAAGTAATTTAGCCTTAGTAAATTTTATATTTCATATTAGTTTTATAAGTTAAGAAAACTTCATGACTTTTAGGCAATATTCCAAACATTTTGTACATATCAACGCATATAAAGCCAATATTTCATATTGTTTTAGGTAAGTGTATTTGACAACTGGTTGCAGCATTGCAGAGCTGCACTATTCCTTTTCTTTGGAAATATCCACTATATGCTACACTATAAGAGATGTTTGTGTTGCAGAAGAGAAATCATGAAGGACATGTGTATAACAAGAACCACGGATGAAAGCTGGTTGAAAGTTGAAGAATGATTTGAACGTAAAGCAACCATTCCTCATTGTATCGGAGCAATTGATGGGAAGCACATCAGAGTTATGTAACCAAGAGACAGTGGCTCACTCTACTTTAATTATAAGAAATATGTTTCGATATACTAGCAGTATGTGATGCAAATTATTTATTCACCTACGTAGATATTGGATCGTATGGAATATCAAGCTATTCTTCTATTCCTTAGCAGACGCCATCCTACAAAAGAATGACAGATAATACCCTGGACATTCCTGCTCTAACAAAAATATCACAAACAACCAATGTGATTGTACCAGTTGTCTTAAAATTGGACGTTCACAGTTATTGAATGAAGTTATTTGCAAGTGTACTATTTTTGTATTCTTAAATAACATAGACACATCAGCAACAGAGATCTATGAAAGACAGAAAAATGTGAACGCGAAAACACGAAAACTTTAAACAGAAAGGTATTTTGTATGTAGCTCCAAAATAGAGTGGTATGTGAAATTATTTCTTTCCTTAGTATTTACTACTGTTAACATTATTTTGTTCGGATTTGTCCGCTTCGGAGAGACACACTCTCCACTGAATTTTTGTTATTAAGATGTGATTTAAATATGTTTATCGAGTGATTGGCAATATATTTAAGAAGAAATATAAAAAATTCTTTACGTATGTTGTAATGAACAATCGTGTTTCAATGCCAGCGATGCAACGCTCGGCGTTAAAAATGGGAACTAGGGCCATATCGCCCAGATCGCTGTATTGGCACGGCTGACTGGATCCCTCGCTGTGCTCTTGAGCGATGCATCAAGTCGGCCGTTGTGTTGGGAAGGCGTATTAGCGCAGTCATAGTAGAGGGTGATGGTTTAGCACAGTTTTAGACGCACAATCTTCGCGGTCAATGTGGGTGTAGCATTATATCTAGGAAAGGTCCTATTAAAGGAAATAGTAGGATATCCTCAGATTACTTCCGCATGTGTAGCCTTTACATCTTATTTCAGAACGCCATGGAGGATAGTGAATTATTTGTGATAAGAATTGTGACGGACAATCAAAAAACAAACGCCTTCATGTTTAGACATTATGGGCAATCTCAAATATCCAAATGATAATGTCCCAATTAATCTACAAACAGAAAATCAAATCCTAGTTTGCGGCTACTTGGGTCGTTTTATTCCAGACAGGATGACGGAGTGTGACATTTGAATTAGCAACATCTCACTGCCTACAACTTCGACACCACTAAAGTGAACTGGTTTAGTCATCAGGACAGAGGAGGAATTTGAGACCCAAAACCTTGTACATAAAGATTAGAACGGTTCACGACCAAAGAAACAAGCCAAATAAGGTAAACACAGGCTCAAATTACACCTGAACTATGAGCAATGATCGCTGAGCTAGTCTCGTCAAGTAGACTAATTGCAGCTTCTCAGCGCTCCAGGCGCCTGAATTAGTAACTATGCTGTGTTCACTCGTTTACTATGTGACCGGGCGAATGAGAAGCTTGCTTGAGAGGTTTTCATTCCCCGTCCGAAGGCGGGGCGGGCACCCTAGATCGTGTCGCGATCTCTCGGGCCGGGAGAAGAGAAAACAAGTAGAAGGTGTGATAGAAGAGGAAGATGGGTAGAGCGATGTGAAAATTCATGGTGGAGTAACGGTGGGTCTTCTTAGCTGGGGAGATGGGAATGATAGGAATTGTGCTCTAGAAGTGAAGTTTAAATGATTGTAGCAGGGTGGAAATGGAATGTGAGGAGTTGCAGAATTGTTGTGATATTGTTAAGGGACGTGATGAGGAGTCGGATGATATCTAGCGTTGAAGGTGGTTGATGGAAGAAACTAGGTGGGGAAAGGCGTGGACAGACGGGTGTACTAGGTTGGAAAGGAGGAGCTGGCCGGGGGCGGCCATATGGTGGGTTGAAATGTTGGCGAACAGGTTGAGGTGGGGAGAGAGAGGCCTCAACTTTATGACGATGGCGATAGATGTAAACTCCATCGGCAATAAGTCGTTGGACATCTTCGGCAGTTGGAAGGTCTACGCGGACCATATACGTCGGGCCGGAGGAGTTCTTGATCCGAAAGACGCGACGGACTGGGACGCCTTCGGCTTAAAGTTCCTGGAGAATCGTTCGACCTGAGAGAGCAGGATCCACTCCGCGTGTCACACAACTGTACATGGTGTGACAGGTCGATGAGGACTGCGTGGATGGTGGTGCGGCGGAGGCTGCTGCGTCGGCGGCGTGCGTAGATGGTGGTGACGAAGACAGTGCTGCAGCTGTAGACGGAGATGTCTCAGTGGGCTGGTTCGGGTGTTGAGGTCCTTCAGGGGTAGGGCAGACAGGGAGGAAAGAAGTCATGAGAGGAGAAGGATGGCATGTTATAACGGTTGTGACCGGGACAGAAGGATAGAGAGGGATGGAGGGCGTGATGATCGTTGTGACGGTAGTGGTGATGGAGGTGCTGGTGGGGGTGGTGATGGGAGTTGTGTAGAAATGAGAGGTGAATCGTTGGGACGGAGTCCACTGTGGTGGTGCTTCGTCGGCAAAGTACGAAGGACAAGACGTCACTCGATGGATCTGGCGGTCCAAGTAGATTCCGCTGGCGAGAAAATGTGAAACGGCGTCAGCTGAGTGGAGATGTAGCAGGACCCGACGTGTAGGAACGAAGTCTTGCAGTATCCTTGAGAGACCTCGGGCTGGGACGTGTGCTATTTGGAGTTTGGCAAGTAAGTCCTGGTCAGAGAGGGCGGGATCGATGTCATGGACCACGCAGCTGGACATGGTGCTGGGGAGGCTGACTACCAACTAGTGTCAGCCCAATATGCTGATTGAATCGGCGGGAAGCTAAGTTATAGATGGTGAGCCACCCTGCCGAGCAAAAATGATTTGAAGGTGCGACGGAGTTCGCTTCAATCCAAATCAGAGATGTGTGCTCTCAGAGCTCTGAATGAGAAGGCGTATTAGCGGAGTCATAGTGAGGGCGATGGCTATACTAACAGCGGTGCTCGTAGACAACGCGATATAACCACCATCGTCTCGATCCCCTTATACTGCTTGCTCTATGCCACTATGCAATTTTCTTTCTACTTGACAGTTTAGCATGCCTTTTAGATTTATGTATATATACTTAATCCGTGGGCAGAATTGAAACATAACCCACACAAAGGGCAACTACGATTAGTGGCCTTATTTGTTTAATCGTTTCCAGAATCTGCTGTAGATGAGTTCTATGACTTCTGGCGATGTGAATATTGATTACTCTCTTAATAACCTGGTTCGCACATATTGCAAAAATTACCAAATTAGGAGGCATACTGACGAATATGCATGGGTCATATCCGTTATTCGAAGTCATCGGTTATTTATTACCTTACGTACATATTTTATGAGTGAATAAATATTACCGATAGTTTTAAACATTGTGTGTATACACTAGCGGAAATGGAAAGTGTTACTCCTTGAATAGCTTGACCCGGTATTTCTATGTCTGTGAGATATGTTGATTAACATTTCATCCTCATACGACCTGTGTTAGTATAGGAAAAAGCCATTTCTAAAGATAGCGGCTGGTGTGTGTACGTGATGGCTGTTGGGTGTGTCTAACATTACTGTCTCTTTTCAGGTAGAGATCGCAACACAGCATGCCTGGAGGATGTGTACAGGTAGCTTATGGCGATTTTTCGGACTTTGTGAAAGGTCGAACCATTGGCATGAGGAATATGGGAGCATCATACCGATAGATTGCGCAGACAGTTGGCTGTAGTTCAATGACAGCAGAACGAGTAGTGACAAGATGGACTCAGGACAACAGTGTGGCACAAAGAGTAGGCACGGGTCCTTCCAGAAGGACCTGCACACGAGAAGACCGAAGGATTCGTCGGCTGGCTCTGACGAACAGTAGGATGACTACAGCTAATATCCGGACAGAGGTTACAGGCATATTGTCACCACGAACCGTCGGGAAAATATTACTGGAAGCTGGGTTGAGAGCTCGAGTTGCCATACGTTGTTTACTGCTGACACCAAACCACAGACAACGGAGACTTGCATGGTGTAGAGCCAGAGTCAACTGGGACATCGAGTAGCATTCTATGGTGTTCAGCAATCAGTCTGGCTTCTGTTTGTGGCTGTCAGATCGACGTGAACATACCCGTAGATGACCTGGTGAAAGGGCACAGGAATCAGCGATTATCGAGACGCATACCTCTCCAACTCATGGAATCATGATGAGGAGACCTATCGGATATGACAACAAGATGGATTTGGTACTTATTGATGGGAAACTAAATGCTCTCCAGTATATGGCAAGAATGGTAAACCCTGTTGTCATACTCTTCATGACGAGGGTACCAAATGGCATATATCTGCAGGATAATGCAAGAGTCCACACTGCAATTCACACTAGAAACGCCCTGATGAATGTACGGATCCATGAGTGGCCAGTTCGGTTCCCTGATTTTTCACCCATAGAGCATGTCTGGGATGTGATGGGAAGACGTATTGTGCCCTACAGGGCCCTGTGGTTCCGGCCAGGCGAATAACGGTCTCGAACCCAGAGCACAGTAGTGAAAAAACTCCCACAATCGTGAGCTTGTGCACATAGTCTTACCTGAACACATACCCTCGCACAGCAACTCAGACACGCACGCACATCTCAGGGATACAATGGAAACAAATGGGGAAATTACGATAAACAACAGGATATGTGACATATCAGGTAAGAATAATCTAAAATAAAAATGGATAAAATACGAGAAACCAAGCTGCATTCATAAAATAACGTGATGAATTTATTACAAAATTTTAAAGCCAAAATCATATATACAAAGAGTCTGAATATCTGATATATTCCAATATGATATCGCTGGGAACCTCCTCGTCACAAAACCATCGGTCTGCCGCGCTGGAACAAGGGTGGAATAACAGAATAAGTCGAAATAGGAAGATAAGAGAACTATCTGGGCGAAAGGAAAAATCAAAAAGCAATCTCCCGTGCGTAAAAAAATGTTGCGTCACATGACCTCGAACCCATACTCTACCGTAATCAAAGCTTTACAGTACAAGACCTGACTGGATGAAAGCTCACAGTCCAACATAACTAAGGTACACACACATATCAATAAAACCATAAATATCCTCGCTCCAACAATACGTGATGAAATAAACATGCGGCGAGATTTAAGTAGACAAGAAAATATAAACCAAACAAACGAACTGCGGTCCTACCAGGCCGCTATAGGCAAGGTCGCAAGCCGAGGGCGACTCCCCCTAAGCACTTGAAAACAAAACAAACACGCAGACAGAGACCAAATCTACCCGTCAATGACGTCACACTCGACTGCCTTGCCTCGCACAAATCACATGGCTGAGTGTTTTTCCCCGCCATCCTACACTACGCACAGCTGTTCAACTACAGGGACTTCTTACCCCCTTACAGAAACACACATCTAACCTTTTAGTGCTGAAATTATCTCATCATATCATATCTGCCTTCATAGGGCTTGGACATACATATTACTCTCACATACTTTGCCTCCATAGGGCTTTACATCATGACACCTGGGTTCAATTCCCTGGCACTACCAAAATTATTCATCATCTCAACATCACTCAGTCATATTATGTTCATGCGTGCGATTAGCTCTCTCTACCGTGCATAAGAAGCACTAGCACCATGTCTAACACCTCCAGCCATGCCAACCTGTGCAAGTCAAGGAATCTGTCTCCAGTATGAAAAACTTACGTACAATAACCAAAGAAATAAAATTCCTCTGCTTCTGAAATCCCGTGTCTGGCAAAAAGACCTAGCTAACGTGACCAATGCATAAAAGATGCCGCGAATAGAAACAAACATAATACAAGGTGAAAACATAAAAATATACAACCATAACTACCGTTCAGAGTTCGAGGTCTGTGCATACCTATCCTATACAAACCATTATTTACATAACTGTCGTTGCTGACGCCACCTTGAATTTTAATTTCAATCTAGCCCATGCTGAATATAAATTGGGTTTGTCTGACCTGGGAGTACCGATGACATTGTGAGGCGGCTCTCTTTGGAACCCAGGAACTTATCGCATGGTGACAGATGACATTGCCATCTGCAAAGTTATGTAGATCGCTGGATCCATGCGGGCTGGTGAATGATTCTTCGACAGCTTCCGTGAAGGTGGTCCAGTCTCTTCCGGTATTGTGGTGAGCTCCGCCTACCTGGAGTCCCCGCGTCGATGCTCGGTTGTCTCGATAGCTGCTCCGTTGCTACAGCTTGCTGTTCTTCTCTCTCTCTTTCTCTGCGACGTTTCTCACGTTGTATACGTGAAGGGAAACTGTGAAAGAGACATAAGTTACCAAGAGTTCTGCTACACAGTCAGTCTCCACTCACGCCCCTTTCACACGTTTTAAAGCTCCTTTTAGAACGACATCAAGTACACCCATCATTCACATTTTCACATATTGTGCCTAGATTCAGTCTTTCAATAACAGAAATGTTTTTCCAAACGGCCAGAAATCATCTGAGCTATAATAATATTACGAACCTCGTTTCTAATACTTGGCCCTAAAAGCTATACGAATTACAAGCGAGATAGTGGAGTTATTGGCAGTATATTTCCATGACAGGCAAACAAACACATGTAGTCTGAAAGATTCAACTTGATTATGCAGATTATTTACTTACTTCTATTCCCTGGTAGGTTGTACTGGATGTTACCAGCTCGCCGCTTATATCTGATTCACGATGTCCTCCTGGAGTAGTATCACACCGTCGCAGTCGCGAGACAGTCAAAGAGTGCCATCTCGAGTGCTCTACCGCTGCATATTTATAACACGTCTCGCGTGCCCAAGCTAAGGATTCCCCGCGATATTCTCCCTCCGGCGGTCTCCTTGCAAGAAGCGCGCTAAGTACTAATCTCGCATATGCACTTTTAGTTATGCCCAAGTCGCATATCAAAATTTTGCTCAGTTTATGGAGGTTGCAATTTTCTTCTCAGATTAAATGAATTTCTCCTGTGCTTTAAGATATAAATTAATTTCCTTTTCGCTCCAAATCTTTGTTGACACGCCACCTTTTGTAAAGGGTTTAGCGTCCTGCGACTAAATTAACGCGCTTGGCTTGGGGTCATAAATTTGTCTTATGAGATTCCAGAGATTTCCTAATTATTTAGCTGTTCCATTCCCACGAGCACTGCACCACTCAACTTCTCCCAGGCAATAAATTAAAATACAAGGATCTCTAAGGTTCTTCAGGGTGGTCTTGATTATCCGTGATACCACAGGCTAAAATTATTCCTCTATAACAATGACCGATAGGGTTCAGTATACAGTCGTACCATCCTGCAGCCAGCAATCTTCATGAACTGACACAGCATGTGCTTCAAGCATGGTAAGAAATCCCTCAAGATGACATTCTGAAGCTGTTTGCTTTCATGCCACGCCAAATACAAGAGTGTATTCATGCCCGAGGGGGTCACACCTCATACTGATTATAATTATAATGGACAGTCCCCAATGGACTGACCGTTTAATCATTTAATACCTGTTATGTGACGAACATTTCCACAAAGTCTCATAAATATCGGAGTGGTACTAGATGATGTAACACTTTCCATTTCCACTAGAATATAACATTTCCGAAAATATCTTGCAATAATTTTCCGATTAATTCCCAGATGTATAGAAAAACTTGTGTTTACTTCACTTTTCTTCATAGCTACATATTAGAAATTAAATATGCAGTATTTAAAAGTTAAAAATAGTTCTATCTTTGCATCGTTACTTCGTCCGTTCGTAATCTGTTTACCCTCCAGGGTCGGTTTTTCCCTCGGACTCAGCGAGGGATCCCACCTCTACCGCCTCAAGGGCAGTGTCCTGGAGATTCAGACTTTGGGTCGGGGATACAGCTGGGGAGAATGACCAGTACCTCGCCCAGGCGGCCTCACCTGCTATGCTGAACAGGGGCCTTGTGGAGGGATGGGAAGATTGGATGGGACAGGTAAGAAAGAGGGAATGAAGCGGCCGTGGCCTTAAGTTAGGTACCATCCCGTCATTTGCCAGGAGGAGAAGTGGGAAACCACGGAAAACCACTTCTAGGATGGCTGAGGTGGGAATCGAACCCAACTCTACTGAGTTGAACTCCCGAGGCTGAGTGGACCCCGTTCCAGCCCTCATACCACTTTTCAAATTTCGTGGCAGAGCCGGGAATAGAACCTGGACCTCTGGGGCTGGCAGCTAATCACGCTAACCACTACACCACAGAGGCGGACGGCATCGTTACTTACGTAGAATAACACTCCAAAAGGGTGGATGGATGTATAAATAATAAACAGTGGTAAGTAATGACGTGATTCGCCTCTGTGGTGTAGTTGTTAGTGTGATTAGCTGCCACCCCCGGAGGCCCGGGCTCGATTCCCGCCCCTGCTACGAAATTTGAAAAATGTTACGAGGGCTGGAACGGGGTCCACTCAGCCTCGGGAGGTCAACTGAGTAGAGGTGGGTTCGATTCGCACCTCAGCCGTCCTAGAAGTGGTTCTCCGTGGTTTCCCACTTCTCCTCCAGGCAAATGCCAGGATGATACCTAACTTAAGGCCACGGCTGCTTCCTTCCCTCTTCCTTGTCTATCCCTTCCTATCTTCCCATCGCCCTACATGGCCCCTGTTCAGCATAGCAGGTGAGGCCGCCTGGGCGAGGTACTGGTCCTCCTCCCCAGTTTTATCCCCCAAACCAAAGTCTCACGCTCCAGGACACTGCCTTTGAGGCGATAGAGGTGGGATCCCTCGCTGGGTTCGAGGGAAAAACTAATCCTGGAGGGTCAGCAGATTAAGAAGAACAAGAAGAAGAAGAACTAATGACGTGGCAATATTTTAATTTGACACCATTTGACTGTCTGCTCGTTAATTTCGACGCTCCGTTTTACTCAATGCCTACTAGATGGCAGAGCACACTGAATCTCTCCTAGATGTCTACGACTGAGTTTTAATTAATGTGTCACCAGAAATCTTCTACATGCTGATATCAAATGACTTGGATTGTCGAATGGTAATTTCCACCGTTCAAATATTTTGCTCCCCCTGCCGGGTTTGACCCCGCGACTTGGGATCCCGAGGTAGACACGCTACCACTGATCCACAGAGAAAGCTATGATGGTGATGCTTCGAAAACAGACCTATTAGCTTTGTATTTATCCCTTGAATTGTATTCTCTTTCAGGAAACTTCTTTAGATCAATTTGAACTGATTGAATTTGAGTGACGCGTCTTTGGTTGAAGTATTCTTTGACATTTCGTTATTGTCTTTTGTATTATTACCAAATATGTGGAATAAGGTGTACACTATTTCGTGGAGTCCAAGCACACCTTTCAAGAACTACTAGAAGAAGAAGAAGGTATACGCTAATGGTTATGGTTCTTATAAATCTGATAAAAAAATAACATGAAATGGAGTCAGATAATTAATCTCCCGCATTACCCATTTTCTTACAAGTGGTGATCACCGACGTGATGGGATACGTTTGTATTTTAATCAAGCTTTCCTGACTAAGAACGTAAGGAAAGGTGAGTGCAGTAATGAAAGTAAAGTAATCACAAACGAGAAAAGATGGAACGACTTAACAAAGGTGGGACGCCAGTTCGGCAATGTGTTACAAAGGAATAAAAGACATTTATTTGCTTCTTGCAACAGCTGAGAACGGTAACTTATATAAGTCGAATGTTGCTAGGCTAGAAGCTTTAATAGTAGAGCTACACGTGTTGAATGTATAAATACTGGATCAGTTATCAGACAGTGAACAAGATGACCAAATTATAACAGTACGGTACGGAAAGACGAAGTACCGAGTACTCTGACAATTTTGAGGTTATTGAAGACAGAACAAATTAAATTCCTTCAAGTAGTGGAAAAATTAGCTCAACTCTCAGTGAAGTTGATGCATTAAAAGGGAAAATGTGTCAGATTAATAATAAGAGACCTTAAAAATATCCTATAAGAGTCATCATCATCGATTCTCTACCTATCAGCAGGTTTTCGCATACATTTTCCAAGTCGAGCTGTCTTCTGCCACCCTTTTAGTCTTCCAGTATCTTTCATTAATTTTCACACTGTCCATCATCTTATACCTCTTTCTTCCTCACAACCTTCTTCCAGCAACTTTCCCTTCCAGTGCCTGTGTTCATAAACATTTCCTTCATTAACAGTGACCTAACCTACAGTAGTAAAGAAATTTAATGAAGATCTCAGAGAATGGTTAGGGTTTTGGTCTCATTTTTTAAAAAGATTCATGAAGATAACATCTTACATGATAGTGACGTTTCAGTACTTAAATACAGTCTATGAAAAAGGATACTGAACCACATGAGATAGTTACCCGCAGACAATCATTCCCAAGCCAATGAAGTCAAAGATTATCTTTTGTTGTAGTTGTACATTAGAGAACTTTAAAAAATTGGTTATTTCAAATGTTACGTAAAATGAAAACTTCCACTTTATTTCATCGGTTACATTAGAATCTCATTTACGTCCTCTGAGTAATTTTAACTTGGCCTCTGCAGATGCAAGCACGTAGTTGTTTCCTATCGTAGAATTCAGCCTGCCCGAAGAAAAGCTCAGAGAACGGCAGAGAAGTCACGTTTCCAAACAACCTGGAAATATGTCTCGGTCTGAAGGTCTACGATGACCTTAGATGTTAGGCCCTTTTAAACAACTAGGATCATCATCATCATCATCATCATCATCATCATCATGAAATTCGTCAAATGTGAAGTCAAAAAAATGAACAGCATATTTTGTTGGCTCAGACAGGCTTCAGAAATTTGGAGGTGACAGACCAATAGAAGAAAGGTTGTTCTTCTACTACGCCCAATAAGCTTATTGTAGACAAAATGAGCATTTCAGCAGTAGCAGCCGTTTATAACAGCTCAGCTGAATCTTGCGTAATCTGTAGTTAAACTTATGATTAGCGAAAAATGTTTTAAACTAAGAACATGATCCTTGATCAAAGGAGAACGAAGGCTAAGGAATATAAACGCCTTATTGTGTGTTTGCGACCTGGTCACCTGTCGAAGAAATGTAAATTAAATGTTTATTGCTTAGCTTATGGTAATACGCATGTTAAAGTCATCCAGTATACAAATATACAAGGCTGAGAATGCAAGAAAGGATTAGGAACCAAGCCAATTACCGGTAACTTCTGACATGGCACACATGAATCAGGCAGGTAATATTGCAAACGCTTACGGTTATCCTGCCTGAGACCTGTAAATTAAAAGAAGGAAAGGACTTTTCCGGATTATATACCTCAACGGTCGTACCTCCTGAAGCAAACAGCTAATGAGCTAGGACTGAAACCTTGTGCTGAAGAGATGGTAAGTATTTTTTATTTACTTGTTTTTTTTTATTTTATTTCTTATATTTTTGTCGGAGTCAGACATCAGAAGTGAGCCACAAGAGGTTCAGAATGAAATTGCAGAAACCGAAAGGAACTTTCGACTGTAAGGTCGAAGTAGGAGTTCAGCCAAGAATTTGTCTATCCATTCCTCACAATTCAAGATTTCCTCACTTTGATGATTGAACTGAGACTAAAGACAATTTATTTGGATCAGTGATATTGGCGACAACTTATCGGGATGGACTAGTATGCTAAAATTCTCACTGGAAGTGTCATCTCACAGCCATTGAGACTAAACTGGGTTGTACTCTTGGTGGAGATCCCTCTGTGAGTGGTGGCGGTAGAAGAACATCGACCGTATCGCTTGTCTGTTGTGAAAATGAAAATGAAAACCTACAACCTGTTTTCCAGTCATTGACCGGGTCAGGGATGGAATGAATGAAGCATATATAGGCTGTTAGTACGATGGGGTCGCCACTCCCAAAGTGATATATATATTAAGGAGTGATAAATGCTATGAAATGATAATGGAGAGTGTTGCTGGAATGAAATATGACAGGGAAAACCGGAGTACCCGGAGAAAAAACTGTCCCGCCTCCGCTTTGTCCAGCACAAATCTCACATGGAGTCCCCGGGATTTGAACCACGGTATCCAGCGGTGAGAGGCCGACGCGCTGCCGTCTGAGCCACTGAGGCACTTCTTGTCTGTTGTATGGGGCGATTTAAATGGATCCTAGGGTTTCTTAAATTGAGAGCGCGCGTTGGCAACCACGGAGCCCTTAGTTGAGCGCTGGCAATGCTTCGACTTACTTGTGCCAGGTACCTCATTGGCATTTATCTCTTCGACCTCCTTTAGTCAACCCTTGTTCTTTTTCGACCCCGACGGTATTAGATTGCAAGGCCTATGGAGTCTCATTTTCACACTCTTCGTGGCCCTTGTCATTCTTTATCCGATACCTTCCTTTTTCGAAGAGTTGTACCTTTTATGTTTTCCTTTTCATTGGTATCAATAGAGAATATTTGCTAAGCTTTACCGCCTCTTAAAACAGTCACTACCACCACCACATTTAGTGGAGAGAGATGTGAAATAAACTAGTCCAACACAACCTTTTATATGGCATGTAATGAAAGATCAATTTCAGAGCTATGGAATCTAGAAACAATTGGGATTCAAGAACATGGGCAGGTCAAATCAGCTGTCGATCAGAAGCAAGAAGCAGGAGATAAACTTCTGGAGGTGGACGATACGAAGTTGGTCTTCCTGGCATTGAGGGACATACAGAGCTCCCTTCCAATAAAGAAACAGGGGAGAAAAGGATTCAACCAACAATTCAAAGGCTAGATCGGTCATATCACATGTACAATATATTCTGAACAGATTTTAAGGAATGGCTTTTTGTTTTGCTATTTGCTTTACGTCGCACCAACACAGATATGTCTTATGGCGACGATGGGATAGGAAAGGCCTAGGAATGGGAAGGAAGCGACCGTAGCCTTAATTAAGGTACAGTCCCAGCTTTTTCCTGGTGTGAAAATGGGAAACCACGGAAAACCATCTTCAGAGCTGCCGACAGTGTGGTTCGAACCCATTATCTATCGATTACTGGATACTGGCCACACTTAAGCGACTGCAGCTATCGAGCTCGGGTTTAAAGAATGGAAGCAGGAGGGATTTATCGAAGAGTTATACCACAAGAAGAGTTGGAAACGTCATGCCACTATCTTCCATATCGCTCGTTATTGAAACTGGAAGTACCACTACCTACCGAGCGAGTTGGCCGTGAGGTTAGAAGCGCGCAACTGTGACCTTGCATTCGGGAGATAGTAGATTCGAAGCCCTGAAGATGGTGTTCCGTCGTTTCCCATTTTTACACCAGAAAAATGCTGGGGCTGTACCTTAATTAAGGCCACGGCCCCGCTTCCTTCCCACTCCTAGCCCTTTCCTAACCTATCGTCACCATAAGACCATAAGACGTCAGTGCGACGAAAAGTTAATTGTAAAAGAAGTAAAAATTAAAACGATCCGCCTCTGTGGTGTGGTGGCTAGTGTGGCTAGCTGCCACCCCCAGAGGACCGGCTTCATTTCCCGGCTCGGCCACGAAATTTGAAAAGTGTTACGATGGCTGGAACGGGGTCCACTCAGCTTCGGGAGCTCAACTGAACAGAGGGGATTCGATTCCCACCTCAGCCAGCGTCGAAGTAGTTTTCCGTGGTTTTCCACTTCTCCTCCTGGCAAATGCCAGGATGCTACCTAACTTAAGGCCGCGGCCGCTTTCTTCTCTCTTCATTGTCTATCCCTTCCGATCTTCCCATCCCCCTACAAAGCCGTGTTCAGCATAGCAGGTGAGGCCACCTGGGTGAGGTACTGGTCGTCCTCCCCAGTGTTATCCCCCGATCAAAAGTCTCACGTTCCAGGACACTGCTCTTGAGGTGGTAGAGTTGGGATCCCTCTCTGAGTCCGAGGGAAAAACCAACCCTGGAGGGTAAAAGGGTTAAGAAAGAAAGGAAAATAAAATAAAATAAAACTATTACTACCCCCTGTTCGTACTATGTTTGATGCTCCTCTAAGACGGAAAACGGCACCTCACTCAATGACTGTTTGGAGAAAGGTCGAAAGTGTACCAATCAATCAATTAACCAATCAATAATCACCAATGATATGTGTTACCGTGTTTTAGTGGACCAGAGAGGTGTAAGAAGGTGCTAGGGTGAATGGGTGTACAGAGAAATGATCAAAGCATAATTTAAAACACTAAATTCTGAAATTTTATTTCAATCCCTTTTTTTCTGATTTTAAAATTTGATAGATAATCTGAATAAGCAACAACAAGTAACAGTTCAAGAGCTCGTATAACAAGGTTGGACTATAAGTTCCAAAAATCAGGTACAATAGGGAAAATTATTGGCACAATAATTTACAAAGAATGAGCTTTGTAGCTCTAAAGGTGCACTATTCAAAGAGCATATTTGCTCCACTCACTCACATCCTATGAGACTTAGCTCGAAAATTTACGAAAGTCCAGCCCTATCAGAGGCACACACCTCTTGCAAAATTTACCCTAGGTAAATTTCAAAAACAGTATTTACTGTCATTTCAGCTCGATAGTCTATTACACACTCGTCTATAAATAATGATAATTTAGAGACACCTACATATGGAGCCAAATTAAGACATCTGGACACAGTCATCAGACCTGAATGCTTATACACAGCAGAAACATTGGACATGATTGGAAAGGGAGATCTAGAGAACATCAGAAAGAAAGAGAGGAAAATGATCCGGAAGATCTTGGGCCCGAAAATGAAAGGTGGGGAGAGGAGACTTAGACCCAACAAAGAACTAGACCAGAAGACAGAGGAAGTCGTCGTATTGATGAAAAAGCGAAGGCTTCAATTTTATGGACATCTACAGAGAATGGACACCAACCGACTGACAAAAAGGATTTTCAGCTTCTTCAGCCTAAGGAAGACGGAACCAAAATGGTTTCGGGAAGTAAGGACCGACCTGGCCAGGATAGGAGTAGAAAAATAGGACGTACTGGACAGAAACAAATTTAGACAGAAAGTGAAGGAGTTCAAGGGTTTCCAGGAGACTGGGGAAGAACTTGTGAAGAAGAAGAAGAAGAAGAAGAAGAAGAAGAGAACCTACACAGAAGAACAGAAGAAAGAAGTCAGTGCAAGGATGAAGAAGTACTGGCAGAATGTGAAGTCAGGACTGGTGAAAAATAAGGTAAAGACTGTAAAACGTGGTCCATAGATGGCCGGAACCATAATAAATAAATAATGATAATTTAAACAGGGACAATGAGTGCCCATTCTAAATGGTCTAGAAGTACAAAGAAAAGGTTTAAGAGGATCGGCCACGAACAAAATGCTAGGAGGCAAAACACTTGCACTCCTTTTGAATGACACTTAAAATCCTACATGGGCTTATAGCCCGAAGTTGCAGAGGCTAAGCCTATGCTATAGAGAGGTACTAGATGCGAAATATTAGGTTCCAGAATAGTTTGAAGAATTTAGAGTTTTAGAAAATCATAGTCACCCCCATACCAAGTTGAATGGGAATTAACAGAGGGTGAACACTCTTTACTCCCTAAGTTACATATGTCCCAGCAGGGATTTGAACAAAGTCTTCAGAATTGCCTGAAAAGTCACATTTAAAAGGTAATAATAATAATAATAATAATCGTATGGCCTCAGCTACCGTTTGCAGACATTTCGATTTGATGCCATCTGGCTGTCTGCTCGTCAATTTCGACGTTCCGGTTTACTCTGTCTGCCATCTAGCGGACCTAGAGTAAACCGGATCTCTCTTGGACGTCTATGGCTGAGATTTAATTAATTTTGTCGGGTAAATACCAAATGTATCACCAGAGTTCTTTTACATGCCGACATCGTACGACATGGAGTGTCGAATGGACTTTTTTCCGCCCTTCAAAAATCCGACTACCTCTGCCGGGTTTGAACCCGCTATCTTGGGATCCGGAGACCGACACTCTACCCCGGATCCACAGAGGCAGCTATTTAAAAGGTGATATTAAACTTTAGAACTTTACATTAAGAAAGAAGTTTAGAACATTCCCCTCAAGTTAACTGTCTGGAACTATCACATGTTAAAAGCTGTCTGACATTACCTTAAGTTGTTGGGTCTTCCGACGACGGCAAGGCTTCCCCTGCCCCCAATTACGCCGTACACACAGTTAGACCGAAGCGATAAAGATGTCAATACGGTCCTAAAGCGCCCAGCTTTTATAGCAACTCAAAGGGGAAGGTTCCAGAACTCTCTATATATATTTTTTTTTTTTTTTTTTTGCTAGTTGCTTTACGCCGCACCTACACAGATAGGTCTTATGGCGACGATGGGACAGGGAAGGGCTAGGAGTGAGAAGGAAGCGGCCGTGGCCTTAATTAAGGTACAGCCCCAGCATTTGCCTGGTGTGAAAATGGGAAACCACGGAAAACCATTTTAGAGCTGCCGACAGTGGGGTTCGAAGCTACTATCTCCCGAATACTGGATACTGGCCGCACTTAAGCGACTGCAGCTATCGAGCTCGGTAGAACTCTCTTGACCTAGCCAGAATGCTCATACAACCCCCAATTTTAATTGGCTAGAAATATATACAAACATTTCTGATTGGTTCATAACTTAAGGAAAAAGGAAGCCGTAGTAGTGCTGACAACTTCGGCATATAAGAAATCAATCCACATACATTTAAGGTTTACCAACTTAGACAATAGCAAATTCCTTTTAAAAAATTAACTGTCCGTGATCTCGCCGGAGGGGGCACATAGGGCGATAGTAGAGACATCTAAAGATTAAAGGTCCAAGTAACTTTAGATACATAGTTCAGGGATCGCAGCACAGACGGCCTTCTAGGTGATGGTTGTGATGATTATTGTTTTAAGAGGAAGTACAACTAGGCAACCATCCTTTATATAACACTAATCAGAGAGAAAAATTGGAAGGGATCCGTCACTTCGAGAAATGAAGGTATCGGCCAAAGGAAGACAAGTGCACGAAGGGTATCAAATGATAGACTCCTTAGCCTCGGGAACCTAATGCCGTCGGGGTCGGAAAAGAACAAGGGTTGACCACAGGTAGTTGGATGCGATAGATGTAAATGAGGAGCCTGGCACAAGTAAGTAGAAGCAATGCCAGGACTCAGCTAAGGGCCCCATGGTCGCCAAAGTTCAGAGCCCTGGGGCCCCTTTTAGTCACCTCTGAAGGCAGACAGGGGATACCGTGGGTGTTATTTTACCACCCCCACCCACAGGCGGATAGCCTTCTAGAAGGCGCGCAGTTCAACGGGACGGAGAAGGTGTACCTCCGGTACAATCTGCATTTAGGGCTGTTGCTCAGACGCAGATTTCCCTATCAATTTTTTCCCTAGCCTTTTCTTAAATGTTTTCAAAGAACTTGGAAATTTATCGAACATTTCCCTCAAATAAATGATTCCAATCCCTTAATCCTCGTCCTATAAATGAATATTTGTCCCAATTTGTCCTTTTGAATTCGAACTTTATCGTAATACTAGCTGTTACATACGGCTTCACTCGCGAGAATTTCGTAATTTTATAAAAATTACTTGTTCCTCGGTATTGCACTAAGACATCTGTAAATCCCTAAAGTATAAAAACTCCCCAAATAATTGCATTTCATTTACCCCAAAACCTCTTTGTAAACCACGTTTGTGGCATTGCCTTTTGGGGCTAAAATGACCAGGCTACTGGCAGACCTAAATCTGGAACATGCGACATGGAACTCTATATGTGAGAAAAAGTCATGTTTTATGTCGAAAAAAATTGTCTTTATTTCTAAAGAAGATACCAAATACCAATTTTCACGTCTGTATCATCTTACTTTTTGAGACAAGTATCCTCATAAAGAGAATTCAACTCCTTCTTCACTTATTTTTCTATCTCCAGCTTAAGTTTATTTTCCGAAAACAAAAAGTACGTGTTTCTTTATTTTTAAAGAAGACTACAAATAGCAATTTTCACGCCTGTGACATGTTCAGTTTATGAGATATACTGTAGATATGCTCATTTTAAAAACTGCCCCACTCCTTGGCCGAGTGCTCAGCGTTGAGGTCTTCGGTTTACAGAGTTCCGGTTTCGATTCCAGGCTGGGTCGGGGTTTTTAATCGCGTGTGATTAATGCTTCTGTCTTCTGTTGTTTGTGTTTGTCCCAACACTCTCCTCTTGATATTCACTCAACACACCACATTACCAACCACAACAGGAACACGCAACAGTAATTACATCCCTACACACAGGGTTGTCGTCAGGAAGGGCATCCAGCCGTAACACAGGGTCAAATCGACATGGGCGACACAGGTCGTAACCCAACATATTGTGGAAAAGCTGTAGAAGAAGAACTCATTTTAAAAATTAGCCCACATTTTTATTCTATACAACACTTTAAGTGGATTTTCGAAAAAAAGTGTGTTCATTTATTTTTCAAGTAGATTCCAAATACCAGTTTTCATGTCTGTAACATGTTAGGTTTTTGTGATATAGCATATTGTAGATAATTTCGCTGCTGTATAATCCTGGAGCTGACATTGCCCGTATAGCAGGGGTAGTGTGGGGCCAATATCCCCGTAACGGTTGGTTTTAGGGCCTTAAAACATGTTTTTTCCGGCTAGTAGGGCTTACTGAGTTTTGTTCTTTGCATCAAGGGGCTTAAATTGAGCTTTGTCTCGTCCTTGTACGACAAATTCAATATTTTGCCTATTTTAGCCTATTATTTTTATATCCCCTGTACCCCCTGCCTCGAATTGTTTTGAAAATAAAATACAGCCCATGTCCCTCAAGGATAACGAATATTTGCATTAGTAAAATAATTTTTAGAATCGGCCCAGTAGTTAGCCATTACACACAAACGAACTTTACCTCTTTGTATATTATTATTATTAGAATATAGATTATGATCTTTCCTACTTCCTCCGCTCAAGCTTATACATCTCTAATGTCATTTCACGCCATCTCTGCACTGACAGCACGAAACATACCACTTAATCGAGCATCTCGTCTCCTTACTCCTCACACTATTCAAAGAATTCGTGAGGTGCTTATTAGATTTCGGGGGGGAATATCCGAGTTACTGCTGATATTAGGAAATATTGCAAATGATCGGAGTGCAGTTTGAGAATCGAGACTACCTCCGTTTCCTATTGAAGGAGGACTACACACCAGAAGTTTGGAAATGAAAAGATGGAATTAAGAAGTTAGGAAACAACAATAGGGGAACATGTCTCAAGGACTGAAACAGTTAATGTTGAGAGTGAAACAGATTGTCACACTTTCACGGAAGTTCAAGGCTTGAAATGGAAGAAAAAACGGGATACTAGCAGTTGAAATTGAGGTTCAACCACTATGTTTACAAGATGTTCTTTCGAAGAGAAGGTTATTGTCCGTATTCAAGAAAGTATATAATATAGCTGGAATTCTCACCGCTGTGCTAGTAACTTTCAAGTTTGTAAAACAAGAAACATGGAAAATTGAGGCGACTGAGAAATCAGATAAAAATTAACCTCAAAAAATTGGGACTCCCCTCTTCCTGTAACTATTGGTAACGAAATAACACAACGTCACTTTCAAATCACTCAGTCGAGCACAACAGGAGTTCCTCGGCCAGTCGCTGATGGGAAAATGAAGAAGTCTTTGGTCAATGTATTCTTTCATTGACGCTATCCAACGTCACACATGTGGATGGGTCGATAGTATACTATCCACGATATCCTCTTCCTGTCGTAAGAGGTGACTAAAAGGGACTAAATGGGACTAAAGGGAAGTTGCATTGTTGGATACGCTTGAGAACGGCTGGCTGTTGAGAGAGCTCTTACATTATTGTAGTGATAAAGTAGTTAAAACCTATTGAAATAGCTTAATTTTTTTGTATTTGTGATTCATTTAGTGCTCTTTATATAGTGGTGTTTAGTGCTTGTTGGTAGAAATTGGGAGTAATTCAGTTGGTCTTCAGTAAATTACGTTTACTAGGTTAAGTAGGCTAGCTAGGTGTACCTTGTTTCTAATTTAGGTTTAGGAAATACTTTAGGTAATAATATTAACTTTAAAAAATATTTGTGAATATCTGTAGGTTCGTTGGTATAATATTTACAAAGGCAGATTATCATAAGGAATAGCACCGTAACTTCCGCCGAAATTTCTCCGGTATTTCGTATAGATTTCCGTCCAAACTATCGCGAAGGTAATAATTTACTACATTAAAAAAACACGACGCGCCTGTAAACTTCCATTTAAAAAGTAGTTAAAGAGATTACACGGTAATAGTTAACAGTCGTTGTATTGTTATTGATTATTGTCGCTCCTCATATTAAAATATTGCATTGCTAGCTACAGTCGTTAACAAAGGGAGTAGTGTAGTCAAATAAATATAAATAAAAATCAGCTGACCTTGTATTCCAATCATTTGTTCCCCCTGTGGGTGGGGGCGGTAGAATAACACCCACGGTATCCCCTGCCTGTCGTAAGAGGCGACTAAAAGGGGCCCCAGGGGATCTGAACTTTGGAGCGTGGGTTGGCGACCACGGGGCCCTTAGCTGAGTCCTGGCATTGCTTCCACTTACTTGTGCCAGGCTCCTCACTTTCATCTATCCTATCCGACCTCCCTTGGTCAACTCTTGTTCTTTTCCGACCCCGACGCTATTAGGTTTGCGAGGGCTAGGGAGTCTTTCATTTTCACGCCCTTCGCGGCCCTTGTCTTCCTTTGGCCGATATCTTCATTTTTCGAAGTGTCGGGCCCCTTCCATTTTTCCCTCTGATTAGTGTTATAAAGAGGATGGTTGCCTAGTTGTACTTCCTCTTAAAACAATAATCACCACCACCACCAATCATTTGTACTTCTGAGTAGGTAGTTAAAGTATCCGTAATTTATATTTCGCTCCCTCGATCTTTCAGTACTTACGAGCGGTTAGCTAATAATAAAAACTTCATATATCCCAGTAATTGCAGTTCAAGTCCCTGGAGTAGTAGTAGTAGTTTTGATATAAATATTTGAGAAATTATTGTAGACAGCCTCGTATTTTTCAGTAGGCCTAATTAAGGACATTTTTATTCTCCGTCCCGTGGAGTAGGGAAAATAATAGTAATCCACCAGCTGTAATAATCACATAACCACATTTCAGTAGAAATGTAGTGAAGATAAGGTATAATATATTAAATAGTATCTTGCCAGTTATATTCGTGTTTTTCTTCGTGTAGGGCAATCCTTTCGATACTTAAGCATTTAACCAAACGCAGTGTAGTGTAGTGTAGATACATTGTAGTATAGATACAGTACATTTAGATAGTGCCGTATCTTGCCTGCTATATCTTTCGTGTGTATCTATTAGACCGTAAAAATAATAATAATAATAATAATAATAATAATAATAATAATAATAATAATAATAATAATAATAATAATAATAATAATAATAATAATAATAATAATAATTTGTCTAAGAATTTAGCTTCGTTGGTAATCTTTGAGTACAGTAGTTCTTGCAAATTTCATTTCTGTTGTGCTTAGCAGTGACATACGCTACCGGTATCGTAATTAGGATACGTCTGAAAGTAGTTTAAACATTACTGTAGTGTACTGTACAGTAGTATACGAGTAATATCCTATTAGAATTTAGTGTGCTTATTTTATTATTGTAAAATATTTGTGTAGTACTGGTGTAGTAGAGGTATCCGTAGAAACTCTTACTAAATACTGTTGTTGTAATTAGGATAGGCTTAATTGCAGTTTGGAATTGTGTAGTTCTTGTGTATTACTTTCGATATTCAGTAATTAACAGCAGTTTTTATCCTGTTAGGGGTTGTAGGATAAAAAATAGAGCACGACTAAGTAGTATTGTAGTGTTGTAGTCGTATATTAATTACCTTATTGTTGTGTGATCTTTGAGTACTGTAACGGTTCAAATCCCGTTACAAGATGATATCTGTATTTTTATTATTGTATGATTTTATCTGTATATTATTATTATTATTATTATTATTATTATTATTATTATTATTATTATTGTTATTATTATTATGTCAGTATTATTATTATGTTATCTGTGATATTGTACTATTATTGTAATTATCCGTTTTATTCAATTTTGCAATTGCCTGTTGCTTGCAAGATTGCACTTAGATGTATACATATATACGTATGTGTAGTATAACACTCAATACCTGTACAGTGAGAATTGTTGTATATATCAGAGATCGGATGTGACGTTGGTGCATTGTGCAATATTGTTGGCGATTCTGCCAAGTCATCGCCGCGCCTTGGCTATGTCATTGTATTTATTTAGAATATGCGCTCAGCGAGTTAGAGCCGGCGGCTATTTCACCACTGGATGTAATATCTGTCGCGTAGGTGGGAGTATGTCATTGTTATTTCTGGAGATTACGTAGTTGTGTCAACCAACGTCTATAAAAGGTGGCTCCATATTGTAGCGTCAGTCATTACTTATACGGATGCAGTACAGTGAAGTAGTCTACTAGATCAAGAGGCCTTAAGTGGTCAGCCAACCAGTGTGAACGAGAGATGGTGAAGACTCAGTGAGCCATTATTGGTCATTGAGAGAGTGAGACCAAATGGTTGGTCCGTCACTTAGTGGAAGACGCGGACGCAAGGCTTACCAAGGAGTCAGAGAGGGCAACCCTGGACCTGCCAAGAGGTCATACCATATTGACTTACAAAGAAGTCAGATGATATGGAGAAGAAGCAGTCGCAAGGATGTATCACCACGTTAGGCGTGACACATCTACAGTAAACACCAGAGCAATGGATTACGTCGTAATTACACTCAAAGTGTTAAAGGTACAGTCAAGTGAATCAGTGAGGGAAATATTTCGTATAAATTGTTAAATGTCCGGTCAAGAAGAATTCAAATTCATGCCTAGTTTCTTTCAGTTACAATGTCATAATTTCATATTCTCATCTGTTTTATCACAACAAGACTCACTATTTTTTGATATATTATTTAAATAATATATATTGTTCTATCAAACGAATTCATAGTTTCATTTCATTGACAGTAAAATATCTTAACCTCAAAATTAATGGGGAAACCGAACGCCAATCTCCTTTTCCCAGAACTTATATGGTATGTTGTCAAAAGTAAGCTTATTACCCCACACCCTAGAGATGGTCAAGAGTCTCATTCTATTATTGCTGTACTGAGTGACAGCTGGCGCCCTTCAAATAACGTATGTGTAAGTAAGCAGGTAACAAGTAAGTGTGAGTACAAAGTCCGACATGTGTGTATTTTATTTAATGAATGTTAATTTTTATAATTTCCATTTTAAATGCAGATATTCAGATTTTTCAATTAAATGCAGATTTATTACATATGTTGTAAAAGTAAGTCAGCAAGTTAGGAAAGTCTCATTTTGGCGCCCAACGTGGGGCACGAAGAAATTCAGAATTTGGTCTGAATGACAGCATATCATAGGTTCATTTGGGAAGAGTATGCGCATTTAAGCCAACGGAATTTATTACCGGTAAATTTCAGGAGTGTAATTTTGTGATATATATTTGTATTTTGGGGATATGTCAAGGGATTTGAAGAGGGAAATTAATTTGAGATCGCGTACTATTACTAGTGAACCAATGATGGACAAGGAAGACAATAACAAGTCATGTGACGACGAGGTCATTGCTTCTGCGGACATACAAGGTGAAATTCAGAGTAGGGAACAGGTGAATACGATGGAAACTTCTGAGATAATTCAGGAAAGTGCAGAAATTGAGAAGCACACTGAAACTCAAAAGGAAGTCCCAGGGGGGATGAACCATGATCAATTTTCCTTACTGATGGCCACAATAATTAGTAGTAATGAAAGTCAGAAAAGAATGGAGGAAAAGATTGATACTAATAATGAAAATAATAAGAAAGAGATGAAAGAGATGAAAGAATTTTTTAGTAGTAGTAGTAGTGAAAGTAAGGAAGAGATGAAAGAATTAATTAATACTAATAATGAAAATTGTAAAAAACTGATTGAAAATAGTAAGGAAGAGATGAAAGAGATGAAAGAATTCTTTGGTATTAGTAATGAAAATAATAAGAAACAAATGGAAGAATTAATTGGCAGTAATAAAGAAAATTGCAATGCGATCATTAGTAATATAGATACTAAGATATTAGATATAAATAATCAAACATCTAAATTAGAATCTAAGTTAGAAAATAAGTTAGATGAAGAGTGTGTTGAAATTGGAGGTGAAATGAAGTCGAGTCGGAGCGAGCTTCATACTCAAATTGAGCATGTCAAAGGAACTTGTACAGAGAATATCAAAGAATTAAGTGATAAAAGGTCTAGTAATCGGGAAGAAATTCATGAGGTAGTCGAGAAGAGATTGGACAGGATTTGCAATACAGTTGGGGAAGAGATGGGGGAACAGATTAGTAGAAATGAGCAAGTTGAAAGCAAACTTGTGGAGGTCACTGAACTACGGAACGAACAGGAAACGCTATCACAGCAGGTAAGAGAAAGAGAGGAAGAATTGAAGGAAGAAGTGAGAATAGTGGAAGAGAATTCTGAGAGAGCAGCGGAAGAAGAAGAAGAAGAAGAAGAAGTTGTGAACTGCCAGGGAGTGGTACGGCAGAAAGGTAGAGGTAAGTCGGCGGGTGAGGTGATAATAGCGAGTGGTTTGTTCAGTAGGGATCATGATTTAACCAAGTTTTCTGGAAAACAGTTCAGTACTATAGAATTTGTAAAAGTAGTTGAGAAAAGATTTGCAAGTAAGTTGATGAATAATGTTATTGAATGGGAATACGTGTTGGAGATTTTGTCTAATGTTTTTATCGGTGAAAGTAGAATATGGTTTCGAGTATACTGGAATAATATGTCTAATTTGGGAGAATTTAGAGAAAATTTCATTGACAGGCTTTGGAAGGAATGTGTGGAAGGGCGCGCGCGCGAGAGAGAGCGCATGATGTCTAGGGAAAGTAATATTGTAGAGAGAAGGGGGAAAATGTTAGCCGTGTATCAGAGGAGAGGGGGTGATCATGATCCGCAGAGGATTAATAGTTGTGTTGATGGTGATAGTGGTCAGAAGGGTAACGAGAGAGAATCGGAAGATGGGAGGCGTATGAATTTAAGTCATGAGAGAGAGGGTCAGAGGAGTAACAAGAGTGAATCGGAAGATGGGAGGCGTATGTGTTTGAGTTATGAGAGAGAAGGTCAGAAGAGTAATCAGAGAGAATCGGAAGATGGGAGGCGTACGGATTTGAGTTATCAGAGGGATTATAATAGTCATAATATGAAGGTGATCAAGGTGTCGTTATCGAGCCAGAGTATTTCAGATTCACAGGGAATCGGGTAAGTTAAGTGGACAGGCCGAAGGTAGAAGATGAACTGGTATTTAATATAAGTAGTTATGTAGTGAAAGTAAATTTAAGAGTAGTGTGATTGTGACCTAAGTAATGTTAAGTGAGGTATTTAAGTAATGACGTAGTCGTAGATAACGATGTAATTAATGGTAGCAGTAAGTTAGACGTAAAAAGTGTTCTGGTAAGTGATGTAAGTACTTGTAATGCTGAGAATATACTGTAAGCAGT
Organism: Anabrus simplex; assembly: GCF_040414725.1. NCBI lineage: Eukaryota > Metazoa > Arthropoda > Insecta > Orthoptera > Tettigoniidae > Anabrus > Anabrus simplex. The sequence goes on along the minus strand of NC_090268.1, from coordinate 401,552,749 downwards.
GAGGTAGTCGATGATGGAAATTGTGATATGAAGAAGGTACTATCAGATCTTATAACAGCCGTTGGGTAAGTCAAAGTGAGTAAATAAGTTGATAGAGGTACCAGTCAATTGAAGATAATTGTAAGTTTCAGCTATGCCTTGTTGTACCAAAACTTGTGTATTCAGTTATTTTAGGAGCTGACTTGGTTGCAAATCATGGAAGTAGAGTAGACTTTAATTTAGGTAGTGTGTGTTTGTTCTGGGAGGAAAACTAGCAAAGAAGTACGTGTTAATTATGATGGTCTGAGGTAAGTGTGTTGGTGACGTGTGTTCTTTGAAATATATGGGAGGTAAGTGAAGTTGTTCCTAGTGAGAGGAAATGTTTTTGGGTGTGTTACGTGTCTATACGACCAGGATCTGAGGGATCGTCGGTATGAGGCAGTGACGTGAGGTAATTTGAGTGAATTACAGGAGGAGTAATTGTGGTCGATGTTAGGTAAGCATCGAGATGTATTTAGTGGTAAGTGAGGAAGAACACGTATATGAACATAAATTTGTAGTACATGACCATAGATCGTTTGTGGGAGGTAAGTACCCCATTCAACTTAAAAATGCTAGTGAAGTCTAAGAACAAATAAACATTATGCTGGATTACGGAATAATTGAACCATCTTGTAGCCATAGTATTGATTCTTTAATTATTGTTGCCAAGTAGGATGTGATCTATTGAGAGATGTAAGTTAATAAGGGCAAAATTGATTCAGTTTGAGTGACAGAGTGCTACTTAGAGTTCCATTTCATCATCTGCAGAGGCGGAAAATATGTTGAAGTTATATTTTTTTATCGGGGGTATTTCACTATTGTGAACCGTATCGGGAAGTGTGCATATTCTTATAAAGATCAGGAAGGGAAGATTGTCGGTATTTATAGTATAATCAATGTAAAGAAGTACTTCACGTGAGATTTGTTGAGGTAATAATAAGATGATTAAATTTTTGTAAGAAACTGGCAAAATAAACTAACATCTGCGATTTGCGTGTGAACCAAGTGTCGTATTGGTGTATTGGAAGAATAAGTGCTACATTGTCATGTACTGTGTGACAAAAAAACGGAGAACAGGACATTGGACAGTTATCTGCGATAACCATATGCGAGAAAAGTTCTCATATAAGTGATATTTCACAAAATATTTTGATATGTTAAAAAAAAAAGGAGAAGAATGTTGTATATTGATTGAAAATTATTTGTGTGTGTTAAATCAAGTGCTATACTCTTGTGATTTGTATGAGAGAATGAGAGAGAATGGGACACTGGACAGTTACCTACGATGGCAATGTGCGAGAAGAATTCTCATATTTGTGATATTTTATAAAATGTATGGATGCTGAAAAAGAAAATTATTGTTGTATACTCATTTAAAGTGTTTATCTGTGTCAGTGTTATATATATAATTTTGTTCATAAATCAATCGATTCTTTGTTCTTCGATTTATTTATGAGGGAGGCGAATTGTAACGGTTCAAATCCCGTTACAAGATGATATCTGTATTTTTATTATTGTATGATTTTATCTGTATATTATTATTATTATTATTATTATTATTATTATTATTATTATTATTATTATTATTATTGTTATTATTATTATGTCAGTATTATTATTATGTTATCTGTGATATTGTACTATTATTGTAATTATCCGTTTTATTCAATTTTGCAATTGCCTGTTGCTTGCAAGATTGCACTTAGATGTATACATATATACGTATGTGTAGTATAACACTCAATACCTGTACAGTGAGAATTGTTGTATATATCAGAGATCGGATGTGACGTTGGTGCATTGTGCAATATTGTTGGCGATTCTGCCAAGTCATCGCCGCGCCTTGGCTATGTCATTGTATTTATTTAGAATATGCGCTCAGCGAGTTAGAGCCGGCGGCTATTTCACCACTGGATGTAATATCTGTCGCGTAGGTGGGAGTATGTCATTGTTATTTCTGGAGATTACGTAGTTGTGTCAACCAACGTCTATAAAAGGTGGCTCCATATTGTAGCGTCAGTCATTACTTATACGGATGCAGTACAGTGAAGTAGTCTACTAGATCAAGAGGCCTTAAGTGGTCAGCCAACCAGTGTGAACGAGAGATGGTGAAGACTCAGTGAGCCATTATTGGTCATTGAGAGAGTGAGACCAAATGGTTGGTCCGTCACTTAGTGGAAGACGCGGACGCAAGGCTTATCAAGGAGTCAGAGAGGGCAACCCTGGACCTGCCAAGAGGTCATACCATATTGACTTACAAAGAAGTCAGATGATATGGAGAAGAAGCAGTCGCAAGGATGTATCACCACGTTAGGCGTGACACATCTACAGTAAACACCAGAGCAATGGATTACGTCGTAATTACACTCAAAGTGTTAAAGGTACAGTCAAGTGAATCAGTGAGGGAAATATTTCGTATAAATTGTTAAATGTCCGGTCAAGAAGAATTCAAATTCATGCCTAGTTTCTTTCAGTTACAATGTCATAATTTCATATTCTCATCTGTTTTATCACAACAAGACTCACTATTTTTTGATATATTATTTAAAGAATATATATTGTTCTATCAAACGAATTCATAGTTTCATTTCATTGACAGTAAAATATCTTAACCTCAAAATTAATGGGGAAACCGAACGCCAATCTCCTTTTCCCAGAACTTATATGGTATGTTGTCAAAAGTAAGCTTATTACCCCACACCCTAGAGATGGTCAAGAGTCTCATTCTATTATTGCTGTACTGAGTGACAGCTGGCGCCCTTCAAATAACGTATGTGTAAGTAAGCAGGTAACAAGTAAGTGTGAGTACAAAGTCCGACATGTGTGTATTTTATTTAATGAATGTTAATTTTTATAATTTCCATTTTAAATGCAGATATTCAGATTTTTCAATTAAATGCAGATTTATTACATATGTTGTAAAAGTAAGTCAGCAAGTTAGGAAAGTCTCAGTACCATCCCAGACAATATATCCCTCCGTTCATTTATTTTTGGCAAATAAGTTATTTTATTTTTAATTTCATTTTTTTTGGTAAAGAATGGCTAAGGAGCGCGAGTGTACGAACTGTGGGTGTGGCGAGGCATTGAGGGGTATGAGGGAGGAGTTGGAAAGTTGAAGGAGATAATTAGGATTCTCACAGAAGACAGGAAGGAAGATAGGACTCCCTCAAACAATGTACAGGTTACAGTAGGTGCACAAGAGGGAGGGGAAGGAAAGGGGGGAGTTGTAGAAGACAGGTGGTCTAATGTTCTAAGGGGAAGGAGATTGCAGGCTAAGGGCTCTATTCAGGATCAGAATTCAGGACAGGTGTCTGTGCGAAATTGGTACGAGTCACTCCAGGTAGAACAACAGAGGGAAGATAACAGACAGGGAACTGTTGGTGAGATGTGTGGAAGTAGGAGGAAGGGAAAAGGTAGGAAAGGGAAATGTAGAGTAGAGGATAGGAAAAGACAGGTGAAACAGGGTCATGGGAAGGAGAAAAGAGAGTAGGAAGTATCTTCTGCAGCTATCAGGAAAGATAGGGCTGACCAGGAGGGGAGGGGATCAAATGAGGTGGGTAGGGTTGAGGCTCTGGTCATGGGGGATACCATCGTTAGACACGTGGGGAAAGTGTGCGGAGGAAAGGGAACCAGGGTAGAATGTTATCCAGGAATTAGGTTGAGGCAGATGTTGAGGAAGGTAGAAGAGAGGGAGGAGGGGAAGGAGAAGGTGATAGGGTTTCACGTTCGTACCAACAACGTCAGGCAAGCTGATATAAGTACCAACATCGTTGGAGATGTGTGGCATCTGGTAAATGCAGCGCGGGTGAAGTTTAAGAAAGCGGAGATTGTTATTAGTGGAATACTGTGTAGGAGGGATACTGACTGGAGGTTGATTGGCGATTTAAATGAGACTATGGAGTGGGTATGTGGGAAACTGGGAGTGAAATTTCTAGATCCTAATGGGTGGGTAGGAGATAGGGACCTGCGCTCGGATGGCCTTCGTTTAAACCGCAGTGGTACGTATAAGTTAGGACATTTGTTTGGAAGGGTAATAGGGAGGTACATTCAGGAAAACGGGATGGCCTAGGGAATGGTGATAAGGGAACAGGGAGCTGGAAATCAAGTAGGGATGACATAAAATTGTTAGTGTTGAACTGTAGAACTATTGTAAAGAAAGGAATAGAATTAAGTAATTTAATAGATATATATTTGCCAGATATTGTAATAGGAGTTGAATCATGGCTGAGAAATGATATAATGGATGCAGAAATTTTCTCACGGCACTAGAGTGTGTATCGTAGAGATAGGATAGGAATGGTTGGAGGAGGAGTGTTCATTCTGGTGAAAGAAGAATTTGTAAGCTACGAAAAGGTTAAAGATGAGACATATGAAATTCTAGGTGTAAGGCTCATTTCTAAGGATAATAGGCAACTTGATATATTTGGAGTGTACAGATCGGGAAAGGGTAGCACTGACGCGGATTCGAAATTATTTGATAGGATAGTCAGCTATGTGGGAAACGACATGGAAAGAAATGTGATTGTAGCGGGAGATCTGAATTTGCCAGATGTCAATTGGGAAGGAAATGCGAACGACAGAAAGCATGACCAACAAATGGCAAATAAGTTAATATGGGAAGGACAGCTGATTCAGAAAGTGATGGAACCAACCAGAGGGAAAAATATCCTGGATGTGGTGCTGATAAAACCAGATGAGCTCTATAGGGAAACTGAAGTAATAGATGGTATTAGTGATCATGAAGCTGTCTTTGTGGTAGTTAAAAATAAATGTGATAGAAAGGAAGGTCTTAAAAGTAGAACTATTAGGCAGTACCATATGGCTGATAAAGCAGGCATGAGGCAGTTTCTAAAAAGTAACTATATCGGTGGAAAACGGTAAATAAAAATGTAAACAGACTCTGGGATGGTTTTAAAGAAATTGTTGAGGAATGCGAAAACAGGTTTGTATCTTTAAGTGTGGTAAGGAATGGTAAAGACCCACCTTATTATAATAGAGAAATAAAGAGACTAAGAAGGAGGTGCAGACTGGAAAGAAATAGTTAGAAGTGGCTGTGGAAGTAAGGAGAAATTGAAGGAACTTACCAGAAAATTGAATCTAGCAAAGAAGGCAGCTAAGGATAACATGATGGCAAGCATAATTGGCAGTCATACAAATTTTAGTGAAAAATGGAAGGGTATGTATAGGTATTTTAAGGCAGAAACAGGCTCCAAGAAGGACATTCCAGGAATAATTAATGAACAAGGGGAGTGTGTATGTGAGGATCTTCAAAAGGCAGAAGTATTCAGTCAGCAGTATGTAAAGATTGTTGGTTACAAGGATAATGTCCAGATAGAGGAAGAGACTAAGGCCAAAGAAGTAATAAAATTTACATATGATAACAATGATATTTACAATAAGATACAAAAGTTGAAAACTAGAAAAGCGGCTGGAATTGATCAGATTTCTGGGGATATACTAAAGACAATGGGTTGGGATATAGTACCATATCTGAAGTACTTATTTGATTATTGTTTGGTCGGAGGAGCTATACCAGATGAATGGAGAGTTGCTATAGTAGCCCCCGTGTATAAAGGAAAGGGTGATAGACATAAAGCTGAAAATTACAGGCCAGTAAGTTTGACATGCATTGTATGTAGACTTTGGGAAGGCATTCTTTCTGATTATATTAGACATGTTTGTGAAATTAATAACTGGTTCGATAGAAGGCAATTCGGTTTTAGGAAAGGTTAATCCACTGAAGCTCAACTTGTAGGATTCCAGCAAGTTATAGCAGATATCTTGGATTCTGGAGGTCGAATGGACTGTATCGCGATTGACCTGTCTAAAGCATTTGATAGGGTGGATCATGCGAGACTACTGGCAAAAATGAGTGCACTTGGACTAGACAGAAGAGTGACTGAATGGGTTGCTATATTTCTAGAAAATATATCTCAGAGAATTAGAGTAGGTGAAGCTTCATCTGACCCTGTAATAATTAAGAGGGGAATTCCTCAAGGCAGTATTATTGGACCTTTATGTTTTCTTATATATATAAATGATATGAGTAAAGGGGTGGAATCGGAGGTAAGGCTTTTTGCGGATGATGTTATTCTCTATAGAGTAATAAATAAGTTACAAGATTGTGAGCAACTGCAACGTGACCTCGAAAATATTGTGAGATGGACAGCAGGCAATGGTATGTTGATAAACGGGGTTAAAAGTCAGGTTGTGAGTTTCACAAATAGGAAAAGTCCTCTCAGTTTTAATTACTGCGTTGATGGGGTGATAGTTCCTTTTGGGGATCATTGTAAGTATCTAGGTGTTAATATAAGGAAAGATCTTCATTGGGGTAATCACATAAATGGGATTGTAAATATAGGGTACAGATTTGTGCACATGGTTATGAGGGTGTTTAGGGGTTGTAGTAAGGACGTAAAGGAGAGGGCTAATAAGTCTCTGGTAAGACCCCAACTAGAGTATGGTTCCAGTGTATGGGACCCTCACCAGGATTACCTGATTCAAGAACTGGAAAAAATCCAAAGAAAAGCAGCTCGATTTGTTCTGAATGATTTCCGACAAAAGAGTAGCTTTACAAAAATGTTGCAAAGTTTGGGTTGGGAAGAATTGAGAGAAAGAAGAAGAGCTGCTCGACTAAGTGGTATGTTCCGAGCTGTCAGCGGAGAGATGGCTTGGAATGACATTAGTAGACGAATAAGTTTGAATGGCGTTTATAAAAGTAGAAAAGATCACAATATGAAGATAAAGTTGGAATTCAAGAGGACAAACTGGGGCAAATATTCATTTATAGGAAGGGGAGTTAGGGATTGGAATAACTTACCAAGGGAGATGTTCAATAAATTTCCAATTTCTTTGAAATACTTTAGGAAAAGACTAGGAAAGCCACAGATAGGGAATCTGCCACCTGGGCGACTGCCCTAAATGCAGATCAGTATTGATTGATTGATTGACCCCAGGGGCTTTTATTTTCGGAGCGTGGGTTCCGGCAACGGGACGGTTTAAATGAGTTCTTCCTCTGTGGGTGGGGGTAGTAAGATAACACCCACAGTATTCCCTGCCAGTTGAAAGAGGCGACTAAAAGGGGCTTCAGGGACTCTCAACTTGGGAGCGTGTGTTGTCGACCACGAGGCCCATAGCTGAGTCCTGGCTTTGCTTCCACTTACTTGTGCCAAGCTCCTCATTTTCATCTATCCTACCCGATCTCCCTTGATCAACCCTTGTACTTTTCCGACGCCGACGGTATTAGGTACCGAGGCCTAGGGACGGAGCTTTGCATTTTCACGCCCTTCGTGGCCCTTGTCTTTCTTTAGCCAATATCTTTGTCATCTTCATTATCATTTCATCCTCATCATGACGCGCAGGTCGCCTACGGGAGTCAAATAGAAAGGACCTGAACTTGGCGAGCCGAACATGTCCTCGGACACTCCCGGCACTAAAAGCCAAACGCCATTTCATTTCATCTTCGAAGTGTCGAACCTTTTCCATTCTTTCCCGTCTGGTTTGTGTTAATAGAGAATGGTTGTCTAGTTGTACTTCCTCTTAAAACAATAACCACCACTCATCAGCGAGGCATGTTTCACAAGCGAACACTTCAGACCACTGCATCTCACAGACAACACGTCGACAACCCCTTGCTGAGCTTCGCATACAGGAGGGGGTTCGTTCGTAACCAATCAGTTCGACTGGGCTGAAACAGGTATCGTGAACTTACCAAACTGGCACCACTTCATATCTCCAATATCAATATAAATGGCCATGCTTTCGTGGCATTGTAATTTCTGTTTTCCCCGGTGGTGGTGATTATTGTTTTAAGAGGAAGTACAACTGGGCAACCATCTTCTATATAACACTAATCAGAGAGAAAAATGGAAGGGGTCCGGCACTTCGAGAAATGAAGGTATCGGCCAAAGGAAGGCAAGGGCCACGAAGGGCGTGAAAATGAAAGACTCCCTAGCCCTCTCAAACCTAATAGCGTCGGGGTCGGAAAAGAACAAGAGTTGACCAAGTGAGGTCGGATAGGATAGATGAAAGTGAGGAGCCTGGCACAAGTAAGTGGAAGCAATGCCAGGACTCAGCTGAGGGCCCCGTGGTCGCCAACCCACGCTCCAAAGTTCAGAGCCTCTGGGGCCCCTTTTAGTCGCCTCTTACGACAGGCAAGGGATACCGTGGGTGTTATTCTACCGCCCCCACCCACAGGGGGATCTATTTTCCCCGGTGTAAACTATTTTGTAAAATATTGTTCTACTATCTCGGGGCGCTAGACCTTAAGAGGAGAAATAGCTGTATCATTTCCTATCAATAATAGAGTTTATGTTTCGAGGACGCCATTTCGTTTCAGGAGACACATAACTTTATTAATGAAAGTAAGAGGGAGTACTTTAAAATAAATTTGAGAACTGAATTTGTGCTCGTGAAACTATGGAAAATGTGACAGGACATTGTATTAGCTTCAACCTAGTCATGACGTGACGAAGAAATTACGAATACGCACCTTCTATACAAAAGCACCAAAACGTCTTATACCTGAGACATTGATACTACATTTTAAATATTATTAAAGGCACTGTCTTCAAAATAGGACTCTAGGCTTTTATATTATAACACAAAAATTTAATACCATGCAAAGAATTGGCTTTATATCATCTTACACATCCGAAAAAATCCCATAATATAAAGCAATTTAAAATAATCGTATATCGATTTTCACTGTGATTGTTAATATTACAAATACGTATTGTCGTACCGGTATATTTTCTTAGCCAACTAAGTTATCTGTTGTGCTAGATTTATGGTTGCAAGGCCGTGCGTAATTTGTAATATTCTCTCGTGTTTTCCATTTAAGTATGTACGACACCTTCAAAGTGAGGGATCCGTTGCACGAATATAGTCGGTGTTCCCTACGTTGGTCCGTAAGACATTATAATAAGACATTATAATTTCTTCCCCATTACTACTCAAACTACAGTAGTAACCTATAGCTATTGTTTAACTTCTAGATCACATTCTGCATTACCATTCATATAGGGAAGAGTCGCTGCTCGCCGATAGAGCCTCCTTCAATTATTTTTAACTCGCGTGTTGGCAGCATTGTTCATGATTTGCAAGAAGTTTGACTATTGCCAACATTCATATTGTTGTATAGTGGAAGTTACTATTGGTACATTTCAGTGACATTATTTTTTATATTACTTACGAATCGTAAGGGTATTAGGGCAGTTAGATAAGTAGAGTAGTGCCATGTGTGTATAATGTTTGAACAACCTAGTTGATGTAGAATTATAATGCAGCGCGCGCGGCCTCTCCGTCCGCCATTTTCAACCTTCGATGTTGGGCGGGGCCGGAGCCTCGTGGAGGACGCTCGGCGCCCATTGGCCAAACACCGCTGCAAGTGCCGGCATTGGCTGCTACGTCGCTGAGACCTCGAGTGGTGCAGAAACGACTAGGCCCGCGGGCCGAGAGCCCTCTATATCTGGAGGTTTCCACGGGCTTCGAGAGGCCGATGTATCTCTAAGGGACGTCCCTCTTATAAAAGGCGACGGACAAATTCAAGGAAGTTGAGGACGAGTTTGGCAGTCACAGCGAGCGGATGTCCGTGCTTCTTGCTGCGTCACTCTCCTAGCCAGACTATTTGAACTTCCCAAGTACTAATCAGGCAACTGTACTTATCAGTACAAACAGCAAGGTGCAACATTTGTCTGAGTGTGTGCGCTTTTAAGAGCACACAAGAGCATTGTCAGGAAGCAGTTTTCAATGCTATTTCTCTCGTTTCAGGCATTATTTTTTCAGGTATCAACAGGATGGCAGACAACAGCGCGGGCAAACAGGAGGAGCTGGAGTAGGCCTACGTAATGTTATGGGTGAAGGCAAAATCGGAGAGGACGGATTGTGCCAACCCAGCCCTGCCGGTCCTATTGGTTTTCTACCGAAAGGGCATAAGGTGGGAACTGGAGACACACCTCATCCTCATGGCACTCAGAGCAATGGGCGGCGAGACCGAGGACGTTGACACGGTCTTTTACTGGGGGCTCATCATCCGCCCACCGAGTCAGGAGTGGGTCGACTACTACAAGAGGAAGCTGTCCGAAACATGGCAGGCCGTCCGACTGCCTCGTCGGGGGGCCAGGCTAGGGGACGCCCCCAGATAGGAGTCAGCTGCCCCGACGCTACGGACGACGACCACGCAGACTACCAGGAGGCAGAAACACAAGCAGGTGGGCACGGACCCAAGATTTTTGGCTCCCCCAGAGCTAAAGACCGAGGAGGACGGTGACGCTCCCAAGCGTCACGACTGTGCGACCCAAGCCGAAAAGCTGTACTTCACGAAATACACGCAAACTGAGAAAGCCGCCAACCAGGAACGTCCACTACCTGCCCGGGCCACCCAGGGCGGGCCCACCGCCCGAGCGCAGACCAGGAAGGCGACCCGGACGGTCCAAGGCGGCACGGAGGCGGACGCCCGCGGGCTTTCAGAGGCTGCTACCCATGCTCGGCCTGCTAGCGCCTCGTTCACGATGCAGACATCGATATGCGCACCACAGGACAGGGAATGCAACAAGGTGTCAGCTAAAACAGACGCCACCGCTGCTAATCAGGAGAAGAGAGAAGCCGGCGCTGCAGCATGATCACCCACTATCCAAGCAGTCCACCGAGGATCCAACCAGGAGTGGACCTCAGCGGGTAGCGGCAGCCAGATGAGACCTGTACGTTCCCCTCTGCAGCTCTTGCTGTGTTGCCGCTGTTTGAGGTATGGCCACCGACAGGATGGATGTGGGCTCCTATTGAGATGCAACTGTTGTGGTGGTGATCGCCACTACACGGCCTGCACGGCACTTAAGGAGGCGCCGGTGTGCGCCAACTGCGTGGGGGCCACCCGGCATCTCATCGTAGTTGCCCCGTTTACCGGGCCATGTGGCGGGCAGAGAGGAAGGGGTCCGACGTCATGTCTCACCCCCATCCAGGAGGCCCCCGCCTCGGCGGGCTTGGCCTCATTCTCCGGGATCGGAGACTGGGTACGAGGGACCCCAAGGGGGCGTAGCGGTGCGACAGGTCCTAGTGGCCATTGGCGCATGGCTCCATAACCGGCAAGGCCCGCGCTAGTCACAGCAGTGTCCAGGCGGGCTGATCCCCTGATAAATGGACTGGCGAGAATACGGCTCATGACTTGTGCACGATACCTTTTCTCATTTAACATTATCACCTGGACCTATGCATAAACCACATCCTTGCATGTGCTATCAAAATATGTCAGGTTTTACATGTAGGCTCTTTCTTTTTTCGCCTATGTGGTTTTCCTTGACCCTTAATACCACGCCTCAACACCACCTTTCCAATACAAACCTTGCCTGGAAACGCGTCTGACGTGCAAACAGGAAGGTACTCCTGTAGTACCATTTTCCACTCCTCCCTGCTATCTCATTTCTCTATAGAAATTAATAGCATGTCGGAGGCAATGTGGATGTGTCGAATGCCACGCGAGGGAGTGGGCATGGGGGCCCCCCGGAAAAAATGCAAGGGAGTTAGTTCGGTTTAGTTGGTGCTAAGTCAGTGAACGAAGGAGAACGAAGGGTGCTACAGTCACGAGTTCAGTGCGGGTGAGCTCAGTGTGAGCTCCATCAGTCAGCGGTCGGGTGTGAGTACAGTCTGAGCTGAGTGTACTAGTCTGTTGGAGCTGAGGACTCGTTCTGTATTTCTGTCGGCGCGAGTTGTGTCTCTTGGGCCAGCTGCTGGAAGGGCACGTCGCACGTGTTCTGGTGCAGCGTGGAAGAGAACACGAGAATGTCGGCATGGGGCTGTGAACGGAGTTTTATCGGAGTGTGTGGACAGCTGATACCATCCTTAACTGCGAGACTGGCGTGTGTAGGCTGCGAACTGAAGACCATTAAGCGTCAATGAAGTAAATGTGTGACTGAGTGAGACTGTAGTGTTAGTGGCCGGAGTCCGTGTGTGCAGTGGCGGCCGGTCAATACGTGCTACCGGGCTCCAGCACGTAGCTTGGAACTGTACGGAATTATTTATGTACAGTACAATTATCCTGGTGCCTTTTCTTTGTTTTGAGTGCGGTATGAATTTGTGTTTGGTGAAAATCAGGACAAGATCTGTTGAACACCTAGCTCTCTTCTCCCGGGAAACTTAGTCCGTGCTCATCTGAAATGAGCTCTGGCTTGTAGCCTGAAGGAAGCAATACGCAGGCGCAGCCAAGCTTGCAACACACACCGTAGCCGGTGGACTATACCATAAACCGGGCTCAACTTTCACTGATCCCGTCAATAGTTACTTTTTCTCCCGCAAGGGGGGTAGAACTGCACGATGTTTCCTGCTACCCTGATGTTGAACGTGGTAAGTGGTTAGCGATTCTGCCACTAGAGATTAGTATCGCCTGGGATTGAAAGCAACGTCAGTCTCGAAAGTAAAGCGTAAGTGGAGGCAATCTATCGCAATGATAATGTTGTTATTAAGGAAACCAACCAATGCTTATTAAAATATCCATCTTCCTTTTGGAATCAAAAATAAGGAATTCGTTGGTGAGTCAAAGAATCTTTGACTGGCCCTAAATGTTTTCCTGCATTACAATGTAATTTTGTTCTTGTTTGTTCTGAGTTATAAATTGTGAGAAAAGCTTTATTATTATTATTATTATTATTATTATTATTATTATTATTATTATTATTATTATTATTATTATTAACAGGTTTGAATTATGTTGGTCATCATGGCAATATGCAGACTTAAATAAAGCTTATTCAGTGGTTTTCTTGTAGCACGTAGGCTGATTTTTTCACGAGCCGCTACTGCGTGTGTGCTATTTTGAATGAGACTAAGAAAGAGAGCGGGAAATGTGTAATTATATGTCATGTACTGTGAGTGTTAACGTGTAGAACAGGCAATTAGTTAATAAATTTTAGAACGCTAAAAGGTTCTATACTCATTTATGTACCCGCCCCCCAACGCGTTTGCAATATCTTAAGATTAATTAGGCTAATTATGTACACAGGTAAGTGCTTCTTCATTATTGCTACTTGAATTGTTTTTTTCTGGTAATTGTGGCAGTATAAGGAAGCAGTTGTGGGCCTCAGGGCTACATGAGGAATAAGTTATTAAATAATAAGTAGAGTCTGACAAAACAAGAAGAAATACATTTTAACAAATAAAGAAAATCCAAACAAGTCAGCTATACGCATAAACGGTTACATCGCGCATTCCTATCTACGAAATGTCACTGTAAAATTTGTCACAAATGGAACATAATAATTGCTTTTACTTAAATGAAGTGAAAAATCTGCGGTAAATTAACAAATACCGTCGTTTTTAGAGAAATATGAATACATTCTTAAGACCTGTATACAGGACTCATTTATGTCGTATTTCGCTGCTGGTGTCATCTTTTGTTAATTTCTTGAGGTCCAGGGCTAGAACCGAGAAATGGGAGTGCTATGTCTGTGGACTCTCATTATCTTTGTCCATATGGCTAGAGCGGCCAATTGAAACAGCAAAATGGAGGTCAATAGCATTCACGATTAGAAAAATAGCATGATCCCTGGATCAATAAATATTTTTTTGTTCGAACGAAAATAGCATGATCCCTGGACCAATAAATCACTAGTCCACAGAATTCTTCTTATGTACATTGGCCATAGCTTTTTGTCGCCTATTAAATATTGCATATCGCGATACAATTCAGGAAATGATGTCATTGACACCTGAACAACGAGCTAGAACTTGCACCTGAAGCAATAAAACGAAAGCAAAGAACTTCAGTGAACACAGACATCACACACGAAAAAACATACGTGTGTTACTGTGAGGGTAGCACCAAAAGTACTTGTAAAGTAGGTATACATAATATTCACCAAAAATAAAATATTTCTTAATTTACCGCAGATTTTAGACTTCAACTGTCTAAAAGCAATTATTATGTTCCATTTGTGTCAAATTTTACAGTGACATTTCGCAGATAGGAATGCGCGATGTAACCCGCATGAACAATCCCCCCTAAGCCAAATCTCTCCAGAAAGGGACGCAGGAAGGAACTGCAATAAACCGGGCGAGTTGGCCATGCGATTAGGGGTGCGCTGCTGTGAGCTTGCATCCGGGAGATAGTGGGTTCGAATCCCGCTGTCGACAGCCCTGAAGATGGTTTTCCGTGGTTTCCCATTTTCACACCAAGCAAATGCTGGAACTAAACATTAATTAAGGCCACTTCCTTCCAACTCCTAGCTCTTTCCTACTTCATCGTCGCCATAAGACCTACCTGTGTCTAGCATAAAAAAGAACTGCGATAATTATCACAACGATCCACCACATACCCTGCCTGTCATAAGAGGCGACTAAAAGCGTCCCCAGCGGCTTGGGAGTGTGGGTTGGCGACCACGGTGTTCTTACCTGAGTCCTTGCATTGTTTACACTCACTTGTGTCAGGTTCCTCACTTTCATCTATCCTCTCCGACCTCATCCCCCTGTGGAACGTTGGTTGGTGGTCACGGGGCACTTAGCTGAGTCCTGGAATTGCTTCCACTTACTTGTGCCGGGCTCCTCATTTGCATCTATCTTATCCAACTACCCTTGGTCAACCCTTGTTCTTTACCGACCCCGACGGTATTAGATTTCCGAGCCCTAGAGAGTCTTTATTTTTCACGCCTTTTGGCCCTTGTCTTTCTTTCGCCGATACCTTTATTTTTCGAAATGTCAGATCCCTTCAATTTCTTCTCTCTGATTAGTGTTATATAAAGGATAGTTGCCTAGTTCTACTTCCTCTTAAAACAATAATCACCACCACCACCACGAGAATCAAACCCGGGACTCTCTGAACCGAAGGGCTTAATGCTGACCATTCAGCCATGGAGTCAGACATACATATTATATTCCCCACAAAAAAATACATAATTTAAAGGACACATTGCAAATAACCAACTTTAGGGTCGGAAGATCCCCACTTGAACAGAGGCTATTTCTATATCACTGGATGATCAAAACGAAAATGTCCACAATAAGATAACATTATGCAAGACACCCAACAAAGACAAAGACAAAAGCGTTCAAATGTAATACACTTGATATGTTAACACTACAATCCTACTGGGGTGTAATTGTCCAATAACACAAGTCAGAAGCTCATAAGCTCAATGGTACAAGTTTAGAGGCAAAAAAAAAAAAAATAGTTGTTAAAATTGATACAGGGTTACCCGTGGACCAGCAGAGGTGAAAGTAGGTGCCGGGATAAATGGGTCTAAATACAAAGTCTTAATTTAAAACTTTAACAAAGTTTTTTTAAAAAAAATTTCAACAATCAACAACAAAACTTTAACAACTTTTCACTTAGTGAGATAACAATGACATGTCAGGTACCATGACAAGGTTTAGACAAAGCAAAAACCCAAACTTTAGTGACTGTTTAGTAACCTCGCTTTACATTATCTGAGCTCTCAGCTCAACTTTATAAAAGATTACAATTTTACCCAAAGGGCAGAAATCCCCTAATACATGGAGCACTTGCTCCCAATTTACAATATCAAGCCTCCCAGAGGCAATTTTACAACACTTGAAAAAGAGCTCACGCGCTCTCAGTTCTCAAGCCTATTCCAGGCAACACAATATGAAAATCTAATCATCACTGGCCTTACAAGGCAGTATTTACAAATAGCCATCTTATTACACAGAGGTATCTAGTACCCAACCTATGAGGCCTTAGTGAGAAAGAACAGGTTCAATAAACGGCCTGAGTACAACTGGAATGGAGTCAAAGATTGAGCTCCCAAAACAAACAAAAATTACAGACCTATAGGGCACTTGGCCAATGAAACAGGGGCTAATCCCAAACTACTGAGGTAGCGCGAATGGAGATAATTTCAATACATTGGAGAAACAAAATGCGGTACCTCAAACCAAGATGAAGGGGATTTCGAGAGGGTATATCACTCTCTATCCCCGGTTTACAGTTAAAGATTTATGAAATTTTACATGAGCCGGCAGGAGAATTACATTTTAAGGAAGTTGGTTACATAGTTAACGTTTCGAACCTTTCCCCCGGGTTAAACTGCAGAGCAAGCAAAAGTGAAGGTGTTAAGTGGCCATACCTTGTCGGAGAACTGCAACCTGATGAAAGAGGCGCCTCCCGCCCTCTGCTAGACACACACACTTAGATGACGATCAAATGGCCAAGAGGCGTGAAAATTCGCAGTTTATAAACCCTCGGGGAAAGTTCGATATCTTTCATGAATAATCAAGACACACCCACAGAATTTTATTGGTCAAATTTAAAAGTGTCCCTCAGAATCGAAGAAGTAATACAGGATTGGTTGGAAATTAATTACAAAAATTAGGTATTGGCTGGATTCAAAACTGGCGGAAAGAAAAGTTAAATATTGCCAACCCAAAAATAAATGAACATCAATTAGTAAAAAAACGTATGAATACAAAACTTCTTCAAAATAGTTCTTTCATTTCGCACCAGGGTGCATGATTATAGTATTCTAGCAGCGTCATCTATGAGATAATGTTCAAACTTCTTGATAAATAGTAAACAAAACACGCAGAATTTCATACAGTACTGGAAACTTCACAATAACAAAATTACGTAGTGACATCTTCTGAGTAAAGGTTTAAATAGGTCTAGTTTCAAGTTCAGTGTTTCTCCTGTAGGGGAGTTTTCTTAGGCGCAAGATTTAAATGTGCGGCGTAGAGGTGTACCTCCCGGTAACAAAAATCATTTAAGGCAAGAGTGGTTTCAAAAGGGAACGAGTAGAAGTTCCGTCCTGAAAATACAGCTCAATAAATCCTAAGTGGGCATGTCCACCCAATATCACCGGGTCTAGTCCCATACTAACTGCGAGCGAACAGCACCCAAAATCTAAAAAGCAAGAGAGAATTACATTTAGAAACAGTTTGCCAACAAATAAAGGCAACAGATTCCTACAAACAGCATAGGAAATCCCATAAAAACATTATTTAAAACTTCCACTGCCCAATACTACAAGGGATAAGTCCATTGTACTTTGCGAGAGCAAAGCAAACTTTAGAAAACACCGTCCGCAACAAATTTAGAAAAAGTCGCGATAAATCAATAAGAAAGGATTTCGACGTGATGACACTCGACAGTAGCCTTAACAACACATTACAGTAGAAATAGGCCTACATTTTAAAATAGAACAACGTCCTTTTCAAACAATAATCACCACCACCTCGTCACCCTGTAGGTGGGGGCGGCGGAATTACACCCATGGTATCTCCTGCCTGCCGTAAGAGACGACTAAAAGGGGCCCCAGAGGCTCTTAACTTTGTAGCGTGGGTGGCGACCACGGGGCCCTCAGCTGAGTCCTGGCATTGTTTCCACTTACTAGTACCGTGCTCCTCACTTTCGTTATCCTATCCGACCTCCCTTGGTCAACTCTTGTTCTTTTCCGACCCCGGCGGTATTATAGCACTCGAGGGCTAGGGAATCTTTCATTTTCCCGCCCTTCTTAGTCCTTGTCTTTCCTTGGCCGATACTTTCATTTTTCAAAGTGTCGGATTCCTTCATTTTTTCCTCCCTGGTTAGTGTTATATAGCGGATGGTTGCATAGTTGTACTTCCTCTTAAAACAGTAATCATCACCACCACCTCAAATTGATGTAAAAATTCCTTACCTGCCAAGGAAACGAACATGGCAATTCGAGGTATGAAGCAGGCTCACTTCTCCTAGACCATGGTGCTGGCAAAATCAAATCTATCTCTGTTCAGTCCACGAAGGCCCTTGGAACAGTCGAAGGAGGTAAAGGCTTCCGCTATCCGTAACCTCAACACAAAGCGGGATAGAGTGATTAGGACTGCTTCTTACCCCGCAGGAATTAACCTAGTATTCACGAGTGTAACAATAAAATTAGTCAATCAATCAATCACTACTAATCTACATTTGAAGCATACGCCCAGGTGGCAGATTCGCTATCTGTTGTTTTCCTAGCCTTTTCTGAAGATTGCTGAGAAATTGGAAATTTATTGAACATCTCCCATGATAAGTTATCCCAATCCAAAGGCAGAAATGGAAATCGCATTTTCAATTGTCGACTTCCTCTCGGATAATCGAATCCACATCCTTCCGGGTGAACCGAGTACGCCTTTATCGTCTCGGCTAGACAGCCCCTATACATAGTTGGCCAGATATATTATAACACCTGCGTAGATACAGAATAAAATTCTCTTAGAACTACAGTAATTACAGATTTATTACAATGTTTTCTCATTCTTTGATCGAACCTGTGCTCATCACACCATAAGAAAGTAGTAGATTCTTCGTCGTACTATAGATAACTCGGAAGTCGGTAGACCTTAAGTCAGGAGAGGAGGGAGTTAGAGAAAGGCTCTTGTCTGGCTACAATGAGATACAGGGAAAATGAGCAAAGCCTCTACATATTTATCAGGCGGTTTCCTCTGCGGCCTGCTGCACTGAATGACGATGGCGCCGTAGTGCGGCTGTCCGCCCGCGCAGTTCAGTCAGCTATGTACCGTGTCTTGGTGCTGTTGTTCGTCGGTGGGGGGCTCGAGAGCCTCGTATCCAGCTTCAACCTCGCTCCCAAGTTCGCCCGTATCGCATCTGATCCAACCATGCAACGGAATAGCCACTTCGGCTTCACGGTCGCTCTTCGCAAGCAGTCTCACGACCATGGAATGGTGCCTGAGTAAGTATTTTGACTTTGTTGAATACCACTGCAATGTGATCCTTTCGCTCGAAAAAGCGCCGTTGAATGAAATGTATTTATTTGTACTTTCTACAATGATAGGTTGCCTAAATCTGACGAAGTATACCATTTATAAATCTCATTTATATCCCGCATTGGCATCAACTCAACTAAGGTTTAGGTCGAAGGAAGAATCCCACCTTCCAATATGTATTTGCTTTACATGGTTAGTCTATGTAATCACAAACATATTCCAGCTTAAAATCTAGTTAAATGACATTCAACAAGTCAATGTTCAAATTTGTAATAAAATCTGCGTGTAAGGGATCCTAAAAGTGATCTTATTTCTTCAAAATGCTGGAGAAGTTGCCATAGTTTTCTAGTATGTACTGTAAATAACTTGTGGATGACGATAGACTTAAATCATCATCACCATCATAAGTGATTTTATTTCATATGTGCCAAATTTTGTACCTTTACACGTATTTTTAGCTGAAGTAGTTTCAAGTGATAGGAACGGAACGTGTACTTCTTTGGTCATTTAACTAGACCTAAGCTATAATATGTTTGTGATTACATAGGCTATGCCATAAAAAGCAAACAACTATTGGAAGGTGGGATGTTCCCTCAACCCAAACCTTAGTTAAAGTATACCATATAACTTAAATAGTGAAGGTATATTTAACCATGAAGAGGTTTCTTCAGTTAATTCTTCTCGTATCCAGTACTATAGAGGTGATTTCTAACAATTCGGACGGAACATTTAATGGCTAAGACGGCTAAATCACAGTATAGATTCTTGGAAATGGCCACACTTTTGAAAAACTCAAGTAAGAATTTTGATATAGTTCCTCTTGCTCCGATGAAAAGTCGTACAATCTTTATCTTTTATATATTTATATTTTCGTTCATGGATGTTGTAACCAACAGCATTGGATTAATATTTTAGAATCCCACGTTCATCTGAAATATTACTGTTATGATACACTTCCGTCCGCTGGTGATCCTAGCGGATGAGAACTCCTATTCCAATCCCGAGAATGGCCACATTTTTAACCTCTTTGGCCTTTTGAATCACCATGATGGTTCAACACGACGTTATCAGATATTTTTATGGGCATCTACACCAGTATCAAAGAGAAATTGGAAAAATGCTTTCCTCTTCCTCACTTACCAGCATTCATTTTCCCACGTTGTGCCCAAATAAGGAGCACGAATGAACTTATTTGGCAGATCATTTTGCTTTCTCCTCTTCCCACAATTTTTTCATCCTCTCGTTCGTTCGTTCGTAATCTGTTTACCCTCCAGGGTCGGTTTTTCCCTCGGACTCAGCGAGGGATCCCACCTCTACCGCCTCAAGGACAGTGTCTTGGAGATTCAGACTTTGGGTCGGGGATACAACTGGGGAGAATGACCAGTAACTCGCACAGGTGGCCTCACCTGCTATGCTGATCAGGAGCCTAGTGGAGGGATGGGAAGATGGGATGGGACAGGAAAGGAAGAGGGAAGGAAGCGGCCGTGGCCTTAAGTTAGGTACCATCCCGGCATTTGCCTGGAGGAGAAGTGGGAAACCACGGAAAACCACTTCCAGGATGGCTGAGGTGGGAATCGAACCCACCTCTACTCAGTTGACCTCCCGAGGCTGAGTGGACCCCGTTCCAGCCCTCGTACCACTTTTCAAATTTCGTGACAGAGCCAGGAATCGAACCCGGGCCTCCGGGGGTGGCAGCTAACCACGCTAACCACTACACCACAGAGGCGGACTTTTCATCCTCTCGCTGTGTTTTTTCTTCCGGTTCTTCGTCAAAGCACTGGTGGTTCTCATCTTGGGGTTTCCAGCAAAATGATGTTAGTTCACCAACGTTCTAAAGCTAGGCCTGTCCCTTATAATTTCACCTGTTGTGCTGATTTCTTTAAGGTCTTTTTAAATTTCGATTAGCCAACGGCCGTAGCCGTGTTGAAACACCGGATCCCGTGAGATCTCCGAAGTTAAGCAACATTGGGCGTGGTCAGGAGTTGGATGGGTTGCCACGCGCTGTTGGTGGGGGGTAAGGGAATGGAGGAGCGGAAAGAAACTGGCCACCCTACCGCACGTAAACTCCGGCTCAGGAACACCTCTGCGGAGGTTCGGACCTGCCTTCGGGCAGAATAACCCTTACCTTACCTAAATTTCGATTATCCAGCTATTCTTGACTGTTAGCGAGGAGGCGTACTAACTTTCTTTTTAGTAAGTCTTCCATTGTCCATTCTTTGAATATGCAATGAAAATTCAGTCGTCTCTTTCTAATGTGCCTAATATTTTCTCAGAATGCTGGTTTAACCCCTCATAGGTTAGTCGCTAAATATGTAGCTCAACTTAATTGTTCTCGCTAGTCCCCAAGATATTATGTTAGTGCAGTTTGTATGGGTGTAATTTTGATTAGACCAGTGTTTTGACTGTTTATTATCACTGTTGTCCCGGTATTGAGTGGCTAAATATTTAACTACTATTCATTCAGGTTCAGAAAGCGAAAGATGGTCAAATATTTGTGGACTAAGTGTCCACATATGTAACCACCAGCCATCTATGCAAAAAGGGCATGAAGAAATGTGAGCGTTAGGGGGATAATTCAGGAGAGCCCCTTTTCATCCACACCCCTTCTATGCATACTGGATCAAATATTTTTCCGAGTATTTATTATTATTATTATTATTATTATTATTATTATTATTATTATTATTATTATTATTATTATTATTATTATTATTATTATTATCGTCCGAATCATTGGCTGAATGATCAGCATTTAGGACTTCGGTTCAGAGGGCCCCGCGTTCGATTCCCAGCCGGGTCGGAGATTTTAATCACGTGTAATTAATTCTTCTGGTTCGGGGACTGGATGTTTTTGTTTGTCCCAAACACTTTCATCTTCATATTCAGAAAACGCACTCTACTACCAACCACCACAGAAACATGCAGGAGTGATTATATCCCTCCAAGTAGGGTTGGCGTCAGGAAGGACATCTGGCCATAAAACAGGGCCAAATCCACATGTACATGTACCCACGACCCCACAGATGTTGGAAAATGCGGTAGAAGAAGAATATTATTATTGAAAATCCACAGCCTGTTTCCAGTCATTCGACCGGGTCAGGAATGGAATAAATGAAGCCCCCATCTAGCGGCGAGCATAAGAAATGTGCTGGCTGCCGAAGCCTGTCGCGCTCCTCTGGGGCAATAATTAATGAATGACTAATGAAATGAAATGATATTGGAGAGTGTTGCTGGAATGAAAGATGACAGGGAAAACCGGAGTACCCGCAGAAAATCCTGTCCCGCCTCCGCTTTGTCCAGCACAAATCCCACATAGAGTGACCGGGATATGAACCACGGTATCCAGCGGTGAGAGGCCGGCGCACTGTCGCTTGAGCCACGGAGGCTCCAATATGATTATTATCATCCGAAAATCATGATGCAATTTAAGGATCGAGCATGAAAAGGGATGAGCGACAATCGCAATTTCTTAGAGTAACGATTGCCTTCGGTTAATATCCGACCTCAATGGTGTTAGGTTTGTGAGACCTAGGGAGTCCTTCATGTTCACGCCTTTCGTGACCCTTCTCTTTACTTTTGCCGATAGCTTCATTTTTCGAAATGTCAGACAACTTCCGTTATTACTTCAGATAACCACCACCACCATTCTTCGATTAATAGAGCAGAGTCGGCTAAATCCGGAGTATTAAGGGTAAATTGAAAGTATGATGCATTTTGAGAGTGATTATAAAAATAATGTGTATACGGAACAACTGTTCCTTAGGATCTATTCATTTAATACTTCAAGGTATCATTTATTTTATTTATTTAGTACGTTTACCCTCCCCCGGTCTGGAAAGCCAAGAATAACGGCCGAGAGGATTCGTCGTGCTGACCACACGACACCTCATAATCTGCAGGCCTTCGGGATGAGTAGCAGTCGCTTGATAGGCCAAGGCCCTTCAAGGGCTGTAGTGCCATGGGGTTTGGTTTGGTTTGTTTTACCCTCCAGAGTTGGTTTTCCCCCGGACTCGGCGAGGGATCCCACCTCTACCATCCCAAAGGCAGTATGCTGGAGCATGATACATTTGGTCGAGGATACAACCGGGGAGTAGGAGCGGTACCTCGAAAAGGTGGCTTCAACTTCTATGCTTAATTTAAGCCATGAGAGGGCTGGGAAGATTGGAAGGCATAGGCAAGGAAGAGAGAAGGAAACGGTCATGGCCTTAAGTTAGGTACTATCCCGGCATTTGTCTGGAGAAGTGGGAATCCGCGGAAAACATCTTCGAGGATGGCTGAGATAGGAATCGACCCCTCCTTTACTCAGTTGGCTTCCCGAAGCTGAGCGGACCCTGTTCAAGTTCTCGTACCACTTTTTCAAATTTTCTGGCAGACCCGGGAATCGAACCTGGACTTCCAAGGGGTGGTAGCTAATCACTACACCACACCCAGAGGTGGACACTTAATTGTAATACTTCCGTTAATTCCGCAACAGTCCGTGAATTCCTTGCCACAGAAGCCCTGCAAATAATAGTACTTAAAAGATTGTAGAAGTACTCGCATTAAAGAAGTCTATCGTCTAAACAAAATGAACAGTATAAGTACAAAAGTTTCTTGGCGCTACAACCAAAGGGATCCATTGCACAATTTACAACCTTTACCACGAGAACACAAGATGTTTAGAGGTGGTGGTAGTGATTATTTGTCTTAAGAGGAAGTACAAAATGTTGAGAGGACGTAACAAACCGATCACATCTTCTCTTCACATTGGGGTAAAGCAGCAGTAAAGTTATATTTCAGTTACTGCGGAGCCTCCTCTAGTACCGCCAAAAATAATTTAGTGCCACCTGTGAACACAATATTAGTCTGGAAAAATTCACAATCGACAGAAATTAAGTAATAACACTGTATTTCCGATTGAAATACACACAATGGTGGTAGCTGTAATTGTAAGAAAATGGGTTAACAAGGGATGATAGAGAAGGGTGGTGGTGTAGGAGGTGGTGATTATTGTTTTAAGAGGAAGAAAACCTGGGCAACCATCCTGTAAGGAGGATTGAGATATTCCACATTTCTGGAGTGCATATTGGAGTAGATATATGATAGAAATGTATTATTCCTCCATCCATAATTTGACAATGAAATTGGCGCTACTTTTTCTCCCTGTGGATGAGGACGGTAGCTTACATCTACGATATCCCTTGTATGTCGTAAGATGCGATTAAAAAGGGTCCCGGGGTTCTTAACTTGGGAGCATGTGTCGGCGACTACGGGGCCCTTAGCTAAGTCCCGACATTGTTACCACTTATATGTGCCAGGCTCTTTAGTTTCAACTTCCTTATCCGACCTTTCTGGGTCAACTCTTGCTCTTTCCAGACCCTGACGGTATTCGGTTTGTGAATCCTAGGGAGTCTTTTATTTTCATGCCCTTCGTGGCCCTTGTCATTAAGGGGTGGTCATTGTGGTGATTATTGTCATAAGAGTAAGTACAAAGATGTTTACAGGACGTAGAAACCATCAAATCTTCTCTTCAAGGTGGGACGCAGGTGGGGTAAAGCCCTGCAGAAAGTTGTTCTTCTTGAACAATAATCACCCCAACACCACCTGTGGCCCCAGGAGTTCTTAACTTGGGAGTGTAGGCTCACGACCACGAGATCCCTAGCTGAGTCCTAGCATTGCTTTCACTTACTTGTGCCAGGGTCCTCACTTTCATCTATCCTATCCAACTTCTCTTGGTCAGTTAATGTTCTTTACGACCCCGGCGGTATTAGAGCAATCGAGGCCTAAGGACTCTTTCATTTTGACGCCCTTCGTGGCCCGTGTCTTCCTTTGGCCGATAGATTTATTTTTCGAAGTGTCGGACGCATTCCACCTTTTCCCTTTCATTAGTGTTAATAGACGATGGTTGCCTAGTCGCATACAACCACTTAAAACAATAACTACCATCACCACCTGATACTCTTTTATAGGTAACTAGCGGAATCTGTGTGGTTTGTTATCCCCCTGTGGGTGGGGGCGGTAGAATAAATCCCCAGGTTGTCCCCTGCCTGGGTTGGCGACCACGTGGCCCTATTCAGTTCTGGCATTTCTTCCACTTACTTGCTCCAGGCTCCTCACTTTCATCTATCCTATCCGACCTCCCTTGGTCAGATCTTGTTCTTTTTCGACTCCGACGATACTAGGCTTTCGGGGCTTAAGGAGTATTTCATTTTCACGCCCTTCGTGGCCCTTGTATTTCTTTGGTCAATAACTTTAATTTTCGTAGTGTTGGATCCCTTCCATTTTTTCTCCTCTGAATAATGTTAATAGAGAGCGATTGCCTCGTTGCACATCCTCCTAAAACAATAATTACCAACACCACTACTCTTAATAATAGCATTATTAATCAGTTATATTTTCATGTCTCTGTATATTTAGTCACTTGCCATCAATAGATTGTATTTTATAAGTATGCTTTAAAAACGCCAAGCCGCTGAAGTGACCTTAAATACATTTTAAAACTTCAGCGATTTTTTGTAAAAACGAAAATAAATTTAACATTATCACTGGGATTAAACACTTCGAATAAGAACAGTAGTTTAGAGGCTTTTACAGTTTAACATGATTCGAAGCATTGAATGAACTAAACCGAAAGAGGAAAACATATTTCCACACTAGCTCAAGATGAGGAATCGAAATTGATCTGTAGGTGGCCAAATCATTGATTTTTTAAATTTCAACTTCATATTTTGGGCCCCTCTTTCTCCTTGTGATTTTTTTCGGATTCGTGCCATTTTGTTAGGCAAATGTAAGGTGTAAAATATTCTACCTGCACACCTTCGCATGCCTTTTGGTTTCGAAGTTAATAATCAGAAACAGAATCATATACCCCAAAATCTTCAATTGTTTAAATCCCCCATCACCATGTATTTAGGACCCACCGAATGACACATTTTCTCTCATGTCCGACATTTCCAATCAAAAGTTCCTCGGCGTTTCGGATCGGATTTTTAACTGTGGAGCTGTTAACCAAAATTTGAATACAGCCTGATACGCAAAATAATGATCCACATACTGAGATACTCGTAGCATGTTGATACAGTATCGAACGGAACAGGATCATTTGTATCATCTTATTCAGCAAAATTTGATTCACAGAATTTGGAAGGAAGTGCTTCCATTGCATCACGCAGATCCCCAAGTTATCAGTCCGTCTCGGTCGAGTGGGCGACTGTGCCTGTAGACCTCCTACACAAAGAGCTTCTTTGTATTCCACATGTGCTCGAATGGTCTGTTTTATCGCGGTAGCTTTTTATCATTATCAAGCACAAATTAGAACACTTAATAGCTATTATGAGAGGGCTCAACAAACTTAAAATATTTTCAAACAATTTAATTTAAGATTCTAGCACTGTGATACGAAGAGTTGAAACGGTTGTTGGTCCCTCAGGCAGAACTGATATAAACCTCTCTGTTGAGTCACCAGCCTGGAAGCTGGTTGGATCCTTAAATGCTACCACAAAGCCAGTGTATTCCTCCTGTGGCTGGAGGTAGAATATCACCCACTGTTGTAGCCCATGCCTGTCATAATAGGCGACTAAAAGGGGTCCAAGGGCTCTTAACTTGGGAACGTGGGTTGACAACCTTGGGGTCCTCAGCAGAGTCATGTCATTGCTTCCACTTACTTGTGCCAAACTCCTCACTTGCATCTATCCCAACCAACCTCCTTTGGTCAACTCTTTTTCTTTTCCGAACCCGACGGTATTAAAGCACTCAAGGCCTAGGGAGTCTTTCATTTTCACGCCCTTTGTGGCCCTTGTCTTTATTTGGCCGATATCTTCATTTTTCGAAATGTCAGATCCCTTACTTTTCTCTCTCTGATTAGTGTTATATAGAGTATGGTTGCCTGGCTCCTACTTCCTCTAAAAGCAATAATCACCACTACCACCACCACCACCACTCCTAGGGAGATTTTCATGTTCACGCCCTTTGTGGCCCTTGTCTTCCTTTGACCGATACCTTCATTTTTCGAAGTGTGGGACCTCTTCAATGTTTTCCTCTCTGATTAGGATTAGTGTTAATAGAGAATGGTTGCCTAGTTGTACCTCCTCTTAAAGTAACAATCATCACCACCACAACCAAAGGCAGTGGCAGCTCGTGATCTATCCAATGTGTGCAACATTTCTCTCTTTCATACTCACGATCTCTCTCTTTCTGTCTATCTGTCTGTCTGTCTCTCTCTCTCTCTCTCTCTCTCTCTCTGTGTGTGTGTGTGTTTGTTTTCACTGAAGAAGACAACTACTGTGTGGCGGTTCTGTTTCCGGCTTTCATGGAAAGAGGCCGTAATTTTCTGTAGGCTGAGGATAGGTCATGGAATATCTGTTACTTAAGAACTTTTCAGTTTGTCGAACACAAGGAAATATAAATATTACACTATAACAAACCTTTTAAAACACTATTAAACACACTGCCAAACGAAGAATGGCATTTTTCGTTCTCATAAGAACATTATCAGAACTTCATTAAGACAAGTTCCAGATTTCAAATTTCTAGGTGTCTGGATAGAGGAGCTGCCTGGCCGAGGCAGTAAAGGCGTGCTCGGTTCGCCCGCAAGGACGTGGGTTCGAATTCCCGTCAGAAAGTCGTAAAATTGAAGAAACGAGATTTCCACTTCCGGAGGTACACATGGCCCTGAGGTTCACACAGCATACACCAAAAATGAGTACCAGGTTCATTCCTGGGGGCAAAGGCGGCCGGGCGTAGAGCTAACCACTCTACCCCATCACGTGCCGAGGTTACAAATGGTGGAAGCCTTTACCTTCCATCCCTCCAACGACCTTCTTGGCCTGTACGGAGATGACCTTGCTTTGCTTTGCTAGGTGTCTGGATAGAAATAAACATAAATATTTCGAAATACTGAGTGCAACTTGATAGAACCTGATGATGTTATTTTAAGAACGAAACATGCCATTCTATGTTTAATAGTGTGTTTTTGTATTCCTTGTATATTATTGTGTTTTTACAACTATGTAATATTTACAATCTTCAACGAAGAAATTTCAAAATGAATTCTTCTTCTTATTAATCTGTTTACCCTCCAGGCTTGGGTTTTTCCTCGGACTCAGCGAGGGATCCCACCTCTACCACCTCATGGGCAATGTCCTAGAGCTTCAGACTTTGGGTCGGGGGATACAACTGGGGAGAATTATCGGTACCTCGCCCAGGCGGCCTCATCTGCTATGATAAACAGGGGCCTTGTGGGGGGATGGGAATATTGGAAGGGATAGACAAGGAAGAGGGAAGGAAGCGGTCGTGGCCTTAAGTTAGGTACCATCCCGGTATAAAGCCTTTAAGTTACATTTAACTGAGTCGACAGTGGAAAGTATGGATTTCTTCCTAACAAATCACGGAAGATCTACACACTCCTTACCGTTTACCGTGGCCCACATCCTGACAGAGTGCGCCGATTTCTCTGGCCTAAAACGGAAGCTCGGCCTGCAGGAGACACTCGAACTCATGTTCTCTGATGACACGACTACTACTGATCTCGTCATTCACTTTATGTGTGAGAGTGGATTAATCAAGGGTATGTAAATTTCAAGTGTTCTGTTACTCAGAGAACTTACGCTCCCTTTTGATTCGTTTGTGATCTTTTCGTCTTAATGCCTTTATTTATTTTTGTAATTCATTTTGATTCCGCCTCTGTGGTGTAGTGGTTAGTGTGATTAGATGCCACCCCCGGAGGCCCGGGTTAGATTCCCGGCTCTGCCACGAAATTTGAAAAGTAGTATGAGGGCTGGAACGGGGTCCACTCAGCCTCAGGAGGTCAACTGAGTAGAGGTGGGTTCGATTCCCACTTCAGCCATTCTGGAAGTTGTTTTCCGTGGTTTCCCACTTCTCCTCCAGGCAAATGCCGGGATGGTACCTAACTTAAGGCCACGACCGCTTCCTTCCTTCCTTCCTTCCTTCCTTCCTTCCTTCCTTGTCTATCCCTTCCAATCTTCCCATCCCCCCACAAGGCCCCTGTTCATCATAGCAGATGAGGCCGCCTGGGCCAGGTACCGGTAATTCTCCCCGACCCAAAGTCTGAAGCTCCAGGACATTGCCTATGAGGCGGTAGAGGTGGGATCCCTCGCTGAGTCCGAGGGAAAAAACCAAGCCTGGAGGGTAAACAGATTAAGAAGAAGAAGAAGAATTCATTTTGAAAGTTCTTCGTTGAATAAATTATTATATTTTAAATATCTATTACACATAATTTGTTCAGTTTCACTTACCTTAAAACAAAAATCATTTTACGAAACAACTAGTTCATAATAATTGAAACAACAATATCCTCGCTCATAAGAGGAATTAGAACAAAAACCTACCGTACAGTATGACTATATTGTTGCTGTTGGTGGTATGATTTTATGGCAAACGAAGTTATTACCTGAAAGTACTCCACACACAAACACCACCAAAAATGAGTGGACTTGGTCTTACCTTCCGTACTCGTCTGTAGTATACAGTACTGCACACATAAACGCATGGTGGGTTGCCTACATTACCGGGCGTCAGGCTAAATCATTTAACAAAACCATGTTTTATGTAACATTGTCTGTGACTGTGAATGAATTCGTTATGAAGTAATTGAAAACTGCTTCCATCACAAGTTTTATTAAACGATTTACTGCACTGCGCGTTGCAGATAATTTGTCCCATCGTCAGGTGGTGAAATTGTTGCTATACTCGATACATTCAACCTATGATCTTCATACTCGGCCCCAGAGGCTCTTAACTTAGAGGCGTGGTTTTGGCGACCACGGGGCTCATAATTGAGTCCTGGTATTGCTTCCACTTACTTGTGCCACGTTCCCCACCTTCATCTATCCTATCTGACCTTCCTTAGTCAACTCGCGTTATCTTCCGACTCCAACGGTATTAGAGCATTCGAAGCCCAGGGAGTATTTCATTTTTTCACCCTCCGTAACCTTTGTCTTTCTTTGGCCGATACCTTCATTTTCCATGTGTCGGACCCCTTCCACTTTTCCCTCTGATTACTGCTAATAGAGGATCGTTGTCCAGTGTTGTACTTCCTCTTAAAACAATAAAAACCACCAACCTACCACTCTTCATACCCGGTCATAAGGGGCTTTATTGTCGACCACAAGGGCCACTACCTGAGTTCAACATTGCTTCCACTTACGTGTGCCTGGTTCCTCACTTTCATCTTTCTTATCAGACCTCCCTTGGCTAAGTCTTGATCTTTTCCGACCCTGAGAGTATTAGGTTTGCGAAGCCAAGGCAGTCTTTCAGCTTTACGTTATTCGTCGTCCTTCCCTTTCTTTTGCCGATAGCTTAATCTTTTCGGTCCTCTTCCATTATTCCTCTTAGTATTAAGATAGGATGGTTGCTCAGTTGTAATACATCTTAACATAATATCACCGGGCGAGTTGGCCGTGCGCATAGAGGCGCGAGGCTGTGAGCTTGCATCCGGGAGATGGGTTCGAATCCCACTGTCGGCAGCCCTGAAGATGGTTTTCCTTGGTTTCCCATTTTCACACCAGGCAAATGCTGGGGCTGTACCTTAATTAAGGCCACGGCCGCTTCCTTCCAACTCCTAGGCCTATCCTATCCCATCGTCGCCATAAGACCTATCTGTGTCGGCGCGACGTAAAGCCCCTAGCAAAAAAAACAAACAAACATAATATCAAACTTTCCTCCGGTTGGAATTGCCCCACCTAGAAGACAAGTGATCAGCGTATCACACTCTCTACAGCCACTATCGTCTAAGATCGAGGAGGAGAAATCAGCCGCATCATTTAAAGGTGCATCCACACTTGTATCGGATTATCGTATCTGTATCATTATCATCTTTGTGAAAACAGAGTTGTGAATCGAGATCGTGTATCAAATGTGATATAGTGATCGGATCGGGGATGTTCCCACAGAGAATCGGCCTTTTGCCGTCGCATCAAAGGGAAGATACGTGATAGAGATACGGACAGCGTGGACGGCGTATTTCCCTGATCAGCACTCCGTATCATCGCATGCTGCGCATGCTCA
This sequence comes from Anabrus simplex, assembly GCF_040414725.1. Taxonomy (NCBI): domain Eukaryota; kingdom Metazoa; phylum Arthropoda; class Insecta; order Orthoptera; family Tettigoniidae; genus Anabrus; species Anabrus simplex. Next base: position 401,522,044 of record NC_090268.1, on the reverse strand, counting down.
GAGCCCCCCCCTTCCCGGGTCACTCTTCCCTTCGCCCTTACCCTATCCACCGTCGTTACGACTTCGTTCAGTTATGGATGAACCTTTGTTAGGAGATCTTCCGATTTGAAGAAAAATGGATTCGGAGTGGTCCGTGGAAAAAATTCAACAGTTGATAAGTTATTACCAACAAAATACTGTTTTTGAATCCGCATCATAGTATTCGGTTGAAAAAGAATGACTCATGGGAGGAAATCGCGAAAATACACTGGGTACCCTATCGAACTGTGTAAAAGAGAAGTATCTGATCGCGGCTCTTAGAAGAGTTGGCAGCAGCCAACTCTACCTGGAGAGCTAACACTCAGCAGATGGTACAAGACCGATGCGTGGAAAACTAACAGATACGCATAGATGATACAAATACATGATAGAGATCGATCAGCCTTCGCAGAAGACGGCTGTATCATGATCGCGTATCAATTCTTGATGCAGATACGCTGATCTGATATAAGTGTGGACGCACTTTTACGGTAGACCAAAACTAGAGAAATGTATATAGTTGGACGTCAAAGTAGAACTTACCTAGTACGGAGCTCACTGAACCGACATAGATCACTGTAGGGGTCTTCCCCCGTAGGTGGGAATGGTGGAATAACACCCACGGTATCCCCTGCCTGTCGTAAGAGGCGAATAATAGGGGCCCGAGGGACTCTTAGATTTGGAACTGGGTTGGCGACCACGGGACGGTTAGGTCAGTGCTCGCATTGCTTCCACTTACTTGTGCCAGGCTTCTTTCTTTCATCTATCCTATCCGACCTTCTTTGGTCAACTCTTGTTTTTTCCTGACCCCGACGGTATTAGGTATTGAGGCCTAAGGAGTCTTTCAATTTCATGCCCTTCGTGGCCCTTGCCTTCCTTTGGTTGATATTTTCATTTTCGAAGTGTCGGATCCCTTCCTTTTTTTTTCTCTCTGATTAGTGTTGTATAGAGAACGGTTGCTTACTTGTACTTCCTCGTAAAGCAATAATCGCCACCACCACCACCACCCACCTGCATTAGAGGCGTCTAAAAGTGTGCCCAGGGCCTCTTAACTTGGAAGTGTGGTCTATCTGCCGTATGAGTAACACCAGGCTTACCGAGCAAGTGACCACGTGGTATGGATCATACAGCTATCAGCTTGCATTCGGGAGATAGTGGGTTCGAATCCCACTCTCGGCAGCCCTGAAAATGGTTTTCCTTGATTTTCCATTTTCACATCAGGCAAATGCCACGGCTGTACCTTAATTAAGGCCGCGATCTCTTCCTTCCCGCTCCTAGCTCCTTTCCAATCCCATCGTCGCCATAAGACCTCTCTGTGTCGGTGCGATGTTAAACAAATTGAAACAATCCCACCAGGCTTCCTAACAATTCCTGTATGGTGAATATGGTCGGGCAATAGCCTGTACTGAAGGATTTTACAGCTGTGGAAACACGATTACAAAGTATTAATCTACAGATGCGTAATGCTGGATACAGCCATAGTATTCATAGTATGTAACTACCCATTGAAGCCATTCTCTTCCTTTGGCCAATATCTTCATTTCTGTGTCAGACGCCTACCACTTTTTCGTCTGATTAGTATTAATATAGGATGGTTGCCTAGTTGCTCTTCCCCTTAAAACAGTAATCACCAATAGTGCCCGCGACAACTCTGTGGTAGTGGCAGTAGAATAACACCTGTCTGCCGTAATTGGTGACTAAAAGTGGCCCCAGGGGCTCATAACTTGGGAGCGTGGGTTGGCGAAGGGGGGACCTCTAGCTGGCTCATGGCATTGCTTCCACTAACTTGTGCCAGGCACTTCACTTTCATCTATCCTATCCGACCTCCATTCATCGACCCTTGTTATTTACGACCTCGACGGTGTTAGAGCATTCGAGGTCTGGGTAGTCTTTCATTTTCACACCCTTCTTGGCCCTTATCGTTCTTTGGCCGACACCTTCCATTTTCGAAGTATTGGACGCCTTCCATTTCCTTATCTCTTTAGTGTTAATAGAGGATTGTTACCTCGTCGTACTTTCGCTTAAAAATACACCACCTTTTCCCTAGCTGAGTGTGGCATTGCTCCCGCTCACTTGTATCAAACTCCTCACTTTGATCTTTCCTATCGTACCTCCCTTGGTTAACTCTTGTTCTTTTCCGACCCCGACGGTATTAGTTTTACGAGTCCTAAGGAGACTTCTATTTTCACGCCCTTCGTGGCCCTGGTCTTTCTTTGGCCAATACCTTCATTTTTTAAGTGTCGGATCCCTTCCAATTTTCTTTCTGATTAGTGTTATGTAGAGGATGGTTGCCTAGTTGTACTTCCTATTAAAACAATAATCATCACCATCACTCTTGAAAAGTGCGCCCTTTTTATGGAGGAAGATATTTTTGTGTACATTGTATGAATTAGATTAAAATATGTTGACCAGGGAGGAAATCGAACCCAGGGCTCCGAAAACTGAATGTCAAAATGCTGACCATTCAGCCATGGAGCCGGACTCCTTGTGGGTATTCACTGGAAGTGAACTGATGTCTTTGAATGAATAAATCAATTAATTAGTATATGAGGTGTACAATCATTCCTATAGCCGTCTTACTAATTCAAACCGAGTCCCATGCACGTTAACAAGGTCAAATCCTATTTCACGGTCATTTGAACATAAACAACATGGAACATAAATAAAATAACGGTTGCGAAATGAGGAGTGTGAACCTCTTCATGCTAGCTTTCCGCTCAAGTTCGCAAAGTGATGAAGCAACAACAGGAAGTGGCAGAGGAAGTGGCTAGTGCGACTGGTAAGAAGTCTCATTCCGATATAACGGATATTCGAAAGTTGAGTAGCCTATTAACTTAGTCTTCAGGGATTAACAACAGGAAATAGCGATTATGAATTTTCCTTATATTGTGGTTCAGATCAGCTGTGCCCAATACTTGTGCGCCACAAGAGTGGCTCCGACTGTCCCTCACCACTGCGATATTTGCTTATAGTCTCGGCAGGGTGAAAAGTTGTGTTCTCGATCAATTCGGACTGAAAAAACAAAATCCGCGTTAGCATCCTTACCAATCAAACATAATATGATGACAAAGATAATTATTATTATTTGATACGAGGTTTAGGACAAATGTCATTGCAACCATTTTCTTGCAGCTACCAGCCCAGTTGGAAAATGAGACATATACAGATGAAAAGACGAGATGGGAACTGCATGTGTGGAGACATGAAAGCATCAATGGCTGCATGTGTGGACATTGAAGAGCACGCCAACATTGTGTCTCACATATTTATTACGACAGTGTACAGGACAATACAGGTTTCATTTGCAAAATAATTAGAGCCAAGCACATTACAGCACAGCACACATACAGTTGACATGATAAAACTGGGTCTAAAGGCCCTCAAACTAGTCCCCTGCAACGTTCACCACACGCTGCCACCGATGTGGAAGGCACTGAATACGCGTGCCATCTGCCGCACCGAATCGGGTCATCTGTTGTCGCGCAGCATTGGCGATGTTCTCTCGTAGTGGTTCCTTTACCTTTCGTATGATTTGAAAGTCACAGGGCGAAAGGTCAGGAAGTACGGCGGGTGCTCCAATTCTTCCCATCCACAGCGTCGCAGTTGCTGCCGTACACACTCTGCTTTATGTGGTTTTGCGTTGTCGTGCAGTATGATAGCACTGTCATACCAGATCTGGACGTTTCTCTCGAACACCGTGTCGTAGCTGTCCCATCGGGAAGTCCCTGTAGAATTTTGCACTCACTGTTCTGCCATGTGGAACTAAGTGGCCCGTCATACGCGACGATCACCATCAATTTCAAGGGGGGAAGGATTCAGACGGAACTTCCGTCGCTTTGGTGATCCGGCATTTTGCCACTTCGCGGACTAACGTTTGAGTTCTGGTTCGTATGTCCTGGCCAAAAAATTCATCGATGGCAATTATTCGTGACAGGAGGTGGTTGCCGTTCTGTTGCCAGCGCACTAGGTGTTCAGAGCATGTTGCATATCGCATCCACCGTTGAACATCCGTCAGTGCATGCGGTACCCGCATTGCGATTGTGTGCAGTTGCAGCTCTGTCCGCAATATCCTGTGGACGGTGTGCTTCTCGATGCTCCTTGCCCTCTCGAACTCCAGTAGCGCCCATTGTCTGTCTTCGTACAGAAGCTGCTCGATGACAGCACGCGCCACGTCGGTGCGCACACTGCCAGGTCGTCCCGAGCGTTGCTGATCACGGGTTGCCACACGTCCTAGCTGAAACTTTCCTACCAACCATGCTACCGTACAGTATGGGAGGGCATTGTTCTCAAGGGCTTCCACCAATTCACTGTGACATTATTTCGCATTTCTCCCCCGCAGAACGGCTATTTTGATGTATGCGCGCTGATCAACACGGCTTACTTCCATCTCGCACCACGCTCGACACGCAACTGATTTTACAGCGCTCCCTGTGCTACTACCAGCAATCACAGAGCCATCTGTTGTTGTGAATACGCACTGTTTGTGCATAGCTTCCACGCGAAAAATAGCACTTTGTAATCCGCTCACATATCCGTAAGAAAAAAATAGTTGCAATGACTTTTGCCTCAACCCTCGTTTAACAAATACCGGGCGAGTTGGGCATGCGGTTAGAGGCGCACAGCCGTGAGCTTGCATCCGGGAGCTAGTGGGTTCGAACCCCGCTGTCGGCAGCTCTGAAAATGATTTTCCGTGGTTCCCGTTTTCACACCAGGTAAATGCAGGGGGCTGTACCTTCATTATGGCCACGACCGCTTCCATCCCACTCCCGGGCCTTTCCTATCCCACCGTCAGCATAAGCCCTATCTGTGTCGATGCGACATAAAACAAATTTTTGAAAAACTTCATTAAGACAACTTTGTATACAGGAACATGTATTCACTCTTATCAGCAAAACAAGGAATTAATTCTGTTTGGACTGCACAATATGTTCTATGTTTGATAATTTGATTCACTATACAAAAATGGCATTGGGTCACGCAGGTTGAAGTCCTTTAAAACCGCAGGTTACTGGGACTTGTTCAATTACTTCATAACAGAAAAAAGAATATTATGGGACTGTTTGGGACCCGGTCGGACGTTTTTTACGCGTTGAATACGTCTATATCTATCTACCTACCTACCTACCTACCTATGGCAGCAGTCCGATGTGAAACCAAAGAATATATTGATTGAGACATGAATTTACACCGGCGGGAAATTAAATCCCAATACCAAGAAGGAATTGTGCTGGATAAACGAAATTCAGGAGGCGTATTTTCACATCTGTCAGATGACGCCTAATCAAATTTGCGCGCTAGTCGATGAACAGTGATGCTAGTAGCACCACTATGACCTTGCAAAGCACCGAGTAAGTTGGCCGTGCGGTTAGGGGTGCGCAGCTGTGAGCTTGCGTTCGGGAGATAGTGGGTTCGAACTCTACTGTCAGCAGCCCTGAGGACGGTTTTCCGTTGTTTCCCATTTTTTGGCTATTTGCTTTACGTTACACCGACACAGATAGGTCTTGTGGCGACGATTGGAGAGGAAAGGCCTAGGAATTGGAACGAAGCAGTCGTGGCCTTAATTAAGGTACAGCCACAGTATTAACCTGGTGTGAAAATGAGAAACCACGGAAAACCATCTTCAGGGTTGCCGACAGTGGGGTTCGAACCCACTATCTCCCTGATGCAAGCTCACAGCTGCGCGCCCCTAACCACATGGCCAACTCGCCCGGTTTTCCCATTTTTACACCAGGCAAATGGTGGGGGTGAACTTTAATTAAGGCCATTGCCGCTTCCTTCCCTCTCCTAGCTCTTTCCTACCCCATCGTCGCTATAAGACCTATCTATGTCGATGTGACGTAAAAATAATAAGACTCGAAATACGCACTGCACACTTCGTGAGCGTTACTCATCGTCCAGTGATGACGTCGTGAGGTATTTGGGAGTCGAATATGCCTTTAAGGAGACGAAGAAGGTAGTATCAGCAGCTTACTGAGTTTGAACGAGGGCTACGGGAAGGTTGGACGTTCTTTCCATGATATTTCAGAAAGACTTGGCAGGGATGTATCCACACTGTTGGAAAAAGTGGTCACGGGAAGGCACTATCACAAGAAGACAGGAGTCGGGGCCCACATGGGACACTGCAGAGAGGGAAGACTGCCGTATTGTCGCATGGCTGCAGCAGCCGTTGGAGCTTCAGTTGTAACCAGAGTGACACAGAGAACTGTAACAAATCAGTTACTTAGGGAACGGCTCTGAGCAAGACGTCCTGTAGTGTTCATGCCACTAACTCCGAATCACTGCCATCTGCATCTTCAGTGGTGTCAAGCTAGAGCTCATTGGAGGGTGCATTGAAGATCTTCTGAGTTCTCATATGACAGCCGTTTCTATCTTGGTGCCAGTGATGACCGTAGATTGGTAAGAAGGAGGCCACGTAAGAAGGAGCGATTTTCTTTGACAGCAGGAGCACCCTCGTCCTTTTCTCAAGGAACTTGACAGCTGATTTGTACGTCAGACTGGTGATCGACGCGGTTGCGCTGCCATTTATTCGCAGTATTCAAGGGGGTGTTTTCCAACAGGATGACGTTCTTCCTCATACCGCTGCTGTCACCCAGCGTGCTCTACAGAGCGTCGACCAGTTGCCTCGGCCTGCGAGATCACCAGAGATTTCACCTCCTGTGGGTGGGGGTGGTAGAATAATACCCAGGGTAACCTCTGCCTGTCGTAAGAGGCGACTAAAAGGGGCCCCCGGTGCTCTTAACGTGGTAGCATGAGTTGACAACCACGGGGCCCTTAGCTGAATCTTGGCATTGTTTCCACTTCTTCCAGGCTCCTCACTTTCACCTATCCTGTCCGACCTTCTTTGGTCAACACTTGTTCTTTTCCGACCTTGACCCCATTAGGTTCCGAGGACTAAGGAGTCTTTCATTTTCATGCCCTTCGTGGCCCTTGCCGATACCTTCATTTTTTGAAGTGTCGGATCCCTTCTTTATTTCTCTCTGATTAATGTTACATAGAGGATTATTGCCTAGTTGTACTTCCCGTTAAAACAATAATCACAACCTGGTGGAATGATACCAAGCCTTTTTGTAAAGACCTACAAAATGCTAGACATCATCAAAGAAATTGCAATCTCGGCAGTTAAGGGATCTGTCGCGATTTTACGAAATCACTTATATGCTGTGTAACAATGCCTTATTTTTCTTAATTTCTTCTGCTGTGTTCCTATCTTTTTATCAGCAATTGCCTATCCATAATATTATTTGTCTTTGTGGCAGCCTCGATAATTTTCAGGAAACTAATAAAATAAAGTGAATAGTTCCCTTCGCTTTACTGCGCATCACCCAGGTCATGAGCTCAAGAAAATATATTCTGTTGTTTCCCCACGTTCCTTATTTCGACTCCCTCCGGTTCAGCTCGTTTCAGCTCTGCAGCAGTTATGGACGGCTTTTTAGAATCGCAATGACCTGCTCTGTTTTCCCGTTGTCGTTCTCAAAAGATTCAGAGGTATCCGTTATGTATTCTGTTGCTCATCTTGTAGCGTACAGTAGCGTCTATTATGTTTATTTCTTGGAAGGGAGAGGATGTGGCTCGAATATAAACACTCTGTACGTGTGTTGAAATCTGTTCCTAGAATTAACTGACTCGTCCCGCTAAAACTTCCTGTGTTTCCTAGCATTCCGAGACAAGGAATAGGAAGCTCAATCTTACTTCTCCTTCTTGAGGTGGCTATTCGTTTCGGATGTTGGCGACCAGCAAGGGAAAAAAACAAGTTATTATTATTCCAGGTCCTCTATTTCCTTCTATCGTCCCCTGGAAAATCAATTGTAGTAAATAATATATTTGCCAGTTCCTCATGAAATGAAATGGCGAATGGCTTTTAGTGCCAGGATGTGTCCGAGGACTTCGGCTCGCCAGGTGCAGATCTTTTGATTTGACTCCCGTAGGCGACCTGCGCGTCATGATGATGAAGACGACACGTACACCCAGCTCCCGTGTCAGCGGAATTAACCAATGATGGTTAAAATTCCCGACCCTGCCGAGAATCGTACCCAGGAGCCCGGCCAAAGGCCAGCACGCTAACAATTTAGCCATGAAGCCGGACAGTTCCTCATGGTATGCCTTAAGTACTCATCTTTGAAAAATGTTACTATCAAAAGAATCTGTTCCTGCTCAATTCTGAAGTCGTCTATCCAAGGAATCCTGAGTATGCAAACTTGACCACATTTCATAGACTTTCAGTTTCTCACTTGATGTTGGTGTCAAGGTCCAGAACTCAACTCCTTACAACAGTACTGGGAAGACATAACATAACAACAGTCTTATTTTATATTGAAGGGATAGGTCATGATCAGTCATGACACACAATATCTTCAACATCCTCAGAAATGCCTGCCTAGACACTTCTAATTGGAACGTCATCTTTAATTACTGATCCCAATCTTCGTTAATTGATGTCCTCAGGCGTGTACATATTCAGGTTTTTTTAAACTACTGCCGGGCTGAGTGGCTCAGACGGTTTAGGCGCTGGCTTTCTGACCCCAACTTGGCAGGTTCGATCCTGGTTCAGTCCGGTGGTATTTGAGGGTGCTCAAATACGTCAGCCTCATGACGGTAGATTTACGGGCACGTAAAATAACTTCTGCGGAACAAAATTCCGGCACTTCGGCATCTCCGAAAAGCGTCAAATAATTAGTCAGTGGGACGGTAAAACAACAACATTACTATTCTTTTTACTCACTTCCTCTTCGTGGATTTGGCTAATAGCATGTTCCGACCTCAAATTTCATTCCGTCTCTTCAGAGGATGACCAACAACTCTTCTTCCCGTAGGATGGTATCCCAGGGCAAGTTTTGGGATTCTGTTATTATCCATCCTCAGAACGTGGTTTTTTTTTCAATTTACCCTGTTTTGGAATATTCTTTCATTCACTGAGAATATATTTACTGTAATTGTTGTCCTATCTCTTCATTTCGTATTTTATCTTTTAGGGAGTATCCTTTCACTGATCTTAGGAATCTCATTTCAGATGATTGTATTTTATTCCTATAGCTTGTTTTATCCACCCATGTCTCACTTCCATATAACAAAGTTGGTACAGGCATAGTCTTATAGAATTTGAGTATCTTCTCTTACTTTTCCTTTCAGTGTTCGGCGAATTGTCCCACACGTATGTTGAAATCGATGAAGCTTCTTCTTCACCTCGTCATCATTAAAAGATATTTCACAACCAAGATACTTAAAATTTGAGATTTGTTCTACTGGTTGATTGCCAATTACTATCTTCCCTCTGATAGGATACTTCCCTTGTCATGCCGTAACTTTGGTTTTCGTTGTGGATAGTCGAAGATTCTTTTTACTGGGTAATCATTAACTATAAGTTGAGCAGGATGATGATATTTATTCTTGGAAACAATTGTCGATTTTATGTTAAGCGACAGTCCGTAATTCTGACTTGTCTTGACAGTTCTGTTCTTCAGTATCTACAGACCCTCCAGATTATCTACAAATACTACTGTATCATCCGCATATCGAATATTGTTAAGGCATCCTCTGTTAATAGCAATGCATGTATCAAGATCCTCCATTACCTCCTTGAAAAGATACTGAGTGTTAGCGGCTAACACATCTCAGTCGACTCCTCGTCTATCTTTTCTTGGATGTACAGTAGAACCTCATTAATCTGGACTAACTGAGACTAGGTTGTCCGAATTCATGAAAGTCCAGATTAAACAAAACAACTTAAAAAATGAGTCATGGTGCATATTTAAACACTCTATTCAGTAAAAACGAACGTGTACATTACAGTATTTTAAATGTAAGAAATACAAAGGCCATCGCAGCTACAGTTTTTCTGGAAATGCTGGCCGGCACGAAAATGTATGATTTTGGTATACAAGATACAAGGCCCTACAAAACACAGAATAACTAGTTCAGTACAGAATTAAAACATGACAATCAAGACACACCTTCATTGCCCACACTTGACACGCTTACTGGTTTGAAAAAAAACTCTTGATCTTTTGTTGTCATCCTTTGACTTTAATTTCTTTAATAATTAATTTACACAGGTGCCTCAAATGTTCGTAGTACGCAGATATATTTTTATCGTTATCTTCAACGTATTTAATGACAATTTTAATATGGTCTTCAATTTCACTAACTTTTGGCTTAGGGTTATTAATACCACCTGCTTCATCCTGGTCATTTTCATCCATTTCAGAGCTTTCTGCAGCGAGCACACTTTCAACGATCTCCTCCTTTGCGTAGTTTACTACATTGCGCTCGAAACTCAGCTTCATACTGTAACTGCATGTTGTTTTTTTTTGTTTTTGTTTTTTTACATTTGGCTTTACGTCGCACCGACACAGATAGCACTTATGGCGACGATGGGCTATGATTTGGAAGGAAACGGCCGTGGCCTTAATTAAGATACAACCCCAGCATTTGCCTGCTGTGAAAGGGGGAAACGACGGAAAACCATCTTCAGGGCTGCCGACAGTGGGGTTCGAACCCACTGTCTCCCGGATGCAAGCTCACAGCTGCGCGCCCCTAACCGCACGGCCAACTCACCCGGTGTGTATTATTATTATTATTATTATTATTATTATTATTATTATTATTATTATTATTATTAAACGGCTGTCCGGATTAAGCGAATTTCGGACTAATGTTGTTGTTGTTGTTGTTGTTGTTGTTGTTGTTGTTGTTGTTGTTGTTGTTAGTCGTTTAGTCGCTTTCGACTCTCCGTGACCCCATAGACCAAAGTGCACCATTTCTTCCTGTTGTATACTATTTTCCGAAGTCTTTCTAAATTGAGAGCCGTGGCTTTCTTGATGCCATCAATCCACCTCATCCGTTGTCGCCCTCTTCTCCTGTTACCATCAGTCTTCCCCAGCATTAAGGTCTTTTCCAGTGAATCATGTTTCCTCATAATATGACCGAAGTACTTTAGTTTTTGTCTGAGTATTTGACCTTCCAGTGAACAGCCTGGGTTGATTTCCTGTAATATGGACTTATTAGATCTCTTCGCATTCCACGGAACTCTAAGGAGTTTTCTCCAAACACCATAGTTCAAATGCGTCTATTCTTCGACGCTCAGCCTTTCTTACTCTCCAGAAACAGGTTGTACCAGTACAAGGTGCTGATGACTCTCAGAACTTGATAATATGCCATACTGACTCCCCTGAATACATCCATCAGCTTCTCAACGTAACACTAGCAGATTTAGACACTGCTGTTGACATCCCGGTATCTTTGAAATAGTACCTGGACACTTAATAAAACATAAAGGATCGAACAAGTGACTGCGCGGTTTGGATCACGTAGCAATCAGTTTGCATTCGGGAGAGGTTGGGTTCAAACACCACTGCCGGCAGACCTGAAGATGGTTTCCCGTGGTTACTCATTTTCACACCAGACAAATTCTAGGCTCACGGATGCTTCCTTCCCACTCCTAGCCCTTTCCTATCCCATCGTCGGTGCGACGTAAAGCAAACTGTAAACAAACAAACAAAGGACTGGAAGTCTTACAAAGGTTTCCGCCCCATCTTAGTCGGTGGTAACTTAGGTATCCCATAATCCTAATCGCAATTCTTAAAAGTTTTCTCATTACTTTCAAGTATTAGTCTATTTTCTTCTATGCTGCCGTATAGCGAACCTAACTACAAAGGGAGAAGAGTTGTGGTGGTGATGTTGGTGGTGATTATTGTTTTAAGAGGAAGTACAACTGGGCAACTATCCTATATTGACACTGATCAGAAGGAAAACATGGAAGGGGTTGGACATATCGAAAAATGAAGATATCGCCCAATGAACGGCAAGGGCCAACAAGGGCATGAAAATGAAAAACTTCCTAAGATTCGCAAACCTAATACCGTCGAGGTAAGGAAAGAACATTAGCTGACCAAAGGAGTTCGGATAGGAAATATGAACGTGAGAACCTGACACAAGTAACTGGAATCAATGCTAGGACTCAGCTAGTGGCCCCGTCGTTGTCAACCGACGCTCCCTAGTTAAGAGACCCCAGGGTCTCTGTTAGTCGCCTCTTACTACAAGCAGGGAATACCGTGAATGTTATCTTACCACCCCCACCCACAGGGGAAGAAGAGGAGGGAAGATATATTTTGAATGATCACGCAGGAGAAGATACGCCGTAGTTATGTGTATGTGTGTTGAGTACTCAGCCTAAAGCCTCGTTGGATCCTCAACACATCTGCCACCAACAGTCACAGACAGGCTCAGTCTTTCTGAAGGTTCGTAGAAGGGAAATGAGGGGTGCGGTGGTTTCCCGTTGCTTTCCTCGCCGAGGCAAGAGGAGATGATGTTACATGTCAATCTGATCAGCCCAATATAGTAGTTAGTGGTGGTGGTGGTGGTGATTATTGTTTTTAGAGGCAGTACAACTGGGCAACCATCATCTGATAACATTTTTTTTTTGCTATTGGCTTTACGTCGCACCGACACAGATATGTCTTATGGCGACGATGGGACAGGAAAGGGCTAGGACTGGGAAGGAAGCGGCCGTGGCCTTAATTAAGGTACAGCCCCAGCATTTGCCTAGTGTGAAAATGGGAAACCACGGAAAACCATCTTCAGGGCTGCCGACAGTGGGGTTCGAACCTACTATCTCCCGAATACTGGATACTGGCCGCACTTAAGCGACTGCAACTATCGAGCTCGGTACTGATAACACTAATCAGAGGGAAAATTGGGGGAGGGGAGTCAAACTCTTCGAAAAATGAACGTATGAGTTAAAGATAAACAAGGGCCAATACCGACGGCGTCGGAACAGAACAAGATTTGACCAAGTGAGGTCGGATAAAATAGATGAAACTGTTGGCTCAAGTAAGTGGAAGCAATGCGAGGACTCAGCTAAGTGTCCCGTAGTCGTCAACCCACGCTCCCAAGTTAAGAGCCCGTGGGTCACAACCCACAGAAATGTACACACCGACCAACCTTATGAGCAACACTTACTACTACTACTACTACTACTACTACTACTACTACTACTACTACTACCACAATGTTTTCATTACGTACACTTTTGGGGTACGGCGGGTCTCCTCTCTCAGGCCAGCAGATGTGTCGCGGTGATTTGAGGAGTGGAGAAGGTGAAAGGGGAGGGGCTGTAGCCCAGCATTTACCTTAGTGAGGAGAATGAAAAACACGGAAAACCATTCTCAGGACAGCCGACGGTGGAGCCAGCCCATCTGCTCGGTCGCAACACTTCCACACCATTCAGCAAAGGGACTGGCTGTATAAGGAATGGTGTTACCAGTAATACTCATAGCTTAGTCACTTCCATATCTCAAAGCCAACGATCAGACTGAGCCAGAAGAATGAGAGAAAGAAGTTCGTACCAGGACGTACAGTGCACTCTGTATCTCACCAGAGAAGGATCTGTGCAGGTTGTTATATTTCACTCAAGTCGCTTTAAGGAGTCCATAACCCGTGTGGTAGAATACTTAAGCGATTGCAGCTATCGAGCTCTGTTGGTATCCCTCCCCATGAGGGTGGGGGCGGTAGAATAACACCCACTGTATCCTCCGCCTCTCGTAAGAGGCGAATAAAAGGGGCCGCAGGGCTCTCAACTTGGAAGCGTGGGTTGGCGACCACCGGGCCCTGAGCTGAGTCCTAGCATTGATTCCACTTACTTGTGCCAGGCTCCTTACATTCATCTATCCTATCTGACCTCTCTTGGTCAACCCTTGTTCTTTTCCAATCCCGACGATATTAGATACCGAGGCATAGGGAGTCTTTCATTTTCACGCCCTTCGTGGCCCTTGTCTTTCTTTGGCCGATACCTTCATTTTTCGAAGTGTCGGACCGCTTACTTTTTTGCCTCTGATTAGTGTTAATAGAGGATAGCTGCTCAATTGTATTTCCTCTTAAAACAATAACCACCACCACCTCATTTTTTATCTTTTCTATATGACCTCCCTTCGTCAACTCTTGTTTTCTTGAATAAACGACGGTGTTAGGTTTACGAAGCCAAGGGATTCTTTCATTTTCTCGAAATTCGTAGTCCTTCGCCTTCACTTTCATACCGTAATTTTCAAAGCTTACGTCCTCTTTTATTTTTGCTATTTGCTTTACGTCGCACCGACACAGATAGGTCTTATGGCGACGATGGGATAGGAAAGGCCTAGGAAGTGGAAGGAAGCGGCCGTGACGTTAATTAAGGTACAGCCCGGGCATTTGACTGGTGTGAAAATGGGAAACCACGGAAAACCATCTTCAGGGCTGCCGACAGTAGGGCTCGAACCCACTATCTCCCGATTACTGGATACTGGCCGCACTTAAGCGACTGCAGCTATCGAGCTCGGTCCTCTTTTATTTTCATTTCTGATTAACTTAAGAGGAGAGGTTGCACTTCCTCTTAAAACAGTAGTTTCCGCGTCCTTAGGAAGTTCACATTTTTCTCCATACTCCAGCGCCGGTAAACAAAATCCACTTGAATTCTGCACGATTATTCTGTGCAAAATACCACGTGACTAATGGATATGCCCTGCGCCCACAGGTCATTCCATTATCTGATTCCGGTGGTAAACCGCCTCAGAAGCATTCCTTGGAAAATAGGAAGGCCGGTAAAGATGACTACATTAATCGTATTGAGCACTTTCACTGGATGTCATATTCAGTTCCTAAATGAAGAGGAAATATGAATATCCACCTGTGGGTGGAGGTCGTAGAATACATCCTTGGTATAATCTGCTCTTTGTAAGAGGTGGCTGAAAAGTGAACCATGGGCACTGGGTTTGTGACCACGGGGCCCTTAGCTGAGTCCTGGCATTGTTGCCACTTATTTGCGCCAAGCTCCTCACTTTCATCTATCCTGTCCGACCTCCCTTGGTCAACTGTTCTTTTCCGACTCCTGCGATATTACATTGCGAGGCCTAGGGAGGGAATCCTTCATTTTCACACACTTCGCGGCCCTTGCTTTCATTGGCCGATACCTTCATTTTTCCAAGTGTCGGTCCCCTTCCATTTTTTATTTTTTTCTATTTGCTTTACGTCGCAACGACACAGATAGGTCTTATGGCGACGATTGGATAGGAAAGGGCTAGGAGTGGAAAGGAAGCGGCCGTGGCCTTAATTAAGGTACGGCCCCAGCATTTTCCTGGTGTAAAATGGGAAACCACGGAAAACAGTCTTCAGGGCTGCCGACAGTGGGGTTCGAACCCACTATCTCCCGGATGAAAGCTCACAGCTGCGCGAGGATGTTTGCCAAGTTGTACTTCCTCTTGAAACAGTAATCACCACTAGCGGACATGCTTTACCCCGGGTTATAGCTAAACCGTGGTATGTGGAAAATGACCTTTAGGGCGACAGACAATTAGTACACACTAAAATACACACACTCGACACACCATCGATTATCTTCCGTTTATTTTTCACAGTGTCCCCGCTTTTCTCTTTTCTCTGTACCAAACTCAAGACAACTAGGAAATTGTCTTACAAAAGCTAAAAACCAACACGGTCACTTGTGCAGGCAAAGAAGTTTAAGTAGTTGACGGGGACGGGGGAAAGTCATCTCAACTTTTTCCTGTGTACACAAAAGCTTGCCAATAGTTCAGGTCCCGTTATTTCTGTGAATAGACAGGCACGCAGTTTCTGAAACCCCATCCAGTCATCCCTTGAAGTTCTGTTTAGTGCGCAATCGGTAAGAGTCATAGATTGGTAATACATTTAAAAAATAAGAATTTTATTGAAGCTTCTTTTTTTCGGAGACTCACTTTGTCCAGCGTTCAATTCGCATTCGCGGTGAATCGGTCAGCGTTTAAGCGGGCTTCCACAATATTATTATTATCATTGTTATTGTTGCGGGTATATCCGTGGTCCAGGGAGGGAAAGAAGCGTGAAAACAAAGCATAAACTAAAATATAAATATTGCTAATAAAATTTACCAACATTTTATGTTCTTCCTTTTGTTATGACTTAGAAGATTTTGCCAAAACAACAAAAGATTAACAAGAATAATACATAGCAAACGGAACTTAGAAGCTTAGAAATCTATAATAGGGGAGCTTATGAGCTCAGAAAATTTACACAGTGGGTAAAAGAACTCCCATCTCGAATTAATCAGTCAAAGACTTTCGACCCGTACGTCTTATAAGTTTGCAAGTTTCAAAATAGACTAGTTTTTACATAACTCAGAGAACATAGAGTGCATATAGTTCAGAGGGAGAATCCGTATCATCAAGAACAAATTCACATCGGACGGGTCTCGAACCCTGGAGTCCAGCATATAATTACGAGTTACAAACGCCCTTTATGAGGCTAGCAGATTACATAAATGTTCAATGTTTAACACCACTGACACTTGAAGCCGCAAAAGCATACTGATTTAAAAATTAATACCTTCGCTAACCTTATCTTATGGGGGAGCCACACTCGAAAAAGTATAAACATCCAGAAGTAAACACAGGCAGAAGCCCAGACTACATGGCAATAAACAGGAGGAAAACAAATTAACAGTTAATGGGAAAGGACAATATATGAAAAATGGAGGCTGAAAACATACAAGCACGCCAACTTTAAAGTCTGAAGAAAGCACCTAACAGCGCATAAGGCCCAATGATACAGAGGCTAAGCCATTCTAAAAGTTTACTAAGGGAATAACATTTGAAAGTCCAAAAAAGAGGAGAATGAATTTAGAAACACTTAGTCACGCAAAAATACAAAACTGAAGAAGGGAAACGAGGGTATACACTCGAGCGTCCTTACATTTTACAGATTCCCCACTAGAGGTGATACATTTAAGTCCAGAGACTGCCTAGGAAACCTGCATTTAAAGTCAAAAAAGAAAGCCCCACATTAAAATAAAAGTAAATGCAGGTCGACTTAACCGTTACATACTAAGAGGGGACGCTGGAATCTTCCTTTTCTTCACACGCAGATAATATTTCGCACCACTGAAAAAAGACTGCCACAAGTCAAAAACAATCATTTTTCAGGAGAAGCTCTCAAAGGTTTGAATCAATGGCAACAATAGTAAATATTATTTTAGGATAATGATACTTATATACGACGGTCCTCTCACATTCAACATTACAACAGTTCAGTGTGTTTTGAACATATTGTAATAGAAGTTCATTACTTTTAAGTTATACGTAGAAAATTCGACTTACGGCAGTTACGGCAGTGCTCGTGGCAATACCAACTCTTACGACCAAAGTGTTAATGAATAACTTCACTGAATTTGTATTTTGACGAACTTGTCCGCAGCTCTCTACCATATTCTTGTACACAGTAAAATGATTACATATACATTTTACTGGATTAGCCACAGCTGCAAAGCTAATATTATTTTAATAACATTAAATTCCCTACTTAATTTATTTGAAAATAAAGAACCGACTAATAGATGTAGTAGGCCTTACAATAAAGGTACCTTTAAATTCTTCTTCCTAGGGTGGTGTATTATATGTTTGACTCAAACATGTTTAAATTTTAATTTATATATGTATAGTTTCAGATTACATTTCATTCATACCTTTCACTAGAATATTAAACACCGGGCAAGTTGTCCGTGCTAAATTCAGACAATAATTTTTACTTGAAATGCAGTAGGGTGGAACAAGTTGGTCGTGCGGTGTGCAGCTGAGAGCTGTGAGCTTGCATTCGGGAGATAGTGGGTTCGAACCCCACTGTCGCCAGCCCTGGAGATGCTTTTCCGTGGTTTCCTTTCCACTGCTAGCCCTTTCTTATTCCAGCGGCGTCATAAGACCTATCTGTGTCGGTGCGCGGTAAAACAAATAGCGAAAAAAGAAGAAGAATTTAAATAAAAATTCAGTGAGAGAAAAGTATTTTGAGTAAATAAATTGTAAACTGTTCTCTGCTCGATGATGATGATGATGATGATGATGATGATGATGATGATGATGATGCTTGTTGTCTAAAGCGGCCTAACATCTGGGTCATCGGCCCCATTGCTCAGGTAACAACACTTCATACGTTGGCCTTACCATCAAAGCAGTAGTGATTCTTCTTGTCAATGTTTAAATGTTAAAGTTCAGATTATCTTGGATAAAAATGTGTTGTGTTGCTGTCATATGGCAAATACGACACCGCCTAAAGGATTATTCTATGAAAGAAAATTCATGGGTAAAAATACCTGATTAGCGTGATTAGCTGCCACTCCCAGAGGCCCGGGTTCGATTCCGGGCCCTGCCACGAAATTTCAAAAGTGGTACGAAGGCTGGAACGGGGTCCACTCAGCCTTGGGAGGTCAACTGTGTAGAGGGGGTATCTATTCCCACCTCAGACATCCTCGAAGTGGTTTTCCATAGTTTCCCACTTCTCCTCCAAGTAAATGCCGGGATGGTAACTAACTTAAGGCTACGGCTGCTTCCTTCCCTCTTCCTTGTCTATGCCTTCCAATCTTCCCATTCCCTATTCAGCATAGAAGTTGCGGCCGCCTGGGCGAGGTACTGGTCATCCTTCCCAGTTGTATCCCCCGATCCGCAGTCTCACGCTCCAGGACACTACCCTTGAGATGGTAGAGGTGGGATCCCTCACTGAGTCCGAGAGAAAAGCCAACCCTGGAGGGGTAAACTGAGTAAGAAAGAAAGAAAGAAAGAAAGAAAGAAAGAAAGAAAGAAAGAAAGAAAGAAGGTAAATACCCGAAATAGAAACGGAAAACTAAGATGAGAGTGCTACCTGCTTTTAGCCACTCCGTAGATTTTCCTGGTCTACAGAGAATTCGTAAAATGATAGTGTCCCTTTGCTCTATTTTTCCTGTTCGGAATACAAAAAAGGCACACAGCAATATATATTCGAATATTTCCTAACAAGTTAAAGAAAAGCAAATCACCACACCATTAAAAAACGAATTAGCGCATAAATTAAAATTCAGGATGAATTTACAGCGAGAAATCACTTTGTTCTTTTTTCCATAAAATTTCTGCTCGAAGTACGAAAAGGTGCACAAGAATGTCACAAATTCCAAGATTTGTAAACACAATTTAAAAAATATAATCACCACACTACACAATAAAGAATAAACTCACTAGCGCATAACTATCAGATCTCAATATCAAGCCAACAAGCACCTCAATGCGAACACATTGCCAACATTTACGACAGCAAAACCATATAAATTAAACTGGAAATGCGGCAATTTGCGGAATACAGCTTCCTGCCAGTGGGTAGTAGGCCAGCGCTCCAGTGGCATTACGGTGAAACTTTCCAATTACAGCTTTATGCTGGGGTTCACAAGCGATTGTCAAGGCCGGTATAAGGAGCGCAGCGAGGGATCCAGTCGGCCATGGAAATAGTCATGTTGGGACGAAAGAGAAGATGAAATTCGAACAGTAGATAGTGCCAGTTTTCACGTCACTGGAGAAATTGTTATATCTTTTGTTACGTTACTTATCAAGGGAGGAATTTAATCTTGACTCGTGGTTTATTTGTTGTGGTAATGATCCGTGTGAGGAAGATTAGGTTTAAGGTAATTGCTGATCCGTATCTCAAGAGACAATACACTATTTCTATATTGCTTACTAAAATAATTAACAGGTATCAGGAAAATAATTAAGAAATGGTAATTTGTGCCACCCTCTGCCCTTTCTGGGGTTAGGTAAAAGTGTGTCGATCCAGCTGGAAGGTCGTAGATTGATTTCCTGACAAGAATTCGAGAAATTCAGGAACGAGATTTTCACTGTGGAGAGGCACATGAACCTGGTTTTCACTCATCTTAAAATAGGAATGAATACCAGGTCAAATGGCGAGGGCCACGAAGGACGTGAAAATTAAATACTCCCTAACCCTCGAACACTGTAACCGTCAGGGTCGGAAAAGAACAAGAGTTGACCAAGGGAGGTCAGATAGGATATATGAAATTGAGGATCCTGGCACACGTAAGTGGGAAAAAGGCATAGGGAGTCTTATTTTCACTTCCTTCGTGCCCCTTGTCTTCCTTTGGCCGACACCTTCATTTTTCGAAGTGCCAGATCCTTTCCATTTTCCCTCCCTGATCAGTGTTGTATAAAAGATGGTTGCCTAGTTGTACTTCCTCAATAAACAAAAAACACCACCACCACTTAACGCATAATGCCTCCAAGATTCAGGCTTAATTTGCTACTCTGTACCTCCGTTCACAGTTGACTGTTTAGTTTTAAAACACACTTCAGACTGCGGGCAGCAATTCAAAACTGTGATAATTGTGTGCGGGAAAGTTTTGCTGTAGGTCTCAGTTTCCAGGGGAGGCGTGATACACATATTTCTTCTTCTTCTTCTTCTTCTTAATCTGTTTACCCTCCAGAGTTGGTTTTTCTCTCGGACTCAGCGAGGGATCCCACCTCTACCTTCTTAAGGGCAGTGTCCTGGAGCTGGGAAGGAAGACCAGTACCTCGCCCAGACGGCCCCACCTGCTAGGCTGAACAGGGGCCTTTTGGGGGATGGAAAGATTGGAAGGGATAGACAAGGAAGAGGGAAGGAAGCGGCCGTGGCCTTAAATTAGGTACCATCCCGGCATTTGCCTGGAGGAGAAGTGGGAAACCACGGAAAACCACTTCCAGGATGGCTGAGGTGGGAATCGAACCCACCTCTACTCAGTTGACCTCCCGAGGCTGAGTGAACTCTTTCCAGCCCTCATACCACTTTTCAAAATGTTGTGGCAAAGCCGGGAATCGAACCCGCACCTTCCGGGGTGGCAGCTAATCACGTTACTACACCACAGAGGTGGACGATACACATATTTAAAATGTTAATTCTGTTAGTGAACTCACTGGCAAAATAACAAATCGCGCACTGATCGAATTCTTCCTCACATAAGCATCGTACGCCCAGTTTCTGTCTCCGCGCATTGAGATGAACTACCTTTGCTGACCGGGGTCTGTGGCTTGGCGAGACTTCCAGTTTCTACCGAGCTTGAACTTTGTTTCTGATGTGCTTTGTCATCCGCTCGAAACTTATCTCGGAAGCTGCACATGTGACATCCATTTCCTCTTTCGAATGCTTACTGCACAGCATCCGGTGAATCTGTGGAACCACATCCCACTCGCGCGACTGTCGCTTAATTCTTCCGACAAGTTCTAGTCTCTGCCTCAGAGAGCTTAAGGCTGAACATAAACACAATCTAACCACGTGCATATAGTGCTACTGACTTTTGTGAAAACATCGCTACCTTCGTCTGCGCCGCACTGCACAACTTGAAACTACATTTTACAGGATTGCTTTGAAAAAGGAAACTTTAAAGAAACAATTTATGTAACACTACTTTTTATCAGTTTCACGAAAACTCCAATAACGCACATCCTCACAAGCTGAGTCACTCACGACGAAATGTGAGTGGGTGCACCCTGGTGGGGCCTGATACCCTTCTTTACACCAACTCAATGTGGAGGGACGTATTAACTATTTCTCACATGCCACATACTAAATATATAACTACATAAAAATATTTAAAATGTCCTTGTGATCTCATGAGCATTGTATGAAGCAGAAATATGGGGTGTTAAGTACATAAAAATTATTGTTGATGCTGGTAGTTGCTTAAAGCGGCCTAACATCTAAATCATAGGCCCTAGTACATAAAAAAGAAATACTTGTAATTATTAATAAATTCTCAATCAATTTACATTGCTGCATTCAGGGCAGTCGCCCAGGTGGCAGATTCCCTAATTGTTGTTGGCCTAGCCTTTTCTTAAATGATTGCAAATAATTTGGAAATTGATTGAACATCTCCCTTGGTAAATTATTCCAATCCCTAACACCCCTACCTATAAACTAATATTTTCCCTTATTTGTCCTCTTGTATTCCAACTTTATCTCCACATTGTGATCTTTACTACCTATAAAAAACACCACTCAAACGTATTCGTCTACTAATTTAATTCCACGCCATCTCTTCACTGACAGCTCGGAACATTTCCATTAAATCGAGCAGCTCGTCTACTTTCTCCCAAGTCTTCCCAGTCCAAACTATGCAACATTTTCGAAACGCTACTCTTTTGTCGGAAATCATAGGACAAATCGAGCTGCTTTCCAAAATAATAATGGGTCTACCAGAATTTACAGCTACTGGAGGAGTTAGAATACTATGTGAAGACGTGAGTGTATAAGCAGACATAGCTAGAAAGGTAATAAACCGGGCGAGTTGGCCGTGCGCGTAGAGGCGCGCGGCTGTGAGCTTGCATCCGGGAGATAGTAGGTTCGAATCCCACTATCGGCAGCCCTGAAGATGGTTTTCCGTGGTTTCCCATTTTCACACCAGGCAAATGCTGGGGCTGTACCTTAATTAAGGCCACGGCCGCTTCCTTCCAACTCCTAGGCCTTTCCCATCCCATCGTCGCCATAAGACCTATCTGTGTCGGTGCGACGTAAAGCCCCTAGCAAAAAAAAAAAAAGGTAATAAAATACTGGCTGAGATTAAGAAGGGGAGACGGAGAGGGAAATATGGAATTTAGTACACCAATACCAGATGAAATATTTAGGTGACCATTGCAGGCTAATGAAAGTTAAAAAGGATGTTTGACAGAATAGGAATCGGAGACTACTGGGATAAAGAGATTCAGAACAGAGATAAACTGTACAAGAAATAACGATTAGGTCCGCCTCTGTGGTGTAGTACTTAGTGTGATTAGCTGCCACCCCCGGAAGCCCGGTCTCGGTTCCCGGCTCTGCCACGAAATTTGAAAAAGTGGTACGAGGTCTGGAACGGGCTCCACTCAGCCTCGGGATGTCTATAAAGTAGTGGTGGTGGTGGTGATTATTGTTTTAAGACGAAGTACAACTAGGCAACCATCCTCTATATAACACTAATCAGAGGGAAAAAATGGAAGGGATCCGACACTTCGAAAAATGAAGGTATCGGCCAAAAGAAGACAAGGGC
Organism: Anabrus simplex; assembly: GCF_040414725.1. NCBI lineage: Eukaryota > Metazoa > Arthropoda > Insecta > Orthoptera > Tettigoniidae > Anabrus > Anabrus simplex. The sequence goes on along the minus strand of NC_090268.1, from coordinate 401,499,210 downwards.
CAGGAAGGGCGTGAAAATGAAAGACTCCCTAGCCCTCGCAAACCTAATAGCGTCGGGGTCAGAAAAGAACAAGAGTTGACCAAGAGAGGTCGGATAGGATAGATTAAAGTGAGGAGCCTGGCACAAGTAAGTGGAAGCAATGCCAAGACTCAGCTGAGGGCCCCGTGATTGCCAACCCACGCTCCAAAGTTCAGAGCCCCTGAGGCCCCTTTTAGTCGCCTCTTACGATAGGCAGGGGATACCGTGGGTGTTATTCTACCGCCACCACCCAGAGGGGCATGTCTACAAAGTAGAGGGTGGTTCTATTCCTACCTCAACCATCCTCGAAGTAGTTTTCCGTGGTTTCCCACATCTCCTCCAGGCAAAGGTCGGCATGGTACCTAGTTTAAGGCCACGGGCGCTTCCTCCCTCTTCCTTGACTATCCCTTCCAATTTTTCCATCCCCCCACGAGGCCCCTGTTCATCATAGCAGGTGAGGCCACCTGGGCGACTCAAAGTCACACTCTCAGGACACTGCCTTTGAAGCGGCAGAGATGGGAGCCCTCGCTGAGTCCGAGTGAAAAACCAACCCTGGAGGGTAAACAGAGTAAGAAAGAAAGAAAGAAAGAAAGAAAGAAAGAAAAAGAAATAACGATTAGCATGAAAGATACTGAGAAGCAGATGATTATGGCGGAATGTAAGTCTAAAAGAACATTACCAGAATTCTGTGAAATTATCCAAAAATATCAACAAAGAAAGAAAGGCTTCAGAGAAGTAAGAGGCATGTTGTGGTGGCTTTTAGGGTTTTATAAAAATAAGGGTCAGAGGGAGAAACATGATCAGATCCGTTGTTTATGTTGTGGAAAAATAATGGAAGTGGCGCATCTATTGAGGGTTTGTATGGAAACGGATACAATAAGAGTAAAATATATAGGTAGGTAATGTCAAACAAAATTAGAAAGAATTATGTATTACACAATATCGTTAAATAATTAAGCAACGAATGGATTCCACCGGTAAGAACAGCAAAACGTTTGTATTTAAAAATGATGTGGCAAAATTAAATAAGAAAAAATAAACAAGCACTAAAGAAAATAATGAAGGGTAAATTGTATGTTTGTTCTAGAATGTTTAACACTGTATTACATCTAGGACAAAAAAATGGGGGTGATAACATGTGGAATGGATATAATTAATTTCTTTCTTAATCCGTTTACCCTCCAGAGTTGGTTTTTCCACGGACACAGAAAGAGATCTTCCCTCTACCGCCTCAAGAGGGTAGTGTCCTGGAGCGTGAGTCTTTGGGTCGGGGGGATATAACTGGGAAGGAGGACCCGTACCTCGCCCACGCACCTCACCTGTTATGCTGAACAGGGGCCTTGTGGGGGTTGGGGAGGTCGGAAGGAGATAGACAAGGAAGAGGGAAGAAAGTGGTCGTGGCCTTAAGTTAGGTACCATCCCGCCATTTGCCTGGAGCAGAAGTGGCAAACCACGGATGGCTGAGGAGGGAATCGAACCCCGCTTTACTCAGTTGACCTCCCGAGGTTGAGTGCACCCGGTTCCATCCCTCATACCAATTTTCAAATTTCGTGGCAGAGACGGGAATAGAACCCGGGCCCCGGGGTTGGCAGCTAATCACACTAACCACTACACCACAGAGGTGGACCGGATATAATCACTATTAAGCTTAAATATAATACTTAATATAGAAATATATAAATAGTCCACCTCTGTGGTGTAGTGGTTAGTGTGATTAGCTGCCACCCCCAGAGGCCCGGGTTCGATTCCCGGCTCTGCCACGAAATTTGAAAAGTGGTACGAGGGCTGGAACGTGGTTCACTCAGCCTCGGGAGGTCAACTGAGTAGAGGGGGGTTCGATTCCCTCCTCAGCCATCTTGGAAGTGGTTTTCCGTGGTTTCCCACTTCTTCTCCAGGCAAATGCCGGGATGGTACCTAACTTAAAGCCACGGCCGCTTCCTTCCCTCTTCCTTGTCTATCCCTTCCAATCTTCCCATCCTCCCGCAACGCCCCTGTTCAGCATAGCAGGTGAGACCGCCTGGGCGAGGTACTGGTCATCCTACCCAGTTGTATCCTCAGACCTTGAGTCCGAAGCTCCAGGACACTGCCCTTGAGGCGATAGAGGTGGGATCCCTCGCTGAGTCCGAGGGAAAAACCGACCCTGGAGGGAAAACAGATTACGATTCTAAATCCAGCATCATCATATACAAATTCACACACAACTTAAGTATTTGCAGTGCTTAACACTACAATTGATAATAAAGTGTAGTTAAAACATAATTACCTAACAACAACAACTACAGAAGAACAACAAGCAATTCCAGGGAAAGAAACTATTACACGAAATATTACTATTTTAACTACATAAAACCACATAAATTGAGAAACCACGGAAAACCATCTTCAGGGCAGCCGACAGTGGGGTCGAATCTAAGCTCAAGCTACCAGACGCAAGCCGCGCAGCCACTTCCTCAAACATTTTACTTTCGTCCAGGGATGTAAATGTCGCAAGAAATTTACCATAGCTGTAGATTCACGACACCCACTCTATGGCCCGGCTCTATGGCTAGTTAGCGTGCTGGTCTTTGGCCACAGGGGTCCCGGGTCGATTCCCGGCAGGATCGGGAATTTTAACCATAATTGGCTAATTCCGCTGGCACTGGGGCTGGGTGTGTGTGTCATCTTCATTATCATTTCATCCTCATCATGATGGACGGGTCGCCTACGGGCGTCATCTCAAAAGACGTGCATCTGGCGAGCCGAACTTGTCCTTGGGCACTCCCGGCACCCTAAAAGCCATACGCCATTTCATTACATTTACCCACTCTATGCAAGTACAGTACCGGGAAGTTGTGTCTCGTGAGTCACTATTCGCCGACATACATCCTCCATCGCCTACACTCATATTGATATCTTATCTATGGAAGCAAAGGAGATAACATTGTGGTTTTGTCTTTCCTAAAGAAGATGCTAGATAATAATATTCCTCAAGATGCGCAAGTCTGATACATTGTAAAATATCAAGGGACGCAAATTATACGAAGGCCGTAAATAAAGCACCTAGTGGTAACGTAGTCCAGACACTCGTAGGAGATCGGGCATGCGCAAACAGGATATGGGAGCAGTCAGGTGGCGCTGTTGTCGATATGTAGTGTGTATTTCACGGGCATCCAGTTGGGAGTGTTGTTGCTGTGTGGCGTTGAAGTGAAGAGTGTCGATTTCACAGCTCTAAAGCATATTTTAAGATGGTAATCAGCGTCCGTGGATTATAATCGAGGTTGCCTGTGGCAAAACTGCATCAGAATATTATCGAAGCCTGTGCGAGATGCATTACCGTATAGATCGGTTGCACGATGGGTCGAGGCGTTCCGTGCTGGTCGGAATGAGACTGCGGTTTTGCACCGCAGAGGCCGGCTGTCCATTCCTCAAGATCAGACTGACATCGTGAGTGGTCTCGTTTCCATCAATGGACTGTCCCGCGAATTATCCGTAGAGGTTGGTCTCAGTCATCAAACGATGTGGCACATACCGACGAAATGTCTTAACATGAGGAAAATTACGTCCCATTGGGTTCCACATCAACTCACCAACGTACAAAAATGGCACAGATGTGCAATGGCTGACATCCACCTGGACAGATACCGCAAAGAAGGAGACGCATTTCTGCTGCGTATTGTCGCCATTGATGAGACGTGGGTACGAGCTTAACGGCCTGAATTAAAGCGTCAGTCGAATAAATGGCGTCACCCAGGTTCGCCCTGTCCACAGAAATTTCGACAGGAACCCAGTCGGATGGAGCTTATGCTGATTGTGGCATACGACCACGAGGGTGTTATTCGTACACAAGCTGTGCCTCAGGGACAAAACAGTCACTACTTTTTCTTTCTTAATCTGCTTACCAAGAGCCTCCGTGGCTGAGGTGGCAGCACGCCGGCCACTCACTGCTGGGTTCCGTGGTTCAAATCCCGTTCACTCCACGTGAGATTTGTGCTGGACAAAGCGGAGGCGGGACAGGTTTTTCTCCGGGTACTCCGGTTTTCCCTGTCACCTTTCATTCCAGCAACACTCTCCAATATCATTTCATTTCATCGGTCATTCATCAATCTTCGCCCCACCGGAGTGCGACAGGCTTCGGCAACCGGCACAATTCCTATACTCGCCGCTAGATGGGGGCTTCATTCATTCCATTCCTGACCCGATCGAATGACTGGAAACAGGCTGTGGATTTTCAATCTGCTTACCCTCCAGGGTTGATTTTTCCCTTGGACTCAGCGAGGGATCCCACCTCTACCGCCTCAAGGGCAGTGTCCTGAAGCGTGAGACATTGGGTCGTGGGATACAACTGGGGAGGAGGACCAGTGCCTCACCCAGGCAGCCTCACCTGCTATGCTGAACAGAGGCCTTGCGGCGGGATGAGAAGATTGGAAGGGATAGACAAGGAAGGGGGAAGGAAACGGCCGTGGCCTTAAGTTAGGTACCATCCCGGCATTTGCCTGGAGGAGAAGTGGGAAACCACGGAAAACCACTTCCAGGATGGATGAGGTAGGAATCGAACCCACCTCTACTCAGTTGACCTCCTGAGGCTGAGTGGACCCCGTTCCAGCCCTCGTACCACTTCTCAAATTTCGTGGCAGAGCCGGGAATCGAACCCGGGCCTCCGGGAGCGATATCTGCGTCCAGCTATGTGCGCAAACGTCCAGTTTATCGCGAGACTGTGGTTTCCTCTACCACGACAGTTACTATTAATTACATTCACACAATTACTCTTCAAATTAGTTGAGCGCCAGCCACTATAATAAGTGACGAATTCGAGAGCATACCTCTCATGTTTATTATTCTCAAGACCTGGGGTGATAAACTCACACACATGGCAATATACAGATATATGGATCAGGACGGATGCAGATTGTGGTCGCATTTCCACAATTCAGGTTTGTACTGGGAAACTGGATCAATTACTATCACTAAAAGAATACTGAACTCATGACTATACTTTACACCACAATCAACTTGCATTACTTTAATCGAATAATATAATACCCCGTGAGATTTGTTGTTACATACAAGGAAACCTGATATCAATTTAAGAAGCTATTGGCATTTTACTTGAATTAAATTTTATATCGCCGCCGATTAACTTCGTCTTCATATTACTTTACATAACATGTCTGATGCTGTAATTACCTTACGAATATGTCTGCAACCACCGCTGTTGAACTTCGTACCACCCCGTCCGGTTTGAAGTTGGAAGCTGTAGTATATTATGCTATCTCATCTTTTTGCGTACCTGAAGTTGGCCTACAAAACTTTCCCTGTCCATGTGGTCACGTCCATTGGAATTCATTGTCAGAAATTGGAAGACTTTAACTGAAGAACCCGTAATATTCAGGCGTGCCATCTACTCTAGTTTCACGCGTCCTGATGGCTAATACAGAGACTGTTGATATAAAAACAACAGTTCTATCTGTGTTATGTTAGATCAGGGCCTCTCAAACACCCAAAATCTCACGCGTGCAGATCGAAGCGCAAGAGCTCCGTGCACTCTGCATCGGTGCCGCTCGGCATGGCTCGGATCAACGCTTCGTCTCTCGGCTACTCGGCTAAGCTCGGCTCTACTCGGCTATACTCGGCTCAACTCAGCCCGGATTTCGAGCGCTACGGCGCAAGTGGGGCAAAGGGAGACAGGCGGAGCGAGCGAGACAGGCGTGAGGAAAGAGAGAGTAAGCGCTATTGCTCCAAATCGAGGAGTGGGGGGTCTGCACTCTGGTCAACCAAGCCAAGTCGTCTTTTGCACCGTGCACAGTGCATGCACCACGCGCATGCACCCTGAGAGGCCCTGTGTTAGATGCATCTACAACACAAACAACGTTCGCAAATTACGTTATAAAATTCAATTAAGAATTAGAAGTGCACTGACGACTGTTAACTGCATATATCTATTAAGGTCGATATATACTGCCTATGCATCTACAGGAAATGGCACCCAGCCTATGGTGAATATACTGAAATAAACTTGCATTCAGACGTTCTACCTCGCAATTGGATGCTGCCACTTCTCCATCAGATCATTGTAAATTACCACTCATATTAGACGACTTTACTATCCTTACATCGACTTAAACAAACTCGTCATATCCACGCGTCTTCCTTCTACATCGTCATTCCTTCCACACCGATAAACGGTAGCTATAGCGAATACGGAAGCAAGCTCGAAGCCACGTGGTCACGAACGATACAAAATTTGCCATGAGACTTGTTAGCTTCCCCACCCGTACGAAAGGTTACAAACTGTCGGTGTCAACGGAAACTTTCTTGCCTAAGATAGCATCGGTTAAACATAGTCTTGGTTGCACAATTTCCTCTGCCTTCAGTTACTAGTTAAAATATAACTTTGTTTTCAAATCAACAAATCTCACTTATTTACATTCATAATGATTACAAACGGAATTCCCTTATCGAATGTTTAGATGACATGAGATGCGTGATACCTAATTAATACTACAATCTAAATGATGAAAATCAGAATATAAAATCTAATGAATCGGGTCAATTAATGATAATAATTATAATGAATGCTGAATGAAGTCTGTAACCCTGTTGTACGGTTACAAGACGATCGCCTTAACGCACGCTGTCATGTCGCAAACATTGTCAAGCTCTTATTGCAACCGTGGTATTGGGGAGGTACTGAAACATCCACCGTACTCACCAGACATGGGTCCTTGTGAGTTCGACCTGCTTCCGAAGTTGAAGGAAGCCTTCGGAGGCCTCCAATTTCCTGACGTGGCATCTGAACTCCGAGCAGTAGGGTGCACTGTTGCTGTTATCAACAGAGAGTACCTTGCTAATGGTCCGCAACGACTTCCCGACATTTTCGAACGGTGACTACATTGAAGGAATGTAATGGAACTGAACTTGTTAGTTCATTAAATATAGCGTTCTATATATTGCCCTTACTTTATTAACAGCCCTCGTAATACGAGGGGAGAAAGTTTTTAGAGCACTTCTTCCGTAGAGTCACAAGATACGCATTATTATTGTGATTAATATTAATATTTTGTAATTGGGAGATATCCTGGTGCCAGTAGCTGCTTACAGTACAAGAGCAACGGAACTAAATTAATACATAAATTACACATCAAGGAAAAATTAAAACAAAATATTGTAAGGAAACACAGTATAACAAAACAAAGAAATTTCATGATAATGAACGGAAAGGATAAAAATGAAATAAATATAACAAAAAACAAAATGTACGTGGCATTTGAAATATCACTTGTAGAGTAACATAATAATTACATGGCGGGTTCGAACCCCACCGTCGGCAGCCCCGAAGTTGTTTTTTCGTGGCTTCCCATTTTTACACCAGGCAAATGCTGGGGCTGTACCTTAATTAAGTCCACGACCACTATCGTCCCAATCCACTTCCTTGCGTGGCCGAAAACCTTCGAGGTGTTGGAGCGACGTCAAACCAATAATAATAATAATAATAATAATAATAATAATAATAATAATAATAATAATAATAATAATAATAATAATAATAATAATCACAGAAATTAACATTAAGTTTACAAAAAATGAGTTCGCTTCGTGATCAGCTCAATGGCATAGCTGCTGGCTTCCCACCCAGAAGGCTGAGGTTCAAATCCCAGTCAATCCTGGCTCGAGATTTTCATCTCGAGAATCATGTGGTGTCAGGAACGGCATCCGGTCTTACACTTCCGGCTAGAGCTAAAATAAATCTGAGTAACTCCAGCTATCCCAGAAATAACTGAGATACCCTGAAAAAGGCTTTTTTACAGAAAATGACTTTAAAAAATTCCTTACATGTAGTGTAAGATACTCCAACTTAAGTGACTCAGAAATACACTAAAAATATAACTCACAATATTCCATTAGTCCGCCTCTGTGGCGTACTGGTTAGAGTAATTAGCTGTCACCCACTGAGGCACGGGTTCGATTCCCGGCTCTGCCACGAAATTTGAAAAGTGGTACGAGGGCTGTAAAGGGGTCCACTCAGCCTCGGGACGTTAACTGAGTAGACAGGGCTCGTTTCCCATCTCAGCCATTCTCGAAGTGGGTTTTTTTTCCGTGGTTTCCCACTTCTCCTCCAGGCAAATGCCGGGACAGTACCTAACATAACGCCACGGCCGCTTCCTTCGTTCTTCCTTCTCTATCCCTTTCAATCTTCCCATCCCTTACAAGGCCCCTGTTCAGCATAACAGGTGAAGCTGCCTGGGCGAGGTAGGGTTCTACTGGACCTCCTTCCCAGTTGTATCCCCGATCCGAAGTCTCATGCTCCAGGACACTGCCCATGAGGCGGTAGAGGTAGAATCCCTCGCTGTCCGAGGAAGAAACCAACCCTGGAGGGTGAGTGGATTAAGAAAGAAAGGAAGAATAATCCATTACGAATAGTATAGCATAATAATTACAACAAATCGCATACAAATTCATAGATGTATTAAATATTCCCAACATAATTTTGTGAGGAACTGACCACACGTTTGAAAATAAATTGTTTTAAAATGTGAATACATAGACTGCTTTGAAGCAGCTGTCCATTTCACCCTATCCTGTCCTAAGCTCTTCGTCGCTATATAACATGCATTCTGTATGTTCTGTCTTCACTTTCCTCTATCACTTTTACCCCTTCTGCAGAAACGTTTTTTTCAAATTATTATCCCCCCCCCCACGTTTATTCAGTCTTCTTCTTTTTTTAAATTGCTTTACGTTGCACCGACACACATAAGTCTTATGGTGACGATGGGATAGGAAAGGGTTAGGAGCGGGAAGAAAGCAGCCGTGGTCTTAATTAATTTGCCTGGTGTGAAAACGGGAAACCATGGAATATCATCTTTATGGTTACTGACAGTAGGATTCAAACCCACTATCTCCCGAATGCAAGCTGACAGACCACGCGACCACTCGCTCGGTAGTTACCTCTTCATCTGTGATCAGAACTATCCTTCAAAACTCTTCTGAAACTCCACATTTCAAAGAATTCAGTTATCTTCTCTTTGTAGCAACAGTTTTTTCCCTGCTTTCACATCCATTCTAATACAAATATCCATGTGTGTGGTGAACAATTTCTGTACTTAAAGGAATTCTTCCTCGCTTGGGGTAGTGGTAGTCTACATTTTATGTCCTTCATTCTTCTGTCAGTGTAGGTTAAGCACAAATCTCACTTCATTTGGCTGCATTCCATTAGTTTTGTTTTAGATGTTAATTATTTTCATGCTGTACTATTTCTACAGCCAGCTGCGCGGTCTAGGGGTAGCGTGGCTGCCTGTCACCCGGAGGTCCCAGCTTCGATTCCCGGCCAGTTTGCTTTCAGCTATTGTGTATTTGTTCATAACAACAATTTGCTGGCTGTTCGGGATAGGGACTATAATATTTTACAGGCGATATGTGGCGCATGTGTATTGCATCAGCTATTCTCATAGCGGCAACCTCCTGTGGCTGGAGGCTGTAGAATAAAACCCACAGTAATGCCTGCCTGTAAAAGAGGCAACCAAAAGGGGCCCCAGGGGCTCTTAACTTGCAAGCTAGGGTTGACAACCACTGGACCCTTAGCTGAGTCCTAGCATTGCTTCCACTTATTTGTGCCAGGCTCCTCACTTTCATCTATCCCATCCGGCCTCACTTGGTCAACTCTTGTTCTTTTCCAACCCCGACAGTATTAGGAATCGAGGCCTAGGGAGTCTTTCATTGTCATGCCCTTCGTTGCCCTTATCCTTCTTCGACCGTTACCTTCATTTTTTTCAAAGTGTTGGGCCCCTTCCAAATTTTCCCTCTGATTAGTGCTAATACAGGATGGTTGCCTAGTTGTACTTTCTCTTAAAACAATGATCACCACCAAGATTCATAGCGGCAACATACATTGAGAGTTGGACACGTGTGAGGACTGTCAGTTAAGAAGCTAAGCCTGTCAGAGCTTTATATATTATATCAAGTAAATAATGTTTCCTGTTTTGTATTTCCTTGCTCGTCTCTCATGAAGTGTTACTTTGTATGCAGGATGGTGATTAGTGCTCCCCGAGGATACTCCATGTACGAAAGCCACCTGAAGCTGGTGAGATCTGGCGTGGTATACCGGTGCGCTGTAGCAGGGCCCAAGACCTGCATTCCGCTTGTGCTGGAAACCAAAGGTAACACTCCTTGCTTTGTTACAATATTAAATGATCGCTATCAATAAACCATGTTTTATTACGCATCTATCTACAGGGCGTAACAACATCTTTTACGTCGCACTGACACAGAGAGGTTCCCCCTGTGGGTGGGGCCGGTAGAATAACACCCACGATATCCCCTGCCTGTCGTAAGAGGCGACTAAAAGGGGCCCCAGGGGCTCTGAACTTTGGAGCGTGGGTTGGCAACCACGGGGCCCACAGCCGAGTCCTGGCATTGCTTCCACTTACTTGTGCCAGGCTCCTCACTTTCATCTATCCTATCCAACCTCCCTTGGTCAACTCTTATTCGTTTCCAACTCCGACGGTATTAGAGCATTCTAGACTTAAGGAATCTTTCATTTTCACGCCCTTCTTAACCCTTGTCTTTCTTTGGTTGAAACCTTCACTTTTCGAAATGTCGAATCCTTTCAGTTTCTTTCCCCTCTAGTTAGTATTCATAGAGGACGCTTGCCTAGATGTACTTCCTCTTAAAACAATAATCACCACCACCACGTCTTATGGTGACGATGGAATGAGACAGCGATAGGGACGGGAAGGACCGTCCGTGGCCTTAATTAAGGTATAGCCGCAGCATTTTCTTGGTGTGAAAATGGGAAACCACAAGAAACTATCTTCAGGACTTCAGACAGTGAGGTTCGAACTCGCTATCTCCCGAATGACAGCTGCGCGACCCGAACCACACAACCACTCGCTCGGTGGCGAAACATGCATCAAATCGCCATCCCATTGAATCTCGGATGCGTCCTAATATTATCTTCTTCTTCTTCGTTTTTACCGCGTCTCCCACACTTGTGGGGTCACGGCTGTGAACTATGTCACACAAGTAGATTTGGCCCTGTTTTAAGGTCGGATACCCTTTCTGACGCCAACCCTATATGGAGAGATGTAATCACTATTGCGTGTTTCTGTGGTGGTTGGTAATGTAGTATGAAGAGGAAAGTGTTGGGACCAACACCCAGTCTCCGAGCCAGAAGAATTAATCAGACGCGATTAAAATCCCCGACCCGGCGGGGAATCGAACCCGGAACCCTCTGAACCGAAGGTCTCGACGCTGACCATTCAGCCGAGGAGTCATGTGTACTAAGGTTATGTCCGCTATAAAATATGTAAGTTATTCGTGAAAAATGCTTAGAAATTTAAAATTACAAATTACTAAACAATATATATCGACCCGGTATAATTGATCCCATGGCCCGGTATCAGACCACGGTACGGTGTTTGAGAATCATTATCCTGCAGTCGGTTGTTCGCCAGTTACAGGACTTTCAAACTTTGTAAAGCATTGTTAATAACCTTATCTGGTATATCCCATATCGAGTAGCTGTCACCATGTTGGTGCAAATATTCATTTACAGGATGATGAGTAAGGGATTGGAATACTTTATCAAGGGAAATATTCGATAAATCTCCAAGTTCTTTAAAAACGTTTAAGAAAAAGGTAGGTAAACAATTGATAGGGAATCTGTCACCTGAGCGACAGCGATAAATGCAGATCATTGATTGACTGATTCATTCATTCATTCATTCATTCATTCATTGTTTGAAGAATAGTTATAGCAAATGACTACCATCCAACTATGCACAATTATCACTGCAATCACTACAGATAAAGTCGAAATATACAGTCCATACTGCACCCGCTCACTTCCTGAGTCCCAGACTAGCATTTATCTCAGGGGTGATCAGTTCAAAAACGATAAAAAATGTATATAAAGAAAATCAAATTATATATCGGCGCATCAAATGAACACAGGGATGAACGGGGCATGCAAATTAAGGTTACGGGGGACGACTCATTCATGGATACAAATTTTTGACTCCACAATAGGACTGGGAAGTGACAACTTAAATTCCATGGGCATACTGGACTAACTACAATAAAAAGATATGGAAACTGTTTCCTATTTAAATTGCAATGAGGAGCAATTTATTCACTTATTTGCATACTACACATGATGACAATTATTACATTGGGACACTTCCATCCTGAAAATTAAATGACATACTACTTGGATTTACCTCACTACTCTGGTAGTGTAAACATCTGGTGAATTCGCCCCAATTGGTTACTGGGGATCGAATTCACATCCGTATGATTGGACGTTTCACCGCTGGAGATCTTCTTTCGGAGACGAAGGCACGACAGTAATTGTTTTACCGTCATCTCCCCGTTCCGTTTGGACATGAGACACTTCCGGTATGTACATTCTGGTGAGCCGGACACCCACCGCGGAAATGTTATCGCCTCGAAAAACGGGAATTTATAGTACGGACAAACTCTAGCCTATTATTTCCAGATTCACAAACACGCCAGGTAGAGTTCATTAAGTCAAAGCCTAGTTCGATATTTACACTTGTCAATACGACAAGACGTCCGGAAAGGTTCATTACTATGCTCTGACCATGAAGACATGTGCCGTCCGTGGGTTATTTACGTATCTACCGCTAACAATCTCCCCGTGAAAACCCAACATCTGGTTCTGAGCAGTTCGACACAGGACGACTGTCCCTATCATATCCTCCTATGATTATTAAATAATATCATTACCATTCTTTATCTGATCATTATCATATTCTGTGACTACCATCAGTTAATTTATTATTATCATTAATTTCAATTATAATCCTATATTTGATTATTATCATTTGTCATCCGGGATGATTATATGCCAACCCTTGCCGACGTTTCAAACGAAGGGTCGTTCTTCCTCATAATTTATCCGCACAATTTAATGATCAGTTTCCTAATAAATATTATTATTATTATTATTATTATTATTATTATTATTATTGATTATTATTATATTCGTAACAATGAATCATCGCCCATTAAATATCTTAATTTCCTTTCATCATAATTATTATTATCAAAATTCTATTGCAAGTTCTTCATCTTCTGCTTCTTCAACTTTTCATTATTATTATTATTATTATTATTATTATTATTATTATTATTATTATTATTATTATTATTATTATTATTATTATTATTTCACGTTTACACTACCGTTAGCGATATTTATGGTTAAATGCATAAACCTTTACAATTTCAGTCTACTTTGGCATTAAGCAATTGATTTAAGACGAGATTCACTTGGAGTATGATTATTATTATTATTAAAAATGGAAAGATGATATTTTAATTTCCACTCTTTAGAATTTAGTCACATATGTTAAATCCCGTTATGAACCACTAAGATCTGCTTTATATCGGTCGGGACAACAAGGTATTCGGGACCGTACCTTCAGTTTCGTACTGCCGTTAATTTATATGGGGACACACGTCCTCCCAAGACACATCTCACATCCTATGGCACATCGCGGCTGGGCAAATACCTCCAATGCCGGCGATTGCTAAACTATTCCTTCCAATTTGAAGTTCATTTCCTTTTATCGGAACTCTTCAAACATTTAATTCATAAATTAATCCTCGGTGCGTGGATTCTGCCACTAATAACACCGGAATATGCATTTTATATCATCTTAGGCCTTGAGATTCATCTATTTCATCATTACAAACAATACGGCTCAATTTATTTCACGCCGGATATTCGTCCCTCAAGACTTCCAACTCTAAATATGGGCTCAAACCACTCTGGGCTTTTAACATATCGTGACCATTCTAATTCACGTGCCTCTATCGCTTTTAAACAAATTTTAATGGTTAAAATAAAGTCCAAACGTGCAATCAACAATTTACGTAAAATCAAACTGATTACGCGAATTATAGTCTTTAACGCTACATGTCATCTCCACATTGATTATTATATTTGCACTGGCTAACTCACGAATCACTGTAATTATTATTATTATTATTATTATTATACTCTAACTTGCAAACGCACAAAATATTATTATTATTATTAATTTACTTTCCTTTGCCAACTCACAAACATTATTATTAATTCTTTCTCGCAAACACATCGAGCATTATTATTATTATTATATAGAACTTACAAACGCCCATAGCAGATGGAACATTATTATTATTATTATATAGAACTAACGAACGCCCACCGCAGATGGAACATTATTATTATTATATAGAACTTACGAACGCCCACCGCAGATGGAACATTATTATTCATAGTGGAAATCGTGATTATCGTAACCCGTAATCATCCTCGCTATAATACTTCAACTTCTCGCTCTTATTATTCTCATCAAAAAATAAAAATAAATAAAGTAGCTTCCTTTTTATTCTTCTTCTCCTCTTCAAATATTCTCATTATTATTATTATTAGTTAAAAATCTCAAATTTTTCATTTCAACTCCCAACATCATTATTATGTCCAAAATATAAAAAAAGTAAATTCTTCTTCTTCTTCTTCTTCTTCTTCTTCTTCAAATATTTTTTATATTATTATTATTATTATATTAATGACCTTCCGTACGCAACACAAATTTTACATACTCTGGCACTTTCATAATCTGGCTGTCTGGTAGAAAATATTCCTAACATACAAATAATCACCGCAGTGATTGAAATCAAATAAATGGGTTAGCACAAAAAGGAATTTAACACTTGAAATGAACTTAAGTCAAAGTATTAAAAACAGCATACATTAATTGAAAGAAATATATCCCATATTTACATTATATACAACAAATAAATACTCAAATTAATTAATCTAACCCATTATTACGTTAATATAAATTAGTTCGTCCGTCTAACAAAAAAATAAAATCATGGACTCGGGAGGCGGACCATGTTAAGTAACCATAATTAATCTAAACCCCGTTTAGTCGTGATAACATCCCCAAATATTAAATTTGTGTACTCATTCCTATGTAGAATTCCATTGTCTCGTAGCGGGAGATAGGCCTCACGGCCCCATGGTGATTTACTCGTCCATCATGTCGCACAATATAAAATTAACACAGCAAAACACTTCTGTGCGATTACCCATGATTAACACCTTATTAAATAATTTACACTATTTTATACAAGAATACTAATTTAAAAAAACACTTATAGGTGCGCCTAAACCCCTGACACTCGCACAATATATTCTTCCTATAAGCCCGAAACACACGTCGTGACACATTACGACGAAGTGTCGTTCATTTGAACCGGCGCGTATCGCGTCTTCAACCGGCACTTCCTGGTTTATTTCTAAGCCGTCTTGATAATCGCCTAGCTCCTATAGTTCCCTGCTCGGATAGTTATTCACCGTCTATCTTGAGGTATTTACTTCAGGCTCCGCACACTGCCTTCCAAAGGTACTATCGGCGTTCCGTTAGTTATTTATTATTTAATCACATGACATTTATTAAATTCAACATACAGTTGTACTGATTATTTACACTCGGTACTATGGATAATCTCACTGTTCGTCTTCATTCTCATAACAACTCACGCATTTTCAGCTCTAACTGACTTCGAATGCGTCCCGAGGTACTGACTTACAGAGTCTCAACTAATTCATACGACTGACACGACTGGTGACCGATAACGACTGGTGACTGGTAAGAACTGGTTACTGGTAAGAACTGGTTGATGTGAGGTCCCACTACTGGTTATTTATGGACGACATGGTTTCCCGCCGGGGTCATCCGCGGTCATCTCCTAGGGAGGGGGGTTGGTTATACTAAATTGGCATATGCAGGTGGATTTTGATCCCTTGCTTTATCCTACTTAATAAACTGGCGATACACATTCATGTGTCGTATTCTGAACTCATATCATTCGGTGATCATGGAAATATCACTTAATTCCTGTCCTCCACCTTTCGCGCGCTAACTCGGCGTCCCTGATGGCGTGCTCATCTTGACCAATGGCGAGATAGCGTGGGTCATTTCCACGAATTCATTACTTTAATTTATTACGATTACAATTAATCAACATGGGAATGATATCCCAAAAATCCCCTCTATTCAATTATGTGGTTGGAATAATTTAATTATTGTTATCGGAGAAGCTAACTGGAGTTCACTCTGAGTTTTTCTTATGTTGGTTTATCTGTGGGCCTATTATACATTTTTCCATTGGTCAACAACGCATCGGTTACTTTAAAAACTCTTCCTTGCAACTTGACAACACAAAATGCCTCGAGGCAGTGGAAAATAATGGTACGTCATATTCTCGGTATTGGTGCTGCACCTGCTTGCCATTGTTCCGAAATACCTACTCTTTCACTTCCTTGTAGTCATTATTCTGTTGTTGTGAGCTCTAGATTTAATCCTCTTAGATTCTGACCAAGAAACATTCTCCCCATAATGACAAGCTTAACTGTGGCGAAGGGACAGTCGCGATATGTCTAGCTTATGTTGAAATCCTCCCGTCCACACAAAACTGACACTGTATTCCATTTAATATCCCTATATATCTGTATTTATCTTATAAAAATCAAATCATGAAACTAGGGCCTATCTCATCCGGGTACAGTATGTATGTATGTATGTATGTATGTATGTATGTATGTATGTATGTATGTATGTATGTATGTATGTATGTATGTATGTATGTATGTATGTATGTATGTATGTAAATATCCTCATAAAAAAATCTATCTCCTTCTTCACTTCATTCCCCCACGTCTCTCTCCCCCCCTCCCGGTGGCTTTTCCGAAAGTAAAAAAAAAATACGTGTTCCTTTATTTTTAAAGGAGGTTCCAAATAACAATTTTAACGTCTATAACGTGTTGTGATTTTGAGATACACTCTGTGCATATTCATTTTAAAATTTTACCCGCGTTTTCAGTTTTTTTCACCCCTTCAGTGAATTTTCCGAAAACAAAAATATTCATAGACTGCACTTATACATAACTGCCCCTTATAAGCCAAGTTTCATTTCATATTACCTACTTAAGTGTCCCACTTATTGCTATAAGTGGACCTCTCACACACACTTAAGTACCGTATCTCACTTATGTTGCAGCAAGATGGAGGATAATGATTTTGCTGAATATGTTGCGTATCATTCACAGAATAATTTCCGTGCACACAGTAGAGATGGAAAATCCTGTCCAAATGTAATGTGACCAACAATTTAAAGAAGGTTTCGTTTTAGTAAAGCGACAGTTATGAATATTCTTGTTCCATTGATTGAGAGAGTGAACATAACCTCTAGAAGACTCACTATCTCACCATTAATGAAGATGTTTTGAGATTTTATGCCACCTCTTAATTTCAGGTTATTGTTATTATTATCATCACCATCATCATTACCGGTATTTCGCTTAATTAATTGGAAACGTGTTACAAGGTGATAAGTTATCAAGACTATCAAGGAATAGTAAAGAACTGTACTGAATTATAAGGAAAATGAACGTGTTGCACTACCACAACTTATTTAAAGGTTGATTTGTGATAATTATATCAGGTTAGTCAACCAATCGTTTGCCGGATTATATCAGAAGTGTCTGAAATGATGGCATCGCATATCAAAAAATACTAATTGCATTTTATTAGGAAAGTAATTAGGCCTGTTACAACGTAACGGCTACGGATATTCTTGTCAAATCATTAAAACCGTTGTAAGGCTAGATATTCTACATTTGCATGAATATTTGTATAGGTTCGAGTACCTGGATAACTATAAACATATTAAGAAAATTAGACTCTGGGCATTTTCGTAGTTTGTATTGTCCACATCAAGTTTTTCCCACGTCATTCATATTCTGATTAGATGTTCTATATTATGCACAAGTTCGTGTAGGTTTTGTTATCCATTCTGATAATCAAATACAATATAGCAATTCAAAGTCATCTCCGTACAGGCCATGAAGGCCCTTGGAGTGGTGGAAGGTAAAGGCTTCTACTATCCGTAATCTCGGCACTCGATGGGGTAGAGTGGTTAGCTCTACGCCCGGGCGCCTTTGCCCCCCGGAATTAACCTGGTACTCATTTTTGGTGTAGGTTGAGTGAACCTCTGGGTCATGTGCACCTCCGGAAGTGGAAATTTCGTTTCTTAAATTTTACGACGTCCTGACGGGGATTCGAACCCACGACCTTCCGGGTGAGCCGAGCACGCCTTTACCGCCTCGGCCAGGCAGCCCCCTAAATACAATATGGACGATCTTTTAACCTAAAAAATTACGCGAGCAGTCGCGCGATGTCCTTCGATAAACAAACCACAATAGATCATACCACTATTCGGTAGCCAGAACTACACGATCCAGGAAGAATGGGGATAATATACAGCTTTGCCACATCTCCAGTGATACTTACTGTACCAATGAGTGTGCTCTGTAAGTGCTGTCTATGAAATGTAAACTCACATAAGTGATCCCTTATTACTTAAGGGTTCCACTTCTGTATAAGTACTGACTATGAATTCGGCCCTTAAGGTCTTTAGGCTTCTTCAATCGTGAAATTCCCAGCGTTTCGCTCCAGCGTAACAGTGGGCTCATCAGTTGGATTGCTACACCTTTCCAAGACGCGTGCGCTTATGCACCTCTTAAGTGGATTTTCCGAAAACAAAGAAATACGTGATTCTTTATTTTTAAAGATTTCAAACACAAGTTTTCACGTCTTTAACCTGTTCAATTTTTGAGATATAGATATACTCATTTTAAAAATTCACCCCACTTGTCACCCCCTCAACGACGGAATATCCAAGAATCCTTCCTTCGTTAATATGAACGTATCCCCAAAATTTCATTTCTTTATGTCCAGTAATTTTGGCTGGTCGATGATGAACCAGTCAGTCATCCGTCACGAATGTCATTTTATATATATATATATATATATATATATATATATATAGAGAGAGAGAGAGAGAGAGAGAGAGAGAGAGAGAGAGAGAGAGAATTATTTTATTATGCCTTTGCTGTACTATGTCTTCTGGTATGGGCTAGAAAAAAAATGTTACCATACTTTCATTGACCTGTCTGTCTCATCCTTGGTTTTGAAAACATGAAAGTGACAGAGGTATGGGTGATGCTAGTAATGCCATTCCGTATGTAGCCAGTCCCTGCTATGAGTGGTGTGAAAATGTCACTCATAGCTTCGGTTGGTGCAGGCATTTCACTGGCTTGGCAGACTGAGTTATAATTGCAACTTCTGGTTCGGTGAGGAGAGCAACGGGAAACTAGCTCACTCCTCATTTCTCTAGTATGCATATTCAGTGACGCCTTGGCCACCTATGATGGCTGATGGCAGAGATGTTGAGGTCCAAACCAGCCTCCGGGTTGAGCACTCAACATACATAAATTATTTTATTAGCCTCCCATAGTCATCAACATCATGAGAATGGTGTTTTCGGATCGAGAGGAAGTTACTGAAACTGCCTTTAAGTTCCCAAACAAATTTCTTCTGGATGACCGAGAACTAGTAGTAGATGTACTGCTGGATTCAATCGAAATCATCGGTCACCACGTTTATGGCAACTGAAATATTTCGTGACACAAAATGTTATATTAGCTTCGTGACTAAATGAATGTATACTGGCGGGAAAAATATCCAAACACGATGAAATAAGGAATGTAGAATACGGAAATTTTGGCCACGTATTTGTCGAGGTAACATATTTAATTGATTAAAGGTAGAAGTCTACAGGTTAATATCCGCACAAGAAGAGCCATCGCAAATGTGCCATGCTGGTCCGTTAATAACCGGTGTAATAACCTGACTTTTGAATGTAGGCATGCAAACGTGCATGCAATGTGTCGTACAGGTGCCGGGTGTTAGCTTGTGGGATGAAGCTCCATGCCTGTTGCACTTGGTCTGTCCATACAGAGACGGTTAATGCCGGTTGTGGATGACGCAGGAGTTGTCGTCCAATGATGTCCCATACGTGCTGGATTGGGGACAGTTCGGGGGATCGAGCAGGCCTAGGCAACATGTCGACACTCTGTAGAGCACGTTGGGTTACAACAGCGGCATGGGGGCTTGCTTTATCCTGTTGGAAAACACCCCAGGGATGCTGTTTTGAATGGCAGCACAACGGGTCGAATCACCAGACGGACATACACATCTTCAGTCAGGGTGCTCCTACTGACATATGAAATTGCTCCCCAGACCAGAACACCCGGTGTAGGTCCAGTGTGTCGACGCCACAGACAGGTGGAATGCAGGCGCTCACCTGTCCTCCTTCTAACCAACACACGTCCAACACACTGGCGCCAAGACGGAACCGGCTTTCATCGGAAAACACAACGGACCTCCGCTCCATCCTCCAATCAGCTATCGCTTGATCCTACTGAAGTTGCAGACGGCGGTGGTTTGGGATAAGTGGAATGCACACCGCAGGGCGTGTGGGTCGGAGCTGTCCTTCAACCCAATTTCGAACAGTTTGTTGCTTTACTGTGGTGCCAACTGTCACTCGAATTGCTGCTGCATACGCAGTTCGCTGCGCCACAGCCATACGGCGATCCTCCCTCTCCGTGGTGCCACGGGGACGTCCGGATCCCGATCTTTTAGCGAGCGTATCTTCTGGTGACCACTGCTGCCAGCACGCATGCACTGTGGAGACATTCCTGCCAAGTCGTTCTGCAATAGCGCGGAAGGAAAAAACACCTTCAGGTAGCCCTATTATACGGACTCGTTCAGCCGCAGAGAGCTGTTGATACTGTCCTCTTCGTCGTCGTAAATGTATTCTTGACCCCACTCACAGTCACTCCGTCCAATCTCACAGGTAACTAACGCTCTCGCACAGTACAGCCCGTATTTAAAGCAAACCTGATGTGCAACGTCATGGGGCCGCTATTAGCGCCACGATAATGCGATTTTCGGATAATTTAAATCAACGTCATCTTTGAGATGTATAAACACGCCTATCAACGTTCGTTAATCGAGTACAACCCCTTCTTGGTGTGTGGTATTTTTTTCCGCCAGTATAGTAACTTATCACTTATCAGTACGCTGTGTGCTTTTTCATCTCCTGCGTGAAGCACCTTCGCTTTATTTGTATAGCTCTATATTGTAAAAGTAAAGTTGTGTCCGACTCCTTGACTGAATAGTCAGCGATGACGCCTTCGGTTCAGAGCGTCCCGGCTTTGATTCCCGACTAGGTCGGGTATTTTAATAGTGTCCGACTAATTCTTCTGGCTCGGGGACTGGGAATTTGTGTTCGTCCCAACACCTGCCGCCCACTCTTCGTATATTTCAACATACCACACTACCAACCACTACAGAAACACGCAATAGTGATTACATCCGTCCGCCTCTGTGGTGTAGTGGTTAGTGTCATTAGCTGCCACCCCCGAAGGCCTGAGTTCTTCGTTTCCCGGCTCTGCCACGAAATTTGAAAAGTGGTATGAGGGCTGGAACGGGGTCCTCTCAGCCTCGGGAGGTCAACTGAGTAGAGGTGGGTTCGATTCCCACCTCAGCCATCCTGGAAATGGTTTTCCGTGGTTTCCCACATCTCCTCCAGGCAATTGCCGGGATGGTACCTAACTTAAGGCCACGGCCGCTTCCTTCCCTCTTCCTTGTCTATCCCTTCCTATCTTCCCATCCCCCTACAAGGCCCCTGTTCAGCATAGCATGTGAGGCCGCCTGACCGAGGTACTGGTCCTCCTCCCCAGCTGTATCCCCCGACCTACTGTCTCAAGCTCCAGGACACTACCCTTGAGGCAGTAGAGGTGGGATCACTCGCAGAGTCCGAGGGAAAAACCAACCCTGGAGGGTGAACAGATTAAGAGAGAGAGTGATTACATCCCTCTATATAGGGTTGCGTCAGAAGGACATCCGGCCGTAAAACAGGGCCAAATCCACATGTGAGAGTTCGCACCCGTGACCCAGCAGGTGTAGGAAAAATCGGTAGAACGAGAAGAACTGTAAAAATGAAATTGTATCTCTCTATTGACTACCCCGAAGGTTCGACCTTCAAGTTGGTGAGACATCTCTTTTCCCTACAAGAGCTTCGCTAATTATATTCGTGAATAGTCTTCTAAAATTTTCCGCAGAGTTCAATGTATAGTAGGAAGTCTCCTTAATGTAGCCACATCTTCCGGGAAGCGGTGGTTGAAGTCAACATTTGGTTTTAGCACAGTGCCAATTCACGTGTCGATATTTCCGTCGGTTACGGTACTGTTGTGCTGTAAGTATCCTAAAGCTCGGATTCTATGGTATGTTACATTTTTATCCTGGTATCTGTTTTCAAACTTAAGATACAATAAAACACATGTATAGCGTTTGTAAACATGGAGACACCTTTTATATTGGTCTTATTCTTCTTCTTATTTTTATTCTTCGTCTTCTTCTTTCCGATTAGGTCTGCTAAGCACCACGTGCCTATTTCAAATCAGTTCTTTATACTTTGTTGTTTTCTCTTCCACTCCTTCCATATTCTGTCATCCTTTCACTATGCTCTTTCCTTCTGTCCTCAGACCACTTCGCACCGGGCTTCTTGTTCAATCTTCCTTGGAATCCTTCCATACTTACTACTATCTGCGCACTTTTTAGCGATAGATTTACACCCTAGTGCTGAATCGGTCGACTTCGGTTATCTTTCGAGATTCGTATTGGCAACCTATGAAACACAAACTAAGAATCGCTTATCATCGCTGTGCGACATCTGGCGTACACTTTACGTTCTCGTACTGTTGTTGTTTACACAGCAAAGCCAAACTATAGAATTCATGCTAGGAACACGTTTCGCATCGGGAAATATTAAATAGTATTATATATTGTGTGTGTGACACAGTTGTTGGCGTTAAGATAATAAAGGTTTAGAAAATTCATATCGATCGATCTTATTATCGATTCAATTCAAATTTCATTTCCATTCAGTTGGCAGTACTACCGGAACCGGCAGTGCTCCCTTCTTACTCCTCTCCAAGTACAACAATCTATCACTAAAAAGTGCGCGTACAGTACACTCTTTCTAAAAATTTCTCTGTCCATAGTTTCTTCTTCTCTTATGTTATTTCTTTTTAATTCTTTCTTTACTTCTTGAATCTAGCTAGTTGTTGCCTTTTTGTCCCAAAGGTACTTGAAAATCCTTTATTATTAAGCCTAATTCACACGGGGATAGTTTACTGGAGTCAAGTACTTGAAACCTCTAAACTTGAAGCCAATACTTTTAATCCGACGGGGAAAGCGCATGCTAACTGTTGCGTAAACTTCAGTGGTTTAATATTGTACTTCACTAGTAGCTGTCTGTGAATTTACATTCATTTTATTGAAGTGGAGATGCCGCCTGCACTAATAGGCCTACAAGCATGCGTACAGCTAATTGGCACATTATTATTGCATGAATTACAAAGCTGTCATATAAAGAAGAAGAATGTGGATTTTTTAAACAAATTGCTTTACGTCGCACCGACACAGATAGGTGACGATGGGATAGGAATGTTAAGGAAGCACCCGTGGCCTTAATTAGGTTACAGCCCCACCAAGTGCCTGGTGTGAAAATGGTAAACCACAGAAAACCATCTTCGAGGCTGCCGACAGTGGGGTTCGAATCCATTATCTCCCGAATACAGGATACTGGCCGCACTTAAGCGACTGCAGCTACCGACCACGGTAATAGGGAAACTTGGGTTAAAGGATGGATTAGTAGAAGAGCTTTACATGGTGCATCTCACATCTTGTTGAAAGAACTAGCGGGAGAGGATTTGTTAGCTTATAGGTACCATAACGTTTCGTATTGTTCATAAAATAATGTCGATAAACTGCGATATTTGGTATGTATTCATCTTAATATTTCCGGTCTAGAAAGCCAAGAATAGGTCACTTGGTAGGCCAAGGCCCTTCGGGGCTATCTCCCCGTGGGGTTTGGTTTTATTCCACTTATTAATAGGAGCACTCATTTTTGTATACCAACAAATATACTAAAAATCTCGAGAAAAAACGCACGTGCTCTGTTTTCAAGTTGATTTGCCTACATGCCGGGGTTCAGACGGAGCAACTACTGGAGTCAAGTCAGTCACGTGACGGGAAAGTGGACGCAAACGTTGACGGCTCGGTAACTCAAATTTACTTGCAAGGAAAGCTACAACTTAACTGTCCTCACTTAATCATGCGTGGAAAGTTGACTTGCTTCAAGTACTTGACTCCAGTATGCTATCCCCGTGTGAAGTAGGCTTTAAGTCCTATTTGACAGGCAAAATGGCATAGTTTGGTTATTTCACTATTGTTTTATCAGTTCTCTAAGTATTATTCACAACCGAGCTAGTTGGCTGCGCGGTTTAGGTGACGTAGCCGTCAACTTTCATTCGGGAGACAGTTGGTTTTATTTCAACTGTCGACAGCCCTGAAGATTGTTTTCCGTCGTTTCTCATTTTCACACTAGGCAAATGCTGGGGCTGAACCTTAATAAAGGTCACGGTTGATTCCTTCCCACTCCTAGTCCTTTCCTGTCCCATCGTCGCCATAAGACAAATCTGCGTCGGTGCAACGTAAAGCTAAATGTAAAAAAATATATGTTCTTCACATGTTTTGTGCCGATAATGCCAAGTGAGTTTGTCTGAGTTTGCTTATTTTGGGTTACCTATTCATATACATATTTTGTGGATAAATTAAATTTGAAGGTAATGGGCTCCACGAGCAGAAGGTTTTCAAATAGGAAGGACAAACAATGATAAGAAAGTGGCAAGTTTTCTGAATATTTTCCAAGCAATTTTTGGACAATGTTTCATTTCTTTTGCGTCATATATCCAAGTTTTTTCATATTTCAGTATGTTTAAGACATAAGGGCACATACACATTTCCAGAGTTATTAGGTCGTAGTAATCACAGCCCTAGTTATAGGCCTAAGGGTGATTATTATTATTATTATTATTATTATTATTATTATTATTATTATTATTATTGTTGTTGTTGTTGTTGTTGTTGTTTCTTCGTTATGCCCAACCAAGGAGCGCGATTGAACTTATTTAGCTTTCTTATTCTCCCAAAATCTCTTCATCTTCTCGCTGTGGCTTTTCTTGCGATCTTCTGAGCAGGTTTTGTTGGTGGTAGTGCTTGGATGATATTTTAAAACCGTTGATTGTCGACTAATTTTTTGAACTTAGATCTGTCTAACACAGTGTCATCTGTGATGCCTATTTTCCGAAGATCTTTTCCAACTTCGAGCAGCCAATTGTTTTTTACTTTCATTGATATGGCAAGGTTCAGAATTCTTTTGGTCAATCTTTGATTAATCATTCTGAGAATATGTCCATAAAATGTCAAACGTCTTTTCCTAAATATGTCTGGGATATTATCAGAGTTCTGGTGCAGGTCATGAGATTTCCTTATCGTCCAAATTCCCCCTGTACAGATTGGTCTAAGACTTTTTCTTTCTTGCTTTTCTACATATTTAGTCAATTATTTGTTCCCAATGATCAGTGTTTTAGATGCATATAGTGCTACAGGCTTGATTACGGTGTTATAATATCTTAATTTTGCATTTCGGCATATATAATTTTTTTAAATATCTGCTCCAAGTGGTCTCTTTGCAGTTTAGAGACCATTTCTTTGTTTACTTCACGAGTCAGTCCTGAAGGTTGGTTGACTTCTCCCAAGTATTTGAATTTAGACGCTTGAGATATTTTGCCATACTGGGTGTTCATTTGTTGTCCATCTAGGTACCGAAGAGACCCTTCAATGCAGTGAGTTTTCTGATATGAGATCCGTTCTGGATGCAATTTCATGGAGTTTTTCAATGGATGCAATTGCTTCCTGTCTGTTATTGGACAATTGTTCCCACCTATTTGCGCTGGCAACCGTTCCCGTTACTACCATACTGGAGTTGGTATGGAGTTGAGTCGTGGACCTTGACGCAAATGTCGAATGAGAAAGGTGGTGGTGATTATTGTTTTAAGAGGAAGTACAACTATAAGCTCATTCCACATTATTATTATTATTATTATTATTATTATTATTATTATTATTATTATTATTATTATTATTATTATTATTAATGGAGAATGCCTTAACAATATTCAAAACGCGGATGATACACTAGTGTTTGCAAATAGTCTGTAGGACGGTTTTTTTTTGCTTTACGTCGCACCGACACAGATAGGTCTTATGGCGACGATGGGACAGGAAAAGGCTAGGAGTGGGAAGGAAGCGGCCGTGGCCTTAATTAAGGTACAGACCCAGCATTTGCCTGGTGTGAAAATGGGAAACCACGGAAAACCATTTTCAGGGCTGCTGATAGTGGGGTTCGAAACTACTATCTCCCGAATACTGGATACTGGCCGCACTTAAGCGACTGCAGCTATCGAGCTCGGTGACGGTATTTCTGAGGATATTGAGAAATTAGGTGTCATGATCTATCGCTTCAATGTAAAATAAGATGAGATGCTATGTCTCCCCAGTACTGCTGTTATTACAATATAATTGATTTTCCAGGGGAAGATGGAAGGAAATAAAGGACGTGGGGGTAGAAGAAGAAGAATTTCTTGGCTGAAGAGCTTGAGAATACGATTCAGTACAACGGAATTGTCGAGAAAGTCAGAATTATCGAGTGTCGCTCAACATGCAAAAGATAAAATGTAATGATAGTTGCCAAGAATATAGACCATCATCCTACGCAGCCGACTGTAAACAATCCCCCAATAAAAAAGGGTACAAAAATGTACGTACTCGAGGACGTCTGTTAACCAAGATTGGGATCAGTCATCGGAGATTAAATGCAAAATAGAAAAGTCCAGGGCGGTATTTCTGAGGATATTGAGAAATTAGGTGTAATGGTCTATCGCTTCAGTTTAAAATAAGATGAGATGTTATGCCTACCCAGTACTGCTGTATGGAGTTCAGTCCTGGACCTTGACGCAAATGTCGAATGAGAAAGGTGGTGGTGATTATTGTTTTAAGAGGAAGTAGAACTATAAGCTCATTCCACGTTAAGATAACAGTATTATTCTTATGGACCTACAAGGAGAGAACACACCCCCTCTGAGATACCCATAATTCCTCGTGATTAAGGGATATTATACTGTACTATTTAATGTATAATGAAAAATAGATCAAATGGATGAGACATTTTTTTCCCGTGTGTTATTAAAATAACTACATAACATTTACTTTTTCATAAATACATTTGTAGGGAGGAAGCATAGTGGCCATCGCTTGGTTGCCTTCCTTCATTTTCCTTCTTCTGTGTTGGAGCCTCGTGTAGTCCCTCACTCTGTGAACCGCCGGCAGCGCACTTCTGTAGTGAAGTCATCTACAGTATTGTGCCCTTATAAGGCACCAACTGCGGTGATCTCTTCTTTCTTCTTTGCGCCGGCTGCTCCTGTAATAAATGACATATAAATCATACTCACCGCTGCATGTAGACTCTTCTTCTCAGTCGTGCCCGTTCGATATCCCCGGAGAGGCCACCCGCTGATTGAGGAGTGAGGGAGATGAAAAGAAGGGGTAAACTAACTAAAATGACGGTACCCAAGACTGAATTAAAATTTAAATAAAAGACTAATTTATTCAAGTAAATGCAAAGTGCTGAAATGAACGTAGATTGAACTAGTGAAAAATGTAAACAAATGAAAATAAAAGTGACTAAATAAAATATTAAAATTGAAGGTCTGCCTTACAAAACAAACATAAACTGCCTGAATAAACTGACTGAAGGTCAAACACCTGAACTACATATTCCAGACTATCTTGACACTCTCTTCAAGTTGTACAAAATGACTCCGTTAAAACTCTGGTCAGAAAAATCACCTACTTGAAATACAAAAATTTACATTACGGAGAAAGGATCTCTCAAATATTCAAATTAATAAATTTAACATAGTTGACTCACAACAAAGTAAATTAAATTCTGTTACGTCGATCA
This sequence comes from Anabrus simplex, assembly GCF_040414725.1. Classification (NCBI taxonomy): domain Eukaryota; kingdom Metazoa; phylum Arthropoda; class Insecta; order Orthoptera; family Tettigoniidae; genus Anabrus; species Anabrus simplex. Next base: position 401,471,364 of record NC_090268.1, on the reverse strand, counting down.
ATCCACTGACTTATAAGAGTTATTAAATGTTTATCACATGTTGCTCATTTGGGAAAAATACCCAAATTTAAATAAACTTGGACTGCACTAAGCAAGTGTAACACTTAAGGAAATAATTCTTAGAAAACAGAACAAAACAACCATGAACATCACTTTCATTTCCTACATAACTGTTGTCTTATACAACATCTCCTGATTAAACAAATCAATTATCGAAACATCACTCTGAGTGTATCCAACCACTCATCTACGTTAGACTCCACTTGCTTGCCTGTGATAGACTGGACTCTTAAAATAAAACAAAATTAGGCCAAGTGCCTGATGTTAACATTATCGAATGACAGCGATCTTTGTACATTAAAATTTCTATTGACTTTGCCGCCAACTGCACTTCATTATAAATTCATATTTGTGGTATCACCACTGGATGGAGGCAGATACCATCTTATTTACCATTTCTTGCGGCAGTTTTATACAATTGGTTTATTTAAAGATCGCTTCATTTCAAAATAAAAATGTAGTGGATTTTAAAAGAAAGTTTGGTAATTACTTGTATGCCTGGTATGAGCATACCACTACTGTTTCGACTGTGACCGAATCGATGACCTATAAACCTAACATCTAACCTCTTATTTACATCATTACGTTAACTAACGGAGAAATCACTGCTCCGATCAAAACATACAGAAATCAAAACAAACTAGCCTAGCTACACTTATCTATTTACAACAACAAAACAAATATAAATAATTCACATACGCTTGCGTCCTACAAATACACGGTCAAAAGTGCACTCAGAAAGAAAAACAAAATCAAAACTGGATCCCACCATCGCGGCCTACTGGAAATTAACAAGGATAGAAAATGCGCAAAACAAACTCGGAGTTACCAGAAAACATACCCCGCTGCGAGTAGCAAAATATTGCGAATTTGACGGCAATCTCAAATTTCAGACGACAAATGTCTGGACATAATATTATTTAACCTTGATGGAAAAATTTACTGTTCTATTCCACGTTATCCGTGACTCTACATAAATATTCAAAACACATTGACTCGTCGCTCTGTCCACATAGTACACTGGCTAGCATTATTTGTCGAGCATCTATTCTCCCTGGAATTATTTAAACAAATACAGGCTCCTGCCTGTAGTATCATACCCATGTCGTAACACATTTAACGCACGTGGTTAAATTCTTCATTTCACACTTCTATTTCATCATTAATTCGCGACGTCATTATAACTCATTATTCCCACAATACAGCCTCGCTCGTATCCGGCGGGCAAAAATATATCTGTCGTGCACATTACGACTTCTCATGTAAAATTTAAGACATGGTTCAAATCTCATATTTCCATCATCAACGTAGATCATCAGGGATATTAATTATCTAGCTCAATCTTTCGATCATTCACTGTCAACACATCACAAACATCACAGAGCTGACTCATCAATGGCGCTCATTGTTACTATAAAAGAAAATGACGAGATTGCCTCTCAAAACACAAATGTTAAAACGTGCGTAGCCGCAACTACACAAAATAAATACTCGCGTCTACCCAAGATCGTCGCAAAATACGCGGGATAAGAAACAAATCGAAACCGGTCATCTAAAGGATGATTCCGCCACGTAAAACAAAACTGAAATGCGCAACACAAAATAAACATTGAAAACATCGCGATGGCGTCCACACGATCAAAACTCCAACAAAAGAACGTATGACTCAAAAACCATCGATCTAAAAAAATCATGAAGAATAATAATAATAAACTGACATTACACTCGTAGATCAAAATCATATCTGCCTAACTGTCAAAATGACATACTACAAAAATCAACCATGAAGTCACGCAAACAAACATCTACTTAGACAAAGTGCACAAAATAAGCCTATCTGAAAGTGCAACATAAACATTATTATTATTATTATTATTATTATAATTCTTATTATTATTATTATCATTATTATTATTATTATTATTATTATAATTATTATTATCAGAATTATAAAAACCGTGAATTATTTACAACCCTACTTAGTACTCTAAACTACACTGATCATCGATTTTGTCACGGTCCTACATATTATTTACATTATAATAATGCTCATACCTGATGGTGGAAGCAAGGCGGTTCACCCACCGGCCCCCGTCATGGTTGAAATTAGAATTCCATCTTCAAGCTGATGTGGTATTCCAGATTTATATTACACACGCAAATTTGACACATACTTGCCATGCCGTGACACACGTTTATATTAGCATAAAAACACTCGCATTTCTCTCACTCCAGTGAAAGTTTAGAAGATGCCACTTGCAGCCTCCTGCCTGTTGTGCGGAAGGATGGTCTCCTCGCTATCTACCTGCAAGATCACCTGGTAGCCTGCTCGTCGATCCCTCAGCTCTATTTACCTTACAGCTTATAGTACGTCAACCCTACTGGGGCATAACTGTTCCCTCAAGGTCTGCTGTTGCGGCCTCCATTGAATAAAGTCAATCACCTTCCCGTTTGTCTTACTAGTTTCTGCCTGTAAACATCTAGCTTGCCAAACAGTTTGTAGAATGGTAGAAACAAGCTAAATACCGTTTATGTTTGTGGAGAAAATTTATATACTGATCTCACACGTAAAACTCCCCACTGGTTAGAAATGTTTTTATGTAAAATCTGCTGGAACATGAATTTGTTTCCCTCGACTAGTAATGTGAGTTTATTTAAATTGAAAGTGTAATTCTTGCCTACACTCCCTGCATTTACAGTAAAAGTCTGTGAAAGTGTTCATTTTATGAAATGCATATTCTCCCAAGTAAATAATACAAGGCTTCCTAAAATGCCTACAAGTGTCTAATCGCTTTCGTACCAGCCAAAATAAAGTTGACAAAAATGCATTTTGCTGACACACTCTGTCACTCTGTCAAAACGTAGATTCACTAAGAATACTGAAATAACACTAAAGTACTCAAGACAATAACTGAGAGTATTCACAACTGTGAACTGAGAACTTTAGAAACACTGAGAATTGATTCACACTGAGAACTGAGTTAGACTCAAAACACTGAGAGTTAACTGAGACTGAGACACTCAAAACACTGTGAAGTAACTGAGAATAACTGAGAATAACTGGTTCACACTGAGTATAACTGAGAATAACTGAGTAAAACACTGTGAACGACTGAGACACTCAAAACACTGTGAAGTAACTGAGAATAACTGAGAATAACTGGTTCACACTGAGTATAACTGAGAATAACTGAGTAAAACACTGTGAACGACTGAGACACTCAAAACACTGTGAAGTAACTGAGACTTCGACCCTCTGGTCGCTGGGTTTTATGAAAATTTCTCCCACCACCAGGAAAATAGTTCCGTGGAAGGGATGTGGCGTAATAATCTAGTCCTTGGGAGCGCTTTCTCGTACATCCGTAGGTTATGGTTTTCAAAATTTACACTCAAAACTTCCTAAATTCTGTCCGACTCACATGTGATGTTGCGCCGCGGGAAATGATCATAGAATAATCCACACGATGATGCGCGTCACTGGTGTTATTTTCTTCCGGTGGATGGCCTCGTTCAGCCATGATGGCTCCTTATTCTGGGTTCTATTACTCCTCCGTTCGAAGTTGAATTTTATTAATTAGGCACTGATTAACCACAGATTGGCACTGATAATTCACCAAATATTATGAAGAAGTTAGGACACTGTTTTTCACTACCACATCGGGCTTCAGATCGCGAGATACTGATAGTAGATCTCCCGGTATGACAGCTCATTCAAATTTAGAATATTCTGATTGGTTGAGACTTTCGCGCTCTTCCAAAACGTGGTGCATCCGCTTCCTCCCACGAATTGGCGGTTACAGTCGTTGGTCCTCTATTGTCCTAGCTAAATAGGTCAGGCTTCACCGCGTGCTTTTCTCATGAGAACGAACAGCAAGTGCCCACTCCCCGGCGGTGTCATAAAATTTATTGGAAGGGTGCTTTACAATCTGGTCGTGTCTAGAGAAGAGTTTCATGGATTCTCTCGCCGTCAGGCTGGCGCCAGAAAGTTCCTTTGTGACTGCGAGTTTCACAGCCTCACTGTGGTATCTCATATGTGAAATATACAATTTAATTTGAATTAAATTAGGCAAATTCGCTTATGGGTGCAATGCCCCCTTACGCCGTTAGAAATCTTACGCGAAAGTGGAAGATTTTCTCAATTCAACCAATAATATTCTAGACATACTTGCAGCCATAAGCGAATGTATACTTCTAACTATAAAGTATACCTCTGCTCATGTCTGAGTTTTTCTCTGATTTCTCTCTCTAAAAGTTTTTTCTCTTTCTCGAGGTCATCTGCAATCTGTTTCATGACCGCTAGTATCTCGGCTGAGTTCTGTTCGCATTCCGGACAATTCTCTTCTGTCTGTTGATCTGTTTCGAAATGACTGTCGTCTCCTGGGTGCGTTGATAGGGTTTCCTGGTCATCTTCTTCTTCTGCTTCGGTACACGGGTCATCATCATCTTCTTCTTCTGCTTCGGTACACGCGTCTTCTCCTGCGTTTGAGCTCCTTGGTTTTACCACGAGATTTACTTGAGCTGCGCCTGGTGCTATTTTATATGTTCGAAGATTTGCTGCATTCATAATCATTTCGTTATCCCCGTCTAAACTTCTAATTTTATACGCATTATTTTGCATATTCTGGACAATGCGGTAAGGACCGATGTACAATGGTGCGAATTTTGCGTAATACTTCCTTTCAGGATCGGAGATGGCTGGTCTACGGATCAATACCATTTCACCTTCCCTTAATGGCTTGTGGAATTTTTTTCTACGAACTCTCCTTAGCCTGCGGTCAGCTTGCTCTCTTAAGTGCTGCCGTACCTGCTGTATACATAGTTCCGGAGATAATTGGGGTTCAGGCGGACAATTGACGACTGGGCTCCACGTTCTGGCCGGTTGTAAGCCATTATGCACTGTGGCTGGGATTTTCGCTGTTGCTTCATGGACAGTATTATTTATGCAGTCAGTGATCAATGGGAGAATATCGACCCATCGCCAATGTTGTTCTGGGATATAAATTCTGCTGAATTTTGCGATGACTTTCATTACCCTTTCTGCCGGGTTCGACTCTGGGTGACGTGTTGAACTCAGAACATGCTGTATTCCTAATTGCCTTAAACCTGTTTTGAACTCAGCGGAGGTGAACTGTGTTCCGTGATCTGTTAATAATTTCTCCGGTTTTCCCATGGCCGGAATTATTTCCTTATTAATGCATCTTAAAACTGACCTAGTATTGGCCTTTTGCATTGGAGAAAGGTTTGTAAATTTGGAAAATACATCCATGGTGACTAATATGAACTGGTTGCCTCTCCGTGATTTCGGGATTTTTCCATAATGTCCGAGCTATACGATGGAGTCCTTAATTCCAATTAGGAAGATATTCCTTCTTCCTAGCACCTGTTTCCTTGTGTGGGGGTGCTTCTGGGTTTAGTGGTGTGCGGTCCTGGGTTTCTCTCCTGGCTGGCTGCTGGAATTCGTGGCTTCCGTCTCCTGTGATGTCCGGGTTCATGTCTTGGGATTCGATCGCCTGCTTCCATGGATCGCGCTGCTGTTTGTTACTCAGGTCATTGATGTATCGTCGCCCCTCTTGATACCTTGGGTCCGAGTTCCTATCTTGCTGGTAATTCCTTCTCTCATTCCATCTCCTTTCTGGATCGCGATAGTAAGGCCTATCTCTTCCTGCATTTTCCCATCGCCTTCTGTCACGTGAGAGGTACCTCCTTTGGTACGGCTGCCTGTCTTGGTAGCGCGGTCGCCTGTCTGGGTAGTTAGGTTTTCTAAACCACGGACGTTGGATTTCTTCCTCCTGGCGTCTCGTGTTCGTATCTCGCCGCGGTACAGCACCTGAATTCGGGCCGTTTACCTGCACATTGCCTCGTGCATTTTCATTGGTGGCATTAGCTAGGTAAGCCCTATGTTCCTGCGTTTGCCTGGTCACTCTCTGCGGTACGTTATTAGTGGATGTAGCATCTAGCTCCCTTAATATAGCCTCAACTTGGGCTGGATCTTCGACCCTTGCTGTAATGAGCATTCTCTGCACGTCCGACGGAAATTGTTTGATTATCGTCTGAACGATCTCTGCGTCTGACACTGGAGAATCTAATTGCCTAAGTTTGACGAGCTGTGTTAGGAAGAAGTCTAAGTATCGTGTGGGCTGTGTCGACATGTACTTCCGAGTGTACAAGTCCATTCTGAGTGCTTGTTGTGTGGATAAGGACCAGTACCTTTCGAGGAAAGCCTTCTCGAAATCTGCGAACGTCTTAAAAGTATCTACGAAACCGTAGTACCAGGTCTTCGCCTGTCCTTCGAGATATTTTTCTACTATGCGTAGTTTCTTTTCTTCAGGGGCTTTAATGTCTTGGAAATATTGTTTCAATTCCCTAAGATAGACTTTTGGTGTTATTTGTGACGTTCCACTGAATTTTTTCGGTTGGTCGTCATTCGTACGCACGATGTTTATGATTTGCGTGGAAGCTTCAGTTCTTTGCGTACTTTCGGGCATTGTCCTCTCCATGTTAAATATTTGGGTTATCGGCTCGGTCTGTGTCGGCTCGTGCTGCGGCTGTGTCCTAATTCCTCTGGCTACCTGGGACTCGGTTTGTTTGTCGACTAGCATTTTGACCAAGGTCGACAAGTTTTCGCCCTGTGTCTTAATTGCCTGGATTTTTCCCTCTATGACCTCGTTAACTTCCTGTCTTACTGACTGCTCACTGAGTGTAATCGCACCCTCAGTTTCTGCGATCTTTTCTGACAGTTCGGTTAACCTCTTGGTAATATCCCGGGTCTCCGACTTTAAGGTCATGATTTCGTGGCTCGTTTTCTCCTGCGTCTCTCCAATCTGTACGCATACTTTATCCATTTCTTTCCTATTCTCGTCCTCAATTTTATCTATCCGTTCCTCCAAGAGTATCAAACCTCGAGCTAAGTCCTTGCCTTGATCTTGCACCATTTCCCTGGTTTCCTTCATACTTTCCTCAACAGTCGCGCTGTGGCTGTCTAACTGCTCTTGTATTTGTGCTTGTGCATCGGCTAACTTCTTTATTTCTTCCATCGTCTCCTGCCTGTTTGCATTACACGCCTGCATGAGTTTATCCTGGTTTTCCCGTAACTCTTTTTTCAATTCGACCTGGCTTTTTATGAATTTCTCTTCGAGTTTTATTTCATACTGTTTAAATTCTTCCAAGACCTGCCCGTGTACTGCCTCTACTTTATTCGCAAGTTCGGCTTGGCTACTCTCAATCTTATTTACAAGTTCTACCTGGCTGGATTTTAATTCGCCTTGTGTGTTTTTTAACTCGTTAGCTAATTCGGCTTGGCTACTTTCTACTTTGTTTACAAGTTCAGCCTGACTGGATTTCAGTTCGTCAGCTAATTCGGCTTGGCTACTTTCTACTTTGTTTACAAGTTCAGCCTGACTGGATTTCAGTTCGTCAGCTAATTCGGCTTGGCTACTTTCTACCTTGTTTAAAAGTTCAGCCTGACTGGATTTCAATTCATCCTGACTTGTTTTAAGTTCCATAGATAATTCTGTTTGGCTAGTTTCTATCTTATTCGACAGTTCGGCCTGACTTGATTTCAACTCACTAGTTGTTACACTTAAATCGTTAATGGTTTTAATCAACCTGTCCCACTGCTCCTGGCTAATCGACATTCTATATGCTGAGAGAATACGACTGAGACCTTCAGGTTCCCCAACATACTTCCAACATGCAAGACACAGTAATCACCAATACAAAACAATTTTATCCTAAATTTGGATAAAATTATACAAAACATATCATTTTATAATTAATACCACTACTTGTCAAACAGTACTATCACAGCATTCATATTTATCAACATTCAGTAAATCTATGTTCATGGCTGTCAGTCTGGGTACAAAATAAATAAAATGTTAAGTGCAAAGTCCCGGGGATAAGCAAAACTAGCCCCTAAAGGTGGGCGACACGCTTTTTACTCCTCACTCCGGCCCCTGTGCCCTTATAAGGCACCAACTGCGGTGATCTCTTCTTTCTTCTTTGCGCCGGCTGCTCCTGTAATAAATGACATATAAATCATACTCACCGCTGCATGTAGACTCTTCTTCTCAGTCGTGCCCGTTCGATATCCCCGGAGAGGCCACCCGCTGATTGAGGAGTGAGGGAGATGAAAAGAAGGGGTAAACTAACTAAAATGACGGTACCCAAGACTGAATTAAAATTTAAATAAAAGACTAATTTATTCAAGTAAATGCAAAGTGCTGAAATGAACGTAGATTGAACTAGTGAAAAATGTAAACAAATGAAAATAAAAGTGACTAAATAAAATATTAAAATTGAAGGTCTGCCTTACAAAACAAACATAAACTGCCTGAATAAACTGACTGAAGGTCAAACACCTGAACTACATATTCCAGACTATCTTGACACTCTCTTCAAGTTGTACAAAATGACTCCGTTAAAACTCTGGTCAGAAAAATTACCTACTTGAAATACAAAAATTTACATTACGGAGAAAGGATCTCTCAAATATTCAAATTAATAAATTTAACATAGTTGACTCACAACAAAGTAAATTAAATTCTGTTACGTCGATCAATCCACTGACTTATAAGAGTTATTAAATGTTTATCACATGTTGCTCATTTGGGAAAAATACCCAAATTTAAATAAACTTGGACTGCACTAAGCAAGTGTAACACTTAAGGAAATAATTCTTAGAAAACAGAACAAAACAACCATGAACATCACTTTCATTTCCTACATAACTGTTGTCTTATACAACATCTCCTGATTAAACAAATCAATTATCGAAACATCACTCTGAGTGTATCCAACCACTCATCTACGTTAGACTCCACTTGCTTGCCTGTGATAGACTGGACTCTTAAAATAAAACAAAATTAGGCCAAGTGCCTGATGTTAACATTATCGAATGACAGCGATCTTTGTACATTAAAATTTCTATTGACTTTGCCGCCAACTGCACTTCATTATAAATTCATATTTGTGGTATCACCACTGGATGGAGGCAGATACCATCTTATTTACCATTTCTTGCGGCAGTTTTATACAATTGGTTTATTTAAAGATCGCTTCATTTCAAAATAAAAATGTAGTGGATTTTAAAAGAAAGTTTGGTAATTACTTGTATGCCTGGTATGAGCATACCACTACTGTTTCGACTGTGACCGAATCGATGACCTATAAACCTAACATCTAACCTCTTATTTACATCATTACGTTAACTAACGGAGAAATCACTGCTCCGATCAAAACATACAGAAATCAAAACAAACTAGCCTAGCTACACTTATCTATTTACAACAACAAAACAAATATAAATAATTCACATACGCTTGCGTCCTACAAATACACGGTCAAAAGTGCACTCAGAAAGAAAAACAAAATCAAAACTGGATCCCACCATCGCGGCCTACTGGAAATTAACAAGGATAGAAAATGCGCAAAACAAACTCGGAGTTACCAGAAAACATACCCCGCTGCGAGTAGCAAAATATTGCGAATTTGACGGCAATCTCAAATTTCAGACGACAAATGTCTGGACATAATATTATTTAACCTTGATGGAAAAATTTACTGTTCTATTCCACGTTATCCGTGACTCTACATAAATATTCAAAACACATTGACTCGTCGCTCTGTCCACATAGTACACTGGCTAGCATTATTTGTCGAGCATCTATTCTCCCTGGAATTATTTAAACAAATACAGGCTCCTGCCTGTAGTATCATACCCATGTCGTAACACATTTAACGCACGTGGTTAAATTCTTCATTTCACACTTCTATTTCCTCATTAATTCGCGACGTCATTATAACTCATTATTCCCACAATACAGCCTCGCTCGTATCCGGCGGGCAAAAATATATCTGTCGTGCACATTACGACTTCTCATGTAAAATTTAAGACATGGTTCAAATCTCATATTTCCATCATCAACGTAGATCATCAGGGATATTAATTATCTAGCTCAATCTTTCGATCATTCACTGTCAACACATCACAAACATCACAGAGCTGACTCATCAATGGCGCTCATTGTTACTATAAAAGAAAATGACGAGATTGCCTCTCAAAACACAAATGTTAAAACGTGCGTAGCCGCAACTACACAAAATAAATACTCGCGTCTACCCAAGATCGTCGCAAAATACGCGGGATAAGAAACAAATCGAAACCGGTCATCTAAAGGATGATTCCGCCACGTAAAACAAAACTGAAATGCGCAACACAAAATAAACATTGAAAACATCGCGATGGCGTCCACACGATCAAAACTCCAACAAAAGAACGTATGACTCAAAAACCATCGATCTAAAAAAATCATGAAGAATAATAATAATAAACTGACATTACACTCGTAGATCAAAATCATATCTGCCTAACTGTCAAAATGACATACTACAAAAATCAACCATGAAGTCACGCAAACAAACATCTACTTAGACAAAGTGCACAAAATAAGCCTATCTGAAAGTGCAACATAAACATTATTATTATTATTATTATTATTATAATTCTTATTATTATTATTATCATTATTATTATTATAATTATTATAATTATTATTATCAGAATTATAAAAACCGTGAATTATTTACAACCCTACTTAGTACTCTAAACTACACTGATCATCGATTTTGTCACGGTCCTACATATTATTTACATTATAATAATGCTCATACCTGATGGTGGAAGCAAGGCGGTTCACCCACCGGCCCCCGTCATGGTTGAAATTAGAATTCCATCTTCAAGCTGATGTGGTATTCCAGATTTATATTACACACGCAAATTTGACACATACTTGCCATGCCGTGACACACGTTTATATTAGCATAAAAACACTCGCATTTCTCTCACTCCAGTGAAAGTTTAGAAGATGCCACTTGCAGCCTCCTGCCTGTTGTGCGGAAGGATGGTCTCCTCGCTATCTACCTGCAAGATCACCTGGTAGCCTGCTCGTCGATCCCTCAGCTCTATTTACCTTACAGCTTATAGTACGTCAACCCTACTGGGGCATAACTGTTCCCTCAAGGTCTGCTGTTGCGGCCTCCATTGAATAAAGTCAATCACCTTCCCGTTTGTCTTACTAGTTTCTGCCTGTAAACATCTAGCTTGCCAAACAGTTTGTAGAATGGTAGAAACAAGCTAAATACCGTTTATGTTTGTGGAGAAAATTTATATACTGATCTCACACGTAAAACTCCCCACTGGTTAGAAATGTTTTTATGTAAAATCTGCTGGAACATGAATTTGTTTCCCTCGACTAGTAATGTGAGTTTATTTAAATTGAAAGTGTAATTCTTGCCTACACTCCCTGCATTTACAGTAAAAGTCTGTGAAAGTGTTCATTTTATGAAATGCATATTCTCCCAAGTAAATAATACAAGGCTTCCTAAAATGCCTACAAGTGTCTAATCGCTTTCGTACCAGCCAAAATAAAGTTGACAAAAATGCATTTTGCTGACACACTCTGTCACTCTGTCAAAACGTAGATTCACTAAGAATACTGAAATAACACTAAAGTACTCAAGACAATAACTGAGAGTATTCACAACTGTGAACTGAGAACTTTAGAAACACTGAGAATTGATTCACACTGAGAACTGAGTTAGACTCAAAACACTGAGAGTTAACTGAGACTGAGACACTCAAAACACTGTGAAGTAACTGAGAATAACTGAGAATAACTGGTTCACACTGAGTATAACTGAGAATAACTGAGTAAAACACTGTGAACGACTGAGACACTCAAAACACTGTGAAGTAACTGAGAATAACTGAGAATAACTGGTTCACACTGAGTATAACTGAGAATAACTGAGTAAAACACTGTGAACGACTGAGACACTCAAAACACTGTGAAGTAACTGAGACTTCGACCCTCTGGTCGCTGGGTTTTATGAAAATTTCTCCCACCACCAGGAAAATAGTTCCGTGGAAGGGATGTGGCGTAATAATCTAGTCCTTGGGAGCGCTTTCTCGTACATCCGTAGGTTATGGTTTTCAAAATTTACACTCAAAACTTCCTAAATTCTGTCCGACTCACATGTGATGTTGCGCCGCGGGAAATGATCATAGAATAATCCACACGATGATGCGCGTCACTGGTGTTATTTTCTTCCGGTGGATGGCCTCGTTCAGCCATGATGGCTCCTTATTCTGGGTTCTATTACTCCTCCGTTCGAAGTTGAATTTTATTAATTAGGCACTGATTAACCACAGATTGGCACTGATAATTCACCAAATATTATGAAGAAGTTAGGACACTGTTTTTCACTACCACATCGGGCTTCAGATCGCGAGATACTGATAGTAGATCTCCCGGTATGACAGCTCATTCAAATTTAGAATATTCTGATTGGTTGAGACTTTCGCGCTCTTCCAAAACGTGGTGCATCCGCTTCCTCCCACGAATTGGCGGTTACAGTCGTTGGTCCTCTATTGTCCTAGCTAAATAGGTCAGGCTTCACCGCGTGCTTTTCTCATGAGAACGAACAGCAAGTGCCCACTCCCCGGCGGTGTCATAAAATTTATTGGAAGGGTGCTTTACAATCTGGTCGTGTCTAGAGAAGAGTTTCATGGATTCTCTCGCCGTCAGGCTGGCGCCAGAAAGTTCCTTTGTGACTGCGAGTTTCACAGCCTCACTGTGGTATCTCATATGTGAAATATACAATTTAATTTGAATTAAATTAGGCAAATTCGCTTATGGGTGCAGTATGTATTTGTTACGTGTGTGTTATTAGGCTTTAAATCAGTGAAAATGAAAGACTCCCTAGGATTTGCAAACCTAATACCGTCGGAGTCGAAAAAGAACAAAAGATGACCAAGGCAGGTCGGATAGGATAGATGAATGACATGGATGTTGATTCCCATAGGGAATCTGAAATATTTGTCCTGAATGAGTAAATTTATAATACCAATAGAAATGGTCCGTCATTGGACATTATAAATTTTCCAGCTAACTCATTCTTGGTTGCCAGCGTTTCGCCCTCGTGTGCTAGGGTGGGCTCATCAGTTGGTACCTAGCACACCTACCAATACGCTGGCTAGTGCATACCATGGAGGCCACTGCGTAGGCTAACTGGAGCCACCGGCAGTGCCAATGCACTAAGAAACTTTGTCTCATTATCAAAAATTGATGCCACCGGGCGAGTTGGCCGTGCGCGTAGAGGCACGCGGCTGTGAGCTTGCATCCGGGAGATAGTAGGTTCGAATCCCACTATCGGCAGCCCTGAAGATGGTTTTCCGTGGTTTCCCATTTTCACACCAGGCAAATGCTGGGGCTGTACCTTAATTAAGGCCACGGCCGCTTCCTTCCCACTCCTAGCCCTTTCCTGTCCCATCGTCGCCGTAAGACCTATCTGTGTCGGTGCGACGTAAAACAACTAGCAAAAAAAAAAAAAAAAAAAAAAAAAAAAAATTGATGCCTGCTTGGCCATCAGATGACATGGATGTTGATTCCCATAGGGAATCTGAAATATTTGTCCTGAATGAGTAAATTTATAATACCAATAGAAATGGTCCGTCATTGGTAGGTGTGCTAGGTACCAACTGATGAGCCCACCCTAGCACACGAGGGCGAAACGCTGGCAACCAAGAATGAGTTAGCTGGAAAATTTATAATGTCCAATGACGGACCATTTCTATTGGTATTATAAATTTACTCATTCAGGACAAATATTTCAGATTCCCTATGGGAATCAACATCCATGTCATCTGATGGCCAAGCAGGCATCAATTTTTGATAATGAGACAAAGTTTCTTAGTGCATTCGCACTGCCGGTGGCTCCAGTTAGCCTACGCAGTGCCCTCCATGGTATGCACTAGCCAGCGTATTGGTAGGTGTGCTAGGTACCAACCGATGAGCCCACCCTAGCACACGAGGGCGAAACGCTGGCAACCAAGAATGAGTTAGCTGGAAAATTTATAATGTCCAATGACGGACCATTTCTATTGGTATTATAGGATAGATGAAAGTGTGGAACCTGTCACAAGTAAGTAGAAACAATGCCAGGACTCAGCTAAGGGTCCCGTGGACGCCAACTCACTCCCCCAAGTTCAGAGCGTCTGGGGGCCTTTTATTTGCCTCTTCCGACAAGAAGGGGATATCGTGGGTGCCATTCTACCTCCCCCACCCACAGCGGGTTTCAGTGAGAAACTGGAAGCCTATAAAATGCGGTTATATCATCATACGTCATGAATACGTCATCATCAGTGCCACTGTTCTGGAAAAAAAATGAAGCTCAAAAAGATTATTTTGACATTATAATCTTGTAAACTAGATTATTTAGGACATATCATGAGAACAGGCAAATCAATAAAATTGATTCTCCGGGGGAAGATGGATGGAAATAGAGGACCTGGAAGGAGAAGAAGAAGAATTTCTTGGCTGAAGAACTTGAGAAAATGATTCAGTACAAGTTCGGAGAGACTTTCAGGTCAGTTACTGATAAAAGGATGTGCTGCAACGCTGAGAGTCAACATTAAAATGGGATAGGCACATCAAATGAAATGGCGTGTGGCCTCCGGAGAGGTCTGGTGCAGGTCTTTTGATTTGACTCCCGTAGGCGACCTACGCGTTGTAACGAGGATGAAATGATGATGAAGACGGCACATACACCCAGTCCCCGTGCCAGGAGAATTAACCAATTATGGTTAAAATTCCCGATCCTACCGAGAATCGAAACCGGGACCTCTGCGACCAAAGGCCAGCACGCTAACTTTTTTTTTTTTGCTATTTGCTTTACGTCGCACCGACACAGATATGTCTTACGGCGACGATGGGATAGGAAAGGCCTAGGATTGGAAGGAAGCGGCCGTGGCCTTAATTAAGGTACAGCCCCAGCATTTGCCTGGTGTGAAAGTGGGAAACCACGGAAAACCATCTTCAGGGCTGCCGACAGTCAGGCTCGAACCCACTATCTCCCGATTACTGGATACTGGCCGCACTTAAGCGACTGCAGCTATCGAGGTCGGTCGTTAGCCATTTAGCTATTGAGCCGGACGGATAGGCACATGAAGAAGAAGAAGAAGAAGAAGAAGAATAAGAAGAAGAAAGCCATAAGATGACTATTTATATCAAAATTTCGGTAGGGGAGGTGGTATACAGTTTCTTATCACTAGATTGCGCCAAAAGACAGGGTTCAATTCCAAATCTCTGCATATAACGCTGCTGATAGTGTTTCGTCCGTCGGATGGAGGCGTTAACTATTGAGGAAACCCCTTGGCATTATTCGATAGGAGTAGCAGGAGCATAGCTGGGACCGACCGATGAGTTGCTATAGTTACAAAATTATGATATAACATAATGAAGGTGCTTGTGCGTGTGTAGTGTGCACATGCATGAGTGTCAATATAAGGACACTGATACAAGAGAATTATGTTGATATTCAGATTGCAGTACACTAAAATACAGAACAAGAACAATATGATCAAGGTCAACAGTTTTACAGCGAATGATATGTTCAGATTAACATCTAAAATCCAACTTTCTATGCTTCTTAAAAAATAGATTCAAGAGATTTGTTGATTTTACAATTATGCAACTATGAATGTTCAAAAGAGCCAAACCATTGAGTCGGCGTTCACTTGTTTATTGTCAGTTTAAGTTCATTTTCTTTTGTAAAAATTACATGGGAAGGGAGTTCTAGTCCCCAGTAAACCCCCACCCCCTCCCCGCCTCTTGGTACGCTCCTGAGGAGTAGGCTATGTGCCGACACTGGGTTTCACCCTCTGCTTACCTCATTATCATCACCACCACCACCACACACAACCTCACACGCAAGTCGCCATTGGGCGTCGAATAGAAAGACCTGCACAGACTTCTGCGGACGCCACACGACATCAGTCAAGTTCCAGCAAAATAAGCGTGAATACATTTCACCACTGATTCGCGACCATCTGGAAATGGTCAGTAAAACTTGATAAGTACTTCCCTTCGTTATCGTCTGGCATGAACGAGTGGGTCGGGGACCCTTTTATAGAGTACCCAAGCCGGTTAGATAATTTATTCAGCCTGCGAGAAGGAGAACAGTTAACTGAACTGAAATGTGATCAGATATTAAACATCAAAAGTCAAGCAGTAATGTAATATATGTTGGTTCTTTGTGAAAGAGTTTCCAGCAATCTTGTAAAAAACGTCTAACTTGCAATTCTCCACACCCTTATTTTACGTGACAAGCGTCTGAACATTAGACGAACGTTGAAACCAAATAGACTTTTGTTTCTCGACTAAGATGTCCGCGTTTGGCTATTAAAATTACGACCAAAAAATTATTGTGTTCAAATAGACAAGTTCAAATATCTCATGGAACAGTAACTGTCAGGCAGTCATGGTCTTCCAAGGTTTACTTAAATATTTCTAGGTTTCCTCGAAACGAAAAAGGAAGTTGCGAAAAACTGGTTTAGGATTTTCCTTCAGTAACGCCCTCCTCCTGTGGGTGGAGGGCAGTAGAATAACACCCACGATATCCCCTGTCTGTCGTAAGAGGCGACTAAAAGGTGCCTCAAGGGCTCTGAACTTTGGAGCGTGGGTTGGTGACCACGGGGCCCTTAGGTAAGTCCTGGCATTGCTTCCACTTACTTGTGCCAGGCTCCTCAATTTCATCTCTCCTATCCGACCTCCCTTGGTCAACTCTTGATCTTTTCCGACCCCGACGCTATTAGGTTTCCGAGGGCTAGGGAGTCTTTCTTTTTCACGCCCTTTGTGACCCTTGTCTACCTTCGGCCGATACCTTAATTTTTCGAAATGTCGGATCCCTTCCATTTTTTCTCTCTGATTAGTGTTATATAGAGAATGGTTGGCTAGTTGTACTTCCTCTTAAAACAAAAATCACCACCAACATTCGGTAACGCCCGATCTTTTTATGACGACTGATTGTTGAATTGTTGGGATCCAACCTATCTTCGGATTGAGGAATTAATCAATAAACAAACAAACAAATAATTGAAATCGACTTTCAACCGACGCGAAATCGGAAGGTTGTGAGTTCGAATCGCACTGGTGTCCGGTTGGCCAGTTTTGTTCTGTACTTAATATCTTCTCAACACGTACGAAATGTACGTAACACGACCTAATAGGTTGAAAGTCGATTTCGATTACAATGCGGTCGGGAAAATTCAATGTTCATAAACAAACAAATAAATAAATATTATTATCATCATCTTTATTATTCAGTCAATTACGGGCTGTTATTACAAAAATTCCTTCATTTTCTCTTTTCTTTTTCTCCAGTATTTCCCCATTCTCTGCTTCGCTCTTCTTCTTCCCTTATCGAGCGAGTTGGCTGTGCGGTTACGGGAGCGCAGCTGTGAACTTGCTGTACCTTAATTACGGCCACCCTAACCCTTTCCTATACTACCGTCGCCATAAGACCTATCTGTGTCGGTGAAACGTAAAGCCAATTTGAAGGGGAAAAAAAAAACGTTTAATGTCAAGTGGAGTATGAAATAGTTTCAGGAATGGATTCCTCATATAGCAAAAGGATAAAGGTGTATGACAACTCGGGCCCGAAAATGCAAAGCTAGAGAGTTATCGGACCATTAATAACGTTAGTGCAATGCGACACTCCCAACACTGTTGTATTGTTACAATGAATATGTTAATAACGCCAGCTGAGACACACACTGTTCACGCATCAGATGAACTGTACGAAGTGACCTGGCATTGCTTCCACTTACTTGTGCCGTATCAGGAAGCGGAACTAATGGGTAGACATAAAATGGTTTATTATATCTACTGTATATGCTAAACAGCCCTCAGTACAGATCGGGCTCGAACATGGGCCTCCGATTAAAAGGCAGGCATGTTATCCCTACACTATGGTGCTGGCTCTAAATAATAATAATAATAATAATAATAATAATAATAATAATAATAATAATAATAATAATAATAATAATAATAATAATAATAATAATAATAATAATTCCGCCTTTGTGGTGAAGTGGTTAGTGTGATTAGCTGCCACTCCAGGAGACCCGGGTTCGATTCCCAGCACTGCAACGAAATTTAAAAAATGGTACGAGGGAGGAAAGGGGCTCACTCAGCCTCGGGAGGTCATCTGTATAGAAGGGGGTTCGATTCACACCTCAGCCATCCTCGAAGTGGTTTTCCGTGCTTTCCCACATCTCCAAGCAAATGTCGGAATGGTACCTAACCTAAGGCCACGGCCGCTTCCTTCACTCTCCTTGTCTATCCCTTCCAATCTTCTCATCCCCCACAAGGCCCCTGTTCAGCATAGCAGGTGAGGCCGCCTAGGCGAGGTACTGTTGTATCTCTCAGGCCCGAAGTCTCACGCTCCAGGACTCTGCCTTTGAGGCGGTAGAGGGAAAAACCAAACCTGGAGGGTAAACGAATTAAGAAAGGAAGAAGTAATAGTAGTAGTAATAATAATAATAATAATAATAATAATGACGTATGGCCTCCGTTGAGGCCTGGTGCAGGTCTTTTGATTTGACTCCCGTAGGCGACCTGAGCTTCGTGATGAGGATGAAAATGATGATGAAGACGACACATACACCCAGTCCCCGTGCCAGGGAAATTAACCAAGATTATGGTTAAAATTCCCGACCCTGCCGGGAATCGAACGCGGCACCCCTGTGACCAAAGGCCAGCATGATAATCACTTAGCCATGGAGCCAGACTATATAATAATAATAATAATAATAATAATAATAATAATAATAATAATAATAATAATGCATTAATTCACCCACTACACAAGAAGGGAGACAGAACAGATGTACACAACTACAGAGGAATTTCCTCACTAGTATTAGTTGAATACAAAATTCTATCCCAGTGTCTTCTCGATAGAACACAACAACAACAACAACTAGACCACAAATTGGAGAATATCAGGGAGGATTCAGACCAGGCCGATCGTGTTCAGAGCAAGTCTTGAACCTAAAGCTAATCCTAAGACATCAGAGATTTTGTAGCAAAAATTTAGTAGGCCTATGCAGATTTGTTGATTTCAAAAAAGCCTATGATTCAAGTGATCGATAATCGCTCTTCCAAATATTGAAAGAACAAAGTTTAGACATGAAAACACCAGCAATCATAAAACAGACATAGACAGACACGAAGTCCAAAGTTCAATTCATGGAGGAAATCTCAGATCCCTTTGAAATCAAAACGGGAGTAAGACAAGGAGATGGACTCTCTCCTTTACTCTTCAACTGCATCCTTGAAAAAGTGATACAAGAATGGCGCAAACAGAAACTAGTCCATAAAATTCACCAACCAATCATTTAGGCAGAGGAAAAGTAGCAATAGATTGCTTAGCATTTGCAGACGACCTAGCTATCACCCGAGATATTTCAACGGCCCAAAATAAGATTAAACTCCTGAAAGAAATTGCGGGAAAAGAAGGCCTCCAGATATATTTTGAAAAGACAGAATATATGATCTGCAACAAACAAGCACCAAAACTCATGGAGAAAAAATATGGCAAAATGAAACGAGTATCACAATATAAATATATTGTGTAACAATTCAGAAAAATGGACTCAAAACAAAAGCCAATGAAATTACATGCCGAAAGATGGAAACTGCATATCGACTAACCGAAATTATACCTACAACAAAAGATGTTTCTCCAAGCACACAAAACTAAGATATTACCATACAGTCTTTAAACCAGAATGTCTTTATGTATCACGAAGGCTAATTTCGAACAGGAAAGTAGACGTTGAAAACACTGAGAAAAAGGAACACATAATCATAACAAAAATCCTAGGTCCAGAACTCGCCGACGGACAATACTGATTCAGAGGCAGACAGGAAATCAAACAATACAAAAATATTCACAGTGGCATAGAAAACGCAGGTATAAGATTTTATGGACACATTAAAAGAATGCATCCAGGCTTACTTAGTTGAATTCTATAAAAACAGGAGTACAGCCAAAAAGGACACAATGAAATGGATTGGCGATATCAAAACTGATCTGAAACGGGCAAGAATTACACCATCAGATGTCCAGAATCGGGTAATCTTCAGATCCAAAATTCACAAATGGCAAGTTGACCAAGAGGGAAGACCAAAGAAGACCGGAACAACTTGATCTGAAGACAGAAAGGTAGTCTACAGTAAAAGAATTAAGGAAATATGGGCACAAAGGAAGGCAAACACAGGTCTCTAAGTACCGTGTGAAGTCATGATGTTGTTGCTACGGGCCATACGTCGCACCGACACAGACAGGTCTTATGGCGACGAGTAGTCATGATGGGCTTATTCGCATATATAATAATAATAATAATAATAATAATAATAATAATAATAGAAAAATGACAGTTTCGAATGAAGAACTTGGCCCCAAGAAAGCAACGGATCTTCGTTAAGTGATCTATGGTTGAGAAATCCGACAACAACTTGGGTTGGACAAGACACTGTCGGGAATCTTAGCATTAAATAGATTACGATAGTATGGATATATGAGAAGGATGGCTCCAAACAGGACTCCAAGAATATACAGTGGTGGTCAAAATAATAGAGCCACCTAGCAAAGGTTTGGAATAAGGTGCAAATTTATTACTAGACATGTTTGTACTATGATGGGAACAAAATTTTACGTTGTACAGGAACCATTACAACAGAGTCACACTGTACCACAGTCAGTTATATAGATAACACAACTCAAACTAATCAATAATATTCAAAAGAATACCAGACCACAGGGTCAAAAAAATAGAGCCAGTTGACACAAATATTTTGTACTTGGTATCAGTCTTATGAAATTTACAGGAACAGTCGTTTTTGCATAGGAGTGCATTAGTACTTCGTGGGGTAACCCTTATTTTTGAGGATTGCCCTGCACCACTTACCCATAGAGTCGAATAAACGCCTGCATTCTTCACTGCTCATCGCATATCAGGCTCTCTGGATTTCTTCCCAAAGTTTATCTAAAGATGTAGCTTTTGAGCGGTCAATCTCTTGTCAACGATCTCCCATAAGTTCTCAATGGGTGATGCATCAAGGGATTGAGGTGGCCACTCTAATACTTCGAAATGGTGATCTTGAAATACTGCCTTATGATCCTTGCAGTATGCTTTGGATCGTTATCGTGCTGAAATTTCCATTTCAGTGGCATTTCCTCTTCAGCATAAGGCAGCATCACATTTTCCAAGATGTCTTTGTACATTTCTGCGTTCATTATGCCATTAATACGGTGTATTGGACCAATGCCGTACCATGAAAAACATCCCCATACCGTAACACTTCCACCACCGTATATCACAGTTTTTAAAGTATACTTAGGATTAAATTCCTGGTTTGGTGGGCGGCGCACATAGACTTTTCCGTCTGAGGCAAACCTATTATACTTGTATTCATCGGACCAAAGGATGTTCCTCCACCAAACATTAGGTTTTTGATCATTTCTCCGGGCGAAGGCCAACCTTTTCCGAACATTAGCTTTTGAAACATGTGGCTTCTGTCTCGCAATGCGCCCATTCAATTTTGCGAATCTCAGTCGTCTTTGAATCGTTGATGGTTGAACATCATTTTTGTCGCTAAACAAAGTGGCTCTCAGTCGTGATGTTGACAAAAATGGGTCTTTCTTTACTTCCCTAGTGATGAGTCTGTCTACGCGAGGACTAGTTACACGAGGTCTCCTCGTTCTCCACCTGCGGCTTTGTTTGTTTTGCCAGTCTAATGGCGTTCTGGACTCGTTTTCGCGAAACGTGAAAATCTTTGGCTGTTTGATTCATGGACATCCCACTTTTGAACATCCGGAACATTACTATACGCTCATCATCACTTGTATGCCTTGCTCTGCCCATCTAGAAGAATGTAAAGAAAATCAAACGTCAATTTATATACAAAATAATATTGAGTGGAGGTTTGTTGACAAATAATACCGCTAGCCCCCAAAACAAGTGCAAAACATCAATTTGAACGGGACTTCTGTAAAACGGCTCTATTATTTTGACCCATAAGATTCTTACCTTGATGCCTCTTTCCGCACGTCTAGCTCAAACGCTTCGTTTCGCACGACTACAGATAGCAGCGACGTCTTCCCTGACGTTGTCTAAAAGGGACTGACAACACGGCACTCGTGGAGATTATGCGAACTAATAGATATCCTAGTTCTTAATCCCGTCAATAGAGGTGGCTCTATTATTGTGACCGCCACTGTATATATACTTTTTTTTTTTGGTATTTGCTTTACGTCGCACCGACACAGACAGGTCTTATGGCGACGATCGGACAGGAAAGGCCTAGGACTGGGAAGGAAGCGGCGGTGGCCTTATTAAGGTACAGCTCCAGCATTTGCCTGGTGTGAAAATGGGAAACCACGGAAAACCATCTTCAAGGTTGCCGACAGTGGGCTTCGAACCCACTATCTCCCGGATACAAGCTCACAGCTGCGCAACCCTAACCGCACGGCCAACTCGCCCGGTCTAAGAACATACTATGAAAAGAATGTTGTTGCCGTGAATCTCGGAGGGAAGCCTCATGATGCTTAGGAAAAGCAAATTTTCAAAGACCTTGCAAAACGTGACATGAACTGGTAGCAAAAAGTAGAACACCAATCAATCAGTCAATCAACATTGATCTGCATTTAGGGCAATCGCCCAGGTGACAGATTCCCTATCTGTTGTTTTCCCAGCATTTTCTTAAATGATTGAAAATAATTCGGAAATTTATTGAACATCGCCCTTAGTAAATTATTCCAATACCTAACGCCCCTACCTATAAACAAATATCTGCCCCAATTTGTCCACTTGAATTCCAAAGTTTTCTTCACATTGTGATCTTTCCTACTCTTAAAAACACCACTCAAAGTTATTCGTCTTCTAATGTCATTCCACATCATCTCTCCACTAAAATGAATTGGCGCATGCCTTTTACTGCCGGGAGTCGACAGCTCGAAACATACCACTCAGTCGAGCAGCTCGTCTCCTTCCTCCAAAGTCTTCCCAGCCCAAACTTTGCAACGTTTTTGTAAAGCTACCCTTTTGTCGGAAATCACCCAGAACAAACCGAGCTACTGTTCTTTGGATTTTTTGCAGTTCCCCAATCAAGTAATCCTGGTGAGAGTCCCGTACACTGGAACCATACTCTAGTTGAGGTCTTACCAGAGACGTATATTCCTTCTCCTTTACATCTTACTACAACCCCTGAATAGCCTCATAACCATCTGCAGTGATCTGTGCCCTCTATTTACAATCCCATTTATGTGATTATCCCAATGAAGATCTTTCCCCATATTAACACCTTTTCTTTTTTTTTTTTCTTTTTTTTTTTCAAAATCTTCCTTGGAGGCTGCCAAAGACAAAGAATACACAAACAATTTATTCAAAAATAAAATAAGTAAATTAAACTTATGTCTCAATCTGGCGAGTCTCAGTCTGGCGATCATAAGTGGTGTCTGAGTATCAAAAGAGAACCCCTGAGCTCTTGCAGACCCCAGTCGATGAACTCCTTGGTACTGATGTTAAAGGTCTTCATCAGTTCTATCGTCTTCTTAGGGACTGTCCCTCTCGCACAGATCATGAGAATCCTCACTTCATGTCGTCCAGTTCGTATTTGTTCTTATAATACGGCACTGTAGGCAGGTAGATAGACTTCTTGGTCCATTTCGTCTGATTGGAGTGTGATTCGAATCTTACTGTGGGGTCTACTTACAGTGATTCCCATAAGGAACTTCCCCCCATCAATGCAGTAATTAAACCTGAGAGGATCTTTCCTATTTGTGCAACTGACAACCTGACTTTTAACCCTGTTTATCAACATACCATTGCCTGCTGTCCATCTCACAACATTGTCGAGGTCATTTTGTAGTCGCTCTCAATCTTGTAACTTATTTATTACAAAGCGTGATGTAAATTGGCAGCAAAACGCAGAACACCAGCTGTGGATGGAGAGGTCAAACTGAGGCTCGTAAACAACCACACCCACCCACTAGCTGCAGCGGAGAAATGATGATGATGATGAATCGGAAATAAATAATAAGGCAGCTTACATCGTAAATACGTCCGTAAGTGGTGGCATAAAACGCATTCACTGTATTTTCCTCTACCTGTGGGAAGAGGTAGTAGAATAACACTCACGGTATCCCCTGCCTGTCGTAACAGGCGACTAAAAGAGGCCCCAGGGGCTCTGAACGTGCGGGCGTGGGTTGGCGACCACTGGGCCCTTCACTGAGTCCTGGCATTGTTTCCACTTACGTGTGTCAGGATCCTCACTTTCATCTATGCTATCCGACCTCTCTTGGTCAACTCTTGTTCTTTCCTGGCACCGACGGTATTAGAGCATTCGAATCCTAGGGAGTCAACATTTTTCACGCCCTTCGTGGCCCTTGTCTTTCTTTGGCCGATACCTTCATTTTTCGAAGTTTCGGATCCCTTCCATTTTTTCTCTCTGATTAGTGTTATATTATATAGGATGGTTGCCTAGTTGTACTTCAGAAATGTCTTAAAGGGGGTGACTACCCACTGGCTTTCGGCTCGAGGAACATGATATGGCGGTCAAGAGGCCCGTAGCTGAGTCTGTCAATCCTTCCACTTACTTGAGCAAGGCTCCTCGATTTCGTTTCTTCCTACCCTGACGGCATTATGAGGCCTAGGGAGTCTTTCATTTTCACGCCCTTCGTGGCCCTTTTACTGATACCTTCATTCTTAGAAGTGTCGGACCTCTTTCACTTTCCTTTTGATCAGTGTTAACAGAGGATGGCTGTTCAGTTGTACTTCCTCCAGAACAATAATCACCACCACCATCACCTCTGACTGGGGCGCCATTTCCATGTACCATGGTTAGAAGCAGTAGTGTTTTGTGTGTGTTTGCTTCCGAATTTAGTCATCAATGGACGGCATAGAACTTAAGGACTCTTGGCCTTCCTCCCCTTCTCCAAATACCGTAGAGACAATACGCGACACTCTGCGAGATATCGAGAGACAGCGATTAGAGCTCTTTCTAGCGGAGTGACCTGGAGTTACTGATTCTGTCATAAGAGCACGTGTATTTGTTTGTGAAGTTTTTGGCGTTATATATGCGTTTGCATTAAGTTGAAATAAGTAAATAGTTGCGTGTGTCATTCCTTTATATCTCCTGTCAATACGAGTGGAAAGATATGTGCCGCGTTTGGCTGCAATAACTACGAAGTGTAGAAGGATTCGCGGTCTTTCTTCCGTTTCCCTCGTGACAAGAAAATGTAAATAAATACTGTGTTTGCATATATATTCTTCCAGTTACAAAGTGATTTTTATAGTAATTCCTTAACTTCTGACCTGCGCGACCCATATTTTAACTGGCTTAAAATATAATAAGCT
This sequence comes from Anabrus simplex, assembly GCF_040414725.1. Classification (NCBI taxonomy): domain Eukaryota; kingdom Metazoa; phylum Arthropoda; class Insecta; order Orthoptera; family Tettigoniidae; genus Anabrus; species Anabrus simplex. The sequence continues at coordinate 401,446,037 of NC_090268.1, read as the reverse complement.
TATTTTATTGTATTAGTGCAGCAGTTAACCTTCAATACCGATGTGTTGTTGTAGGTGTGATCTGTGGGTTTTGATTTAATTCAGGGAAAATGCATATGCATATGTGTGTGCCTGGTTGTGTTCCAAGTTAGCCCATTTGGAATGCCGTAATGCGTTGTCAAGCACTGAAGAAAATATGGGTGATTCAAGAAATGTACATTTTTGTTGAAACAATATGATGCTGCAAATTTGCTTTACCCTAATGTAATGGCAAGTATTTCTTAGAGGAAAATTTTTTCGGCTAAATTTATAGATTTTTCTTTTTCTTTCTGTTAGTAGGCTTCAAGTTAAAAGGAAAATTGTCCAGCTCTTAAATGTAAATTCATTGAATCATGTGTGTGAGGAATGTGCCGATATTTTTATTGACAAGTGTCCTAATGTGATGATAAAATGGTTTTAAACGAGAAAAAAGGACAAATTTAGCCGTGAAAGTTCAGGCAGGTATGCTAAAGCTAAAAAGGTAATGCATAAATGAAAGATCAAGCCCTTTCACAGCAGTCCATTTCACATCTTGATTATATGTCAAATTTCAGTCTTTAAATAATAACCTGTTGAATAATCCTTCATTCATTTATCCAGAATTGTTTTAGCAACTTTGAAGTTAATATTTTAGTAACACTTTATTTCTAGACGTAATTTATTTATCCATTTCCGTATATACATTTCCATTGATATTTGAATTTAGCGCGAATTTCCAGGTCACGACACTAGGAGCGCCACTTGCGAATTGTCTCCCATTTTAACAAGACTAAATCCGGAAGTGTCGCGTACTGTCTCTAGTGTATTTGCCTTCTCTTCCCAGAACCTCTTCATTCTTTTGCGTCTTACCTTTCTCTATACGTATCCGTAGAATTTCAGCCTTCGTTTCCGTATTGTATCCGTAATCATCTCAGTGTATTGTAGAGCTCTTCATTTCTCCTGACCTTCTCTCCCCCTCTCTCTCTCTCTATCACACACACACACACACACACACACTCTTTCTTTTACAAGTAGCTTTTCATCGCCCCCTGTGGGCGAGGGCGGTAGAATAACACCCACGGTATCCCCTGCCTGCCGTAAGATGCGACTAAAAGGGGCCCCAGGAGCTCTCTACTTTGGAGCGGGGGTTGTCATCCACGCGCCTTTAGCTGAATCCTGGCATTGCTTGCAGTTACTTGTGCTAGGCTCCTCACTTTCGTCTATCCTATCCGACCTCCCTTGCTCAAATCTTGTTCTTTCCGACCCCGGCGGTATTAGAGCACTCGAGGCCTAGGGAGTTTTTCATTTTCATGACTTGCATGGCCCTTGTCTTCCTTTCGCCTATACCTTCATTTTTTGAAGTGTCGGATCCCTTCCATTTTTTCTCACTAATTAGTGTTATATAGAGGATGGTTGCCTAGTTGTACTTCCTCTTAAAACAATAATCACCACCACCACCACCACTCTTATGGCGATGATGGGATAGGAAAGCACTAGGAGTGGGAAGGAAGCGGGCGTGGCCTTAATTAAGATACAGCCCCAACAGTTGCCTGGTGTGAAAATGGGAAACCACGGAAAAACATCTACAAAACTGACGATGGTGGGGTTCGAATCCACTGTCTCCCGAATACAAGCTGACAGCTCTGCGCCCCTAACCGCACGGCCAACTCGCTCGGTCTATCCTTTTCTTCCAAGTCCCATCAGTTGTCTTCTGCGGTCACAGCATTTTCCTCAGAATCTTCCTTTCCTTCTAGAGTTTTTGTAGCTCCCTCCTTTTATGTAACATAAGACAATTTGAAGCGTACAATCCTTCCGGTTTTATTACTGAGGTATAAGATCGAATTTTGGTCTTGCAGGATATTGCCCGTAGAAACACTAGCGTATAATTCTTTCTTTCTTTCTTTCTTTCTTTCTTTCTTTCTTTCTTTCTTAATCTGTTTACTCTCCAGGGTCGGTTTTTCACTCGCACTCAGCGAGCGATCCCACCTCTACCGCCTCAAGGGCAGTATCCTGGAGCTTCAGACTCTGGGTCGGGGATACAACTGGGGAGGATGACCAGTACCTCGCCCAGGCGGCCTCATCTGCTATTGCTGAACAGGGGCCTTGCGGGGGAGGGGGGAAGTTTGGAAGAGATAGACAAGGAAGAGGGAAGGAAGCGGCCGTGGCCTTAAGGTAGGTACCATCCCGGCATTTGCCTGGAGGAGAAGTGGGAAACCACAGAAAACGACTTCGAGGATGGCTGAGGTGGGAATCGACCCACCTCTACTCAGTTGACCTCCCGAGGCTGAGTGGACCCCGTTCCAGCCCTCGTACCACTTTTTCAAATTTCGTGGCAGAGCTGGGAATCGAACCCGGGCCTCCGGGGGTGGCAGCTAATCACACGAAGCACTACACCACAGAGGCGGACTTTTATTATTATTATTATTATTATTATTATTATTATTATTATTATTATTATTATTATTATTATTGAATTGTTCGCGGACGTGGCGAAGGTAGTGGCACCAATAAGACATGAGGTATCTGCGGCAACACCGCGTTCACCACTTCCTGTCCCATAATCGCTCTTATCGGCTGCTATTAATATATTGTGGCGCCACGACATTTTCAGTCTGGCTGCCTTTGGAGGTGTACTTCATTTCTGCCATATTAACTGAGGACCTCCAAAGAAAATTTCAAGCAAGACGCATTCTTTTCTCTTTCACCTAATTTAATGCTCGCGTTATGTCTAAGGGTCGCCAATGTCCCGAAAAATCGGGATTGTCTCAATTTTTAATGCAGAGAAAAGTATCCCACCAAAAATGTATAAACATTCTTTTTTTAAATCCCGATTTTAGAGATTACTGTGAATAGTCAAGTTGCAAACCATCAATGCCATGGTCCGTACCAATGTATTATACAACAAAGTGAAGTAAACCAATGAATCCACCTAATCGGTACATTTTTTCCTTAGGCAAATTTACATTTCAGAAGTACAGGTTTCGTTTAGTAACTTAACATCATCATCTGCAACGTGTTTAGGTGATATAATTAAAGGCTATAAAAATATCCTAGCTGATGTACCCGTGCTTCGCTACGGAATTCTAAATTGTATACAGAATTCTAGGTTAGGTAGTGTAAACGTTGTGAGCAAGATTGTATTGAGTTGCATAGCTCTTAACGTTGCCCTAGAAACACGACGGGGAAGTCACCAACGTCTTTTCTCATATGAAGACTGGGTTGGGGAATTTTCATTGTAATGGTAGGCCAGCTTGCCTACCGTCAGTCACAATCAGGTTCGGGAGTTTTCATTATAAAGGCAGACACTCACTCTCCGCCTGCCTTTATAGATTCTCAGAAAGACTCTCTTAGTGGTTTTCCCAACTGAATTGAAAATGGGTCATTACAATGACGTCAGTAGGACTGGCGCGATTAAAAGCAATGCTTTCATATGAAATACTGGATCAAATGAAAAACCACACATTTTCTCACATTTAACGAACAGTACTACGCTGCCGAACTAACAGTCCAAAGCTACAGAGCTGGAATGACCAAGACGCAGACATCCGTGATCCTTCAACAATCTTCGTCCTTTTTTTCGGCGGGGGGGGGGGGGGTTCGAATAGTGGATAGTCCCAGGGCAAAACCTATGCCCGTTTATTTATCTATTTCCTGGGAGTACCCGATGAGTCGGAAAATCTCAATTCACTACACTGGCGGGGGAAAGAACTATCTGACGTGGAGGCAATTTTTCCTCGAAGTCAGAGAAGAAACCACATCATCGGTGCTAATTTGGAATAAAATACATGTAGATTTAATAAAAGTGAAGAAGAAAAAGAAGCTTTTCTTAAGAAACGGCTCTTTTCAGGGTTGAATTTTGAATTATTTAATGAATTGTGGTACTATAATTTAGAATTGGCCTAAATTGTAATTCTAGACCAGTTCATACTACTACTAACTGAGCCTCTAACTTAAGTTTGCACACTGCTCATTCAAAACAGCGCGTCAGAGTAGGTATCGAATAGTTGGAATACTATGATGAACCAGTGTGTTACGTACCAGCAGTATCAAAAAATGTATGAACCAGAGAAATGGCATGCTAAAGAAGAAAGTTATCTAACTCCTCAGCTATTTCCGCCAATATTCAGTTAGGCTGTTATACTCGGTACGCAGCAGTAATCCCATCTATCGGTGTTGAATGTCAGCATAAGAGACAAAGAATATTACAACAAACAACGGTCAGTGCAATGTTATTGTTGATCAAAGTTACGCGCTTTCGATATTGTAGGTCTTCACATTATTAATTGTCTTCCGGTTCTGAAATACCACTCTTATCATAGTCGGTGTACTCGCTTCGGCGGTACATATACTAAAATTGGAACGATACAGAGAACATTAGCATGGCCCTGCGCAAGGATGACACGCAAAATCGTGAAGCGTTCCACATTTTTTGGTCCGCCTCTGTGGTGTAGTGGTTAGCGTGATTAGCTGCCACCCCCGGAGGCCCGGCTCTGCCACGAAATTTGAAAAGTGGTATGAGGGCTGGAACGGGGTCCACTCAGCCTCGGGAGGTCAACTGAGTAGAGGTGGGTTCGATTCCCACCTCAGCCATCCTGGAAGTGGTTTTCCGTGGTTTCCCACTTCTCCTCCAGGCGAATGCCGGGATGGTACCTAACATAAGGCCACGGCCGCTTCCTTCCCTGTTCCTTGCCTATCCCTTCCAATCTTCCCATCCCTCCACAAGGCCCCTGTTCAGCATAGCAGGTGAGGCCGCCTGGGCGAGGTACTGGTCCCCGACCAAGAGTCTGAAGCTCCAGGACACTGCCCTTGAGGCGGTAGAGGTGGGATCCCTCGCTATGTCCGAGGGAAAAGCCGACCCTGGAGGGTAAACAGATGATGATGATCATCATAGTCGGTACGGTAAAACTGAATAAAACATAAATGATCGGAAATTGTATTCTCTATAACTTTTGTTATGTAGTATATTTCCATTGGACCAAGAATATAGGCATTTAAAAATTAAATTTTAGGTGCCTTCCCCTAAACTACCATTTCACCCAGGGTGAATATCGTTGTTTATACTTAAACTGTAGTTTCTTATTCTCCGACTCTATATACCGATTTTCATTAAATTCTGCTTACCCTCTTTCTCGGGGCTCGGCGTTGATATGAACTTAGCAACAAAAATTCCTAATTCATGAATATCTGTGTTATCATAGCCAGTACGGTAAAACTGCATAAGACGTAAATGATCGGAAATTTAATTCTATATAACTTTAGTTATGTAGTATTTATCGATATGACCACTAATAATATAAATATTTGAGATATAATTTTAGGCCTTCCCCTAACCTACCATTTCACTCAGCGTGAATAAAATGATTTATAGCTTAGATTGTAGCGGCTCACTCCTCGACTTTACATACCGATTTTTATTAAATTCTCTTCAGCCGTTTTCTCGTGATGCGTGTAAATACATACATACATACATACATACATACATACATACATACATACATACATACATACATACATACATACATACATACATACATACATACATACAGGCAGAAATTACGGAAAAGTAAAAACTGCTTTTTCTTGTTACTGTGGACATGATCGATACAGAAACACCATTCTTTTCAAATTCTGAGCAATGTACAGACAAAACTCTTATTTTATTTTTATAGATTCTTCTCACATCTGTCTTAAAACATTCACAACACCATAAAATCTTTGACTTCGTTAAACCTTGAACGGGATGACGGGGTAAGGGTGGGAGGTAAACGAAATTAACTATACCTAGTTTTAGATTTTAAAAAAACTTATTGCCTAAAACACTTGTGAGAACATATCCAAATATTTTTTTAAATATATTCCTCGTGTTAACATACGAACTCAGATATACTGACAGAAAGAAAAGATTATTCCCGTCTTCTTGTAGTGTCGTGTCTTGTTGAAAAAAAAATCTGAGTAATGTACATATGAAGAAAACTGGTGATGTGCGCAGTAAAATTTGACACTTAACTGGAGAAAAGAGTATGGATGTCTTGCATTTGACTGCCTCACATTTCTCGGGAGCAGTCTCCCAGCTGTTGCTTCGGCTCTGAGTCCGGTGTTACTCCCGAGAAACGTGAGACAAGAGTGACACTTCCAATATTAGGATCGAGTGGCAAATCCACTAACCGCCAAATAAGTACAGTCAAATACCAGACATCAATACTCTTTTCTCCAATGAAAAGTCAAATTTAACTGCTAACATCACCAGTTTTCTTCATATGTACATTACTCCGACGGGAATAATCTTTTCTTTTTGTCAGTAGATATGAGATTGTTTGTTAACACGAGAGCTATAATTTTTAAAAATATTTGGATATATTCTCACAAGTGTTCTAGGCAATAAGTCTTTTAATCTAAGACTAGATATGTTAATTTCGTTTACCTCCCACCCTTACCCCCTCATCCCGTTCAAGGCTTAACGAAGTGAAAGTTTTTACGGTGTTGTGAATGCTTTAAGACTGAAAATAAATGAAATGGACTAGCGTATGGCTTTTAGTGCCGGGAGTGTCCAAGGACAAGTTCGGCTCGCCAGATGCAAGTCTTTTGATACGACTCCCGTAGGCGACCTGCGCGTCGTGATGAGGATGAAATGATGATGAAGACAACACACGCACACACACACCCAGCCCCCGTGCCAACGGAATTAACCAATGATGGTTAAAATGACCGACTCTGCCGGGAATCGAACCCGGATCCCCTGTGACCAAAGGCTAGCACGCTAACCATTTAGCCATGGAGCCGGACGTTTTGTCATATACTTATAGGTTAGTATGCCTTTGCTGGCGAGATGTAGTGTTTACAGTGCACTGTGTCTTCTGGTACGTGCTATATCAAATTTGTTACTTTCATTGACCTGTCTCAGTCTCATCCTTGGCTTTGACAATATGAAAGTGACTGAGGTATGAGTGATGCTAGTAACACCATTCCTTGTGCAGCCAGTCCCTTTTATGAATGGTGTGAAAATATCGCTCATAGGGTCGGTTGGTGCACGCATTTCAGTGGGCTTGGCAGACCGATATGTAATAGCAACGGCTGGCTTGGTGAGGAAAGCAACGGGAAACTACCTCACTCCTCATTTCGCTAGTACGCCTCTTCAATGACGCCTAGGCTATTTATGACGGCTGTTGGTGGAGCTGCAGAGGATCAAACCAGCCTTCGGGCTGAATACCTAACATACATATCATATAGGTTAGTGCATGTTGTGTTTGTTTACGTTCATCAAATGGTTGCTATGTTATTCTAAATCACAAATATTTTAAAGATTAACTAAGACAATCTCCGATTAGGACAATTCCTTATGCAGCTAGTCCCTGTTACGCATAATGTGAAAAAGCTACTCACAGGGTAAGTTGGTGCATGCATTTCAGTGGGCTTGGCAGACTGATTTCTGGTCGCACTTTGCTCACAAATTGATCAGCTAACAGAAAAGGAGAACCAAAGAGACTGGAGATTAGACGTAATTCCTGAGAACTATATCAGTGATGGTGTAGAATGGCGATGAATGTCACTGATCTTGCTATGCTTTTAAAGTACTGTACGGGATGCCCATCTTTATGCAGACACTCATGAAAAAACCAGGAATGGTCCCAAGAGCACCCGATTATTTCAATTTTGCTCAGGTTATATTTCTTTTTTGTAATATGAAACACTAGGGACATTAATGGCCCCCTTCTCTTCGTCGACCATTTTCGGTTGTTCCGAGCCAACGTCAAAACGTACGGTTGGATCCAGAATGTATCGTTTAGCGGCCACATGTTTATAGCATGTCAATCCGCCTTGTACTTTACCCATGTGGGTGGGGGCGGTAGAATAACACTCACAGTATTCCCTGCCTGTCGTAAGATGCGACTAAAAGGGGACCCAAGGGCTCTTAGTTTGAGAGCGTGGGTTGGTGACCACGGGGCCCTTAGGTGAGTCCTGACATTACTCCCACTTACTTGTGCCACGGTCCTCAGTTTGGCCTATCCTGTCCGAACTCCCTTGGCTAACTCTTATTCTTTTCCGCCCCCACAATATTAGGTTTGCGAAGCATAGGAAGTCTTTCATTTTCTTATCTTTCTTTGGACGATACCTTCATTTTTCAAAGTGTTGGATCCCTTCCATTTTCCCCCCTCTGAAATGAAATGGCGTATGGCTTTTAGTGCCGGGAGTGTTTGAAGACATGTTCGGCTCGCCAGGTGCAGGTCTTTCGATTTGACACCCGTAGGTGACCTGCGCGTCGTGATGAGGATGAAATGATGATGAAGACGACACATACACCCAGCCCCAGTGCCAGTGAAATTAACCAATGATCGTTAAAATTCCAGACCCTGCCGGGAATCGAACCCGGGACCTCTGTGACCAAAGGCCAGCACGCTAACCATTTAGCCATGGAGCCGGACTTCCCCCCTCTGATTAGTATTAATAGACGATGGCTGTCCAGTAGTACTTCCTCTTAAAACAATAATTACCAACCAACCAACCAACCAATAGCCTTGTACTTCCTTGAGTAGTGGTTACTGTTACTTCCTCACAGGTGATACATTCAGCATTCTGAACGGAGACAGCTGGAATTTGGTGGATGGTGAGATTATGAATATTCCGTAGGGTTTCATTATTTATTTATTTATTTATTTATTTATTTATTTATTTATTTATTTATTTATTTATTTATTTATTTATTTATTTATTTATTTATCGTTCAACAGTCATTTCTGTCCACTTACAGAACATTTCCATTTCTTATTTCTAATGTTATAAATAATATACAATAAAAATTAAAATATGGAACCTAATACTACACTTATGAACTATGGGCAGTGGTGTGCGTTTCAACTTCATAGTTTAATTACCGGGCTTAGTGGCTCAGAAGGTTGAGGACAACTTGGCAAGTTCGATCCTAGCTCCGTCCGGTGGTATTTGAAGGTGTTCAAATACGTCAGCCTCGTGTCGTTAGATTTACTGGTACGTAAATGGTCTAAATTCCGGCACCTCGGCGTCTCTGAAAACCGTAAAAGAAGTTAGTGGGACGTAAAGCAAATAACATTATTATTATTTTAATTTCTTCTAAAATACACATTGTTAATGTTTTCTTATACTGTATATACTGTATAAATGATATGAGTAAAGAAGTGGAATCAGAGATAATGTTTTTTGCGGATGATGTTATTCTGTATAGAATAATAAATAAGTTACAAGGTTGCGAGCAACTGCAAAATTACCTCGATAATGTTGTGGCAAGAATGTCACAAATATATCTTCTAACTGTGTGAGTTCCTTTCTGACTGACCTTAATTAAGAAGACACTCTCCTCGTGAAATATGTTAAATATGTCCACGTTTGGCATTTTATTCATTGACTGACATATTCTGTTTAATGGTGAATTCATATGGTGATTTGTGTTTGACCTTTTAAATAAAGAAAGTTAAATTATTTCTGTTACTTCCAAACAGTACATACGGGTTTATTTGGTGGAGTACCTCTCAGTTGTCTGCTTTAGCTTTTAGAATTTACGTATTTCAACACTCGTTAATGTTCTCCTATTATGCAACTTATCTATCCCAAAATTTGTTATTAAGTCATTATATGCCACATATTTTGCATTAGTTCTAGAGATGCAGAAATACAAATATCTTAGAAATTCAGCTTGAACCTTTTGTTTTTATTTTACACGTTTCTTCTTCTTCTTCTTCGTTTAGGCCTACGATGGACCACGTGGTTCTTAACTCTGGTGAGCTCTTTTCTTCCTCTTAGCCCAGTATTCCTTCATTCTAGCGCTATGGATGTCTTTTATTTCTTGAGTCCCTTTCACTCCTACTCCTGGACGCAGTGATTTAGTTGTTAGTGACTGGAGAGAGTCAGATGTCTTGACTAACTTTCTGAATTTATCTCGGTTGTAAATGTCAATGTGATCAATGTTTAGGTATTGTAGGTCTTTCCGCACTGAATTCGTCCATTTGGCATTTGTTGCTTTCCCTCTAGATACAGTGTTGAAGATTCTTGAAGTGAGTCTCTGGCTGTCCATCCTGACTACGTGACCATAAAAGATTAGTCTTCTCTTCCTCATAGCTGTTGTAATGCTCTCTATTTTACTGTACAGTTCCTTGTTGTGTCTGATTCTGTAGCCATCTCCTTCTTTAATGGGACCCATAATCCTTCTGAGGATCTTTCGCTCTTTCAGTTCTAGTTTTCTGAGTTGCCCTTTCCGGGTCATGTTTAGGCATTCTGAGGCGTGCAGTACAGATGGTCTTACTACGATGTTGTAGTGTCTAAGTTTAAGATTCAAGGAGAGGGATTTAGACTTGTATATGTTCTTACAAAGATGATAAGCTCTTTCTAATTTAGTGCATCTACTCTTCATTGCAAGATCCTCATTAATATTTGGGGTTATCCACTCTCCAAGATATTTGAATGAGTTGGCCTGGTGTATTATTTTGTGCCCCAAAGAAATGAAGTTGGGTGCCTCTCTGATGTTGGTCAGAAATTCTGTTTTATTGACAGCGATCTTTAGCCCTGCTTTAGCTGCTATGCGTTCTAGGGAGGATAGCTGGTACGTAGCTTCTTCCATACTTGAAGCTAAGAGTGTGAGGTCATCTGCGAAGGCTAAGCAAGTAAATGTTAACTTGTCTTTTTTGTAGCCGATTTTTAATCCAGAGTTGTCAGCTAGTGTGTTCGTCCATTCCCGAATGACCTTCTCCAGCAGACAGTTAAACAGGATAGGGGACAAACCATCTCCCTGTCTAACACCTGTTTTGATCTCGAAGCTTTTTGATAATACCCCTCTGAATTTGACTTTGGACTTGGTGTTCGTTAGAGTAGCCTTCACAAGATTCAAAGTCTTCTTATCCAGTCCCATTTCAGTCAACGTCTCAAAGAGGGACTGTCTGTCTACCGAGTCGTAAGCCTTCTGGAAGTCAACGAAAATTGCTATTATTATATGATGGATTCCAGACTATAGATGCATATTCTCTTACTGTTCTAGCTAGTGAATTGTATACCTCTATAATGGCTTTGATATATTTGTAATTTGCTTCTGTTTCTCATTAGAAATCCTAGGTTCCTATAGGCCTTATTTACGGCGTTATTTATTTGTATAGTCTATTGAACAAAGTTTACTATCAAATATTACTCCTAGATCCTTCTCTTCTTCTATTTGTTTTAGACTGATACTGTTCATTTCATAAGGATAGATTTGTGGTTGTCTTATTGTAGTAAAGATCATTGATTCACTTTTCTTAACATTGAATATGTAGGCAGAAATCGAAGACGTGAGGTAGGGTTGAACCCTTGACTTACCATTCCATCGTTGGTCGGCCACATCTGCTGCAGTAGAGCAATATTGAACTCTTAAATCTTGGGGTCGTTGCAGGAAGAAATTCGGTCACGATCTTAACCAAACGATGGGGTTCAGAAGAGAGCCTAACTACTTGAAATGAGGAGCAAATATGTGCTTACTAACTTTTATTGAATCAATTAATTGCACAAAAAATTATATAAATCCTTGATCAAAAAATTATTAAATGATTCAAGCGCAGTCACACAGCATAGCGTTACTTTTACTGATTACAATATCGAAGAATTTTCTTCGGAGAAAAGTAGAGATCTCACAAATTAGTGGACAGCGAAACTGAAAAAGTGAAAAGAAAACCTGGAAATCGGGCACCTATTGATCCAAACGATAACTGAGAATTAATCCACACGATCCGTGGAAAATCTGACCTTCAACAAGTAGAATGCCGGATTTACTCTTAATTAAGGTTATCCACCAGTCGAATACCCTTTCGGATACGGAAACACCCGCCGAATGGACCCTTCATCGAACCAAATTGACTATCAGTTGCTTTGGATAGGTTGCAAGATATTATTGGAAAGCATGGTGTTCACTACAAGTTAACAGCAGCATTCACAATTGAAAACAAAATTCCACCATGTATTGTCATTTCATGACACCCTTAAGTTATAAAATAATCCCGATGCTAAACGTGCACCACCCAAACAGCTGTTCAGAAGGAACCAACAACAACACGATCCGAGAGGATCTTACGTTACGTCGTTCTGAAGGAAGAAAACTGCGAAATGCAGGAAACACCTATTCATCACGCATTTAGAAGCAATGCCAAACACTGAAGTTAAATAAAAAGTGGTAAATCACTTGGAAAATATTATTATAAAACCAGCTTTCAGGTTATAAATGGTTACGTTACGCTTAAATAAAATTACAAGTCCACATGGTAAAACAAACAAAACGTAGAATTATTTCCTTTATAACAATGACTACCATCACAGATACATCTACTTATTGTTTTTGTCCCAACACACTACCTACAAAGTTATCAATTGACCGCACTCAACTACGTATAAAAATGAAAGAACGACAAAAATTGAAAATAAAATATATTGCCGGCTGACGAATCGAACCCGCATTCGTAACTCAAGTCTCACACTAATACGCTGAGTGTCAACACGCACACTACCAAAGCAAAACGGACGTCAGGACGACAAAACAATTAAGTCCGTAAAATAAAATACTGCAGTTCATTGAATTCAAACACGCATGGCGAACTGCAGTAAATACTCAATCACCATTGTTTACCCAATATTGGACAACCCTCACATGCCATTAGTGGTTCCATAATCTTAGGTAAACACCTTCCAGCCGGTGAGATTTGCGCGCAAGCATGGCATCAATATTACTCAGCTAACACTCTTCGCATTGCATACACTACTGCAGACACTACCATCGCTCAAGTCACTTCGCAAAAACATCTAATCTAAGACTTGAATATATACAGCTGACATCCCAGACCTATCGTCGGGCCTACCTAATGTCTGCACACCCTAACAATAACGTCTATGTACACACACATACCTTCCTAAATCTATCGTTGAGCGTGAACTAAGACGTCTCATCATCAATATACTCCTAGCATAACATGTGACGTCCTAAATCTATTGTCGAGCGGAAATTGGGTCGTATACGCTTCCTCTAGCATATCAGACGAAATCGTAACTTCAAACACACTCTTAGATATTTCAGCTGTAAACTTAGTCGAAACTAATAACACACAACGAAACAAATCTTGCCACAGAATGAACACAAGTCGGGAAATGCAACTAAGTCCCTATCTTGTTACTAAAACGTGAAATTGAAAATAAATAACGCGTGGCAAGCAATCCACAACTAAAACACGATCTCGGCATGCGCAATGAAGTTTGGAAAAATAATAATGACTTTCAACACACTTCTAACATTACGTGACTATCGCCAAACAATAATCATCACCACCGCAAAAAATCCACGCTGTAATTTCAGGGTGAGGCCCTCAAATCGCCTACTATCTTACTATTCCAAATCCATATCCATGACTATACAGTGAAGCGAAATCCAATGAATCCACACAGCCAAACTATCGCTTTAAAACGTCCAATATCTCATCCCACAATGTTTCCGATTTAATGATAAATTATCGTCTCGTAATTTATGAAATTTACTGATTGGAAACTTGTCATTACAGTCAAATAACACCAACCGTGTATTCAGAATGCTCTTCTACCCTTGAGGTCATATTACTATAATATTCATTATACTGACTTTACGTAAACCAGTCACTTGGATTTAACTACCAAGAGTTACAATCTTCATCAGAAATTGTTTTTCATTTGGGTTCTTAACTTGAAATTTTACTGTGCCTCACACAATAATCATCTCGAACCAACCTTCTCCTGGTCAGCTTATTCCGGATTGTTAGCGGAATATACTACAGCCTGCCACATACAGCCTGTCTCAAAAATTCTTCGCCATCAACAAATATATAGCCTGTCTCAAAAATTCATTCTAATCGCCTTCTCACGGCGGCATTACATAAAATCCAGGCTTCTTTTGCCTTCAACATTATTTCAACATATCAAAATTCCGACACAATCCTCTTTCTTATGTTCCAAGACTTTTCAAACCTCAATCCTCTCGTGACAAACAACTTTTATAAAATATATTTTAATTCATTTTTACTACAACTTTCGGACCTCAGGAATACAACACACCGTGATTTCCTATATCACCGACATACACGATGTCACAAAATTTTACTTCCCATGACTAAAACATAACTTTATCAGATTTCGCTGGATTTTGAAACACACGCAATGAAATGAAATGTCGTGTGGCTTTTAGTACCGGGATATCCCACAACGGGTTCGGCTCGCCAGGTGCAGGTCTTTCTATTTGACGCCTGTAGGCGACCTGCGCGTCGTAGTGAGGATGAAATGATGATGAAGACAACACATACACCCAGCCCCCGTGCCATTGGAATTAACCAATTAAGGTTAAAATCCCCGGCTCGGCCGGGAATCGAACCCGGGACCCTCGGATCCGAAGGCCAGTACGCTGACCGTTCAGCCAACGAGTCGGACGAAACATTCGCAAACCTTATTGAACATAACTGTTAAATCCACTTTTAACATAGAAAAATTTTATCCCGCGGTAAACATTATTATTATTATTATTATTATTATTATTATTATTATTATTATTATTATTATTATTATTATTATTATTATTATTTCGACAAAAAAATCTGAATTCAAACGATATTCGAAATTAAGACATTCACCACGACTACATGATCGTTATCACCTTCCTAATTTTACTCAATTTGGACAATATCTCAAAGAATATTAACACAATATTTAAACTTCGCATTTTATAGTTTCTCGACGTGAATTTTACAGCACTGAAGAGTTTCACACGACGACCAAAAATGGAATACCTTCGCCTGATCATTATTAAATATCAACCCGACACACGCCTTGAAATTGGTTGGGACAAACAATATTCTAACTACAACATTGATACAAAGATATTCACAGACCTGCAATCGTAGACATCATCCTGGATTCTGGCTGCATCTAGCCAGCAGGCTTTGTGCCTAACCTTCCATTGTTATATTTGTCGTCATCTTCTTATATATATAACTTAAATTACACAACAATTTACACTCGGGGTCGATTGACACCGCAAACAACGCACTTTCAACACGTTTAACAGGCGACGAGCACTCTTCTCAAATGGCAACGGCCACTGTTTTCCAAGATTCTGCTTTCGCTCACCCTACTAAGGGCCAGGTGTTCCAAACAGATAAGAAACCAGACCTCGCAGCCAACCTTCAGACTTCTCTTTGACAAATATTAGACGCACACACTGAATACAGAGAGAAACTCATTTACTTGTTTACCCAAATCTCTAAACCCTCAAGGTTTCCACCAGCGGCAGCTCAGAAAATTTCTGTCATCTTTTACTTTAATATTATATTTGAACCATAGACATGAATATGTAACGAGTTACTTGGAGAACAAATCTCCGCACTTTCCTGCTGACGAGTGACGTGAGCTTCGCCGTTCCAACAACCAGACAGAGAGTGTAAAATATACGGAGGGGGATTTCTTTTATACCCTCTGGGAGGACGCTACCCTTTCCACGAGACTTGATTGCACAATCTGCTAATTCCGCATCCCTTTGACCAAATCTCTTGAAATTTGTTCCATAACTTCGGACAGACTTACGATTCATTACGGTGTTAATTTCATATTTTTCCCATACTCGCAACAGGCGAAATGAATTATTTCTGCCCGGGCGTTTCGTGGCATTTTCTTCATCCATCGACCTTAGCACGTGTCGCTGATCCGCGAGCCGGACGCAAATTCTTCTCTAGGGTTAACTGCATTTATATTTACCCTGGGGGTTCTATCTTCACATATGGTTTAAGAATAATTTAGATTCTTTATTCCTGGATTTACCATGTCGCCAAAATCTCTCGTTATGAAGAATTTCTTGAATTTGATAAATTGTTCAATATTCGAAGTCCACCGAAGTGTCCCGGTATTTCACGAACTTGCGGCTTGCTCAACACGGGGAGCTCGTTCCCACGAGACAGCCAGACTCTTGAAATAAAAACATGGCTGCTCTCAAAAAGTAGTTTGTAGCTGAAATAAATATTGGGAATAAAATAATAATTTTCTCATCGTAGAATTATGGGTTCAGGGTTTCGATCTCGCTGTGGCAATGCCGATTTCGGCTAATGTCCTGATTGCTACTCGCACGGCTAGACCTGCAACCACATTGAACGTCATTTTAAGAGCATATTTCCATTCAGAAGTGGATAGACTCTTCGATACATTCGATATTCCGATATCGCTAGGTAATTCAAGATTTCGGCTAAATGCCACAATAATAAATTTTGAGCGCTCGAAATCACGCAGTCAGTTCAGTTCGGACCACAGTAGCCACTAGACCGTAGCGAGTGAAAGCGTCGACTGATGTTAAAGTAAATATTCGTCGGCGGATGCAGAGTGGGTCTCGGACCCCAAGTGGCCACGGCTGGATCTACCGTACCTCTACTCCTTTTAATCGGGAGACGGAGAGAGGCTGGTCCCTACTGTCGGCTGTCCTGAGAATGGTTTTCCGTGGTTTTCCACTCTCCTGCACTAAGGCGAATGCCGGGACAGATCCTAGTATAGATCATGGACGCCAACTCTCTCACCTTCTCCGTACATCTCCGACACAAATCTCCTGGCCTGAGAGACGACGTCACCGTCTAAGAGGCCCGCCTCCACCTTCAGGGGAGGAATGAAAACATTTAGTAGTAAATAAATATCCTGGTCACATTTTGCTCACAAATAGATTGGCTAACATATGTAAGTGGCATTGTAGTGAATATAAGTACAGTTTGTGAATATGGGAGTGTGAACTTTGAAAATTTGCAAAAAATGTTTGAAAACTGGCAATTTGACCGTCTAAGCATTAATTCCGATCCTCGTGTGGGATACCTTTAGGAAGTTCTCTTCTTCTTTTTCTACCGCTTTTTCCACACCTGTGGGGTAGCGGGTGCAAACTGTGTCGCACATGTGAATTTGGCCCTGTTTTACGGTCGGATGTCCTTCCTGACGCTAACCCTATATGGAGGGATGTAATCAGTACTGCGTGTTTCTGTGATGGTTGGTAGTGTGGTGTATTGTATTAATATGAAGAGGAGAGTGTTGGAACATACACAAACACCCAGCCCTCGAGCCAGAAGAATTAATCACAAGCGATTGAATTCCCCGGCCAGGCCGGGAATCGAACCCGAGACACTCTGAACCGAAGGGCAGTACGCTTACCATTCAGCCAACGATTCGTACACCTTTAGAAAGTTATCTCTCAGCCAAAAATGATGGTACCACGATAATTGCCCTACAACGCTCAGGGACAAAGTTTTGTCGAAAAGGTGAAAATTTGCTTCGTATAGACTTCTGAATGTAAATTCTGACCGTTGGTGTTTATTTCATTGAATAGAGATTCTCTCACCCGACATGACGGTAGCATTGCAGTAGACTTAGGACAATTAGGGCGAAATTTACATGGTATATGAAATGTTGAAAAATAAGCAAATATATTGAAACATATGCTCGAATTACATAATTTGCCCGTTATATCGGTTTTTCAGACCGATTTTGGTGTACGGGAGTCAACTCAGGATATCCTACAGTTAGAAGTAACAGACATGAAAATAAGAATCATTACTGGCATTAGCAGATGTGGAGAATGATAGAACTGTACTCGAAATTAAGAGATAAAGGCTAAGTGGGGAATAAACTAGATGGATGAAGCTGTACCTATCAACCGGCTTCGGCCGTGGGATCAGGCGTGGAGAATGGAGGAGGATAGGTTACTTAAGAGAATAATGAGCAGGGCCTTGAAAGATGAGAGAAAAAGGCGACGATGGTTACACTCAGTTTGTCATGATTTATTTATAAGAGGTGTGGAATTAAATGGCGGCTATATTCTGCTATGTGTTATTTCAAGATACTCACCTAAATATAATAGACTTATTTGAAAAAAATGCACACCACGGGGAGCCATCGCAGCGGAACCTAAGTGGGTACAGGCAAAGGACTTGATAATTCAAAGAAGACAACAAAATATTGACCATACAAAGCATACATTGCAGGGTAACAATAACAAACACCTGCAGGATACACTTAATACGGTGTTGGACCACCCTCAGCACGGACAAAGGTGGCCATCCAGTCGGCCATACAGACGTCGGATATTCTCCTCAGGGATATCCTGCCACAACTGACGCTACTGACCCGCCAAATCTGCCTTACGGTAGCTCCCATCCAATCTAGTCCCAAAACTTTTCCGATGGGTGAGAGGTTCGGAGACTTTGCTGACCAAGAAAAGTAAGTTGACATCACGAAAGTAGGCTACAGATATCCGTGTTGTGCGAGATCAGGCATTATTCTGCTGGAAAATAGGGTTATTAGGCTGCACCAGCCAGGGAAGCACACACGGCCGCATAATTTCCCGGACGTCTCACCGCTCCGTTAGGGCTTCCTCAATCACCATCAGTGGGGGGAGCGGGAATCGTAAGGAAAAGGCAACCCACACCGTGATACTCCTCCTTGGGGGAGGAGGGGGTGCGGCTATGCATGGAAGCGTGTGTCCCTGCGCTGGCCAGGACGTCTCTAAATTTGAATTCGGCAGTCGTCTGAATCCAGGCGGAGCTGTAGTCCGTCGCTGAATACAACTCGTCACCAATCCGCAAGCTGCCATGTTTCCTGTTCCTGGCAGAAGTTCAAACGTGCTCGGCTATGCTTAGATCGTAATGGTAAACCTCGTAAAGGAACCCGCGACGACAAATCCTGTTCTGCTAGCTGCCTGAATAATATGGTACTGGTGGGCATAGATGTCTCTGGATGGTGCGGAGCCATGGAGTGCTTGAAATGAATCTCCCTGCTGGTAGTCCGCCGGTATCGACCCAAGCGTTCTGGACACGTATGTACAACCTCACGTTCCACAGAGTCCAAGAGCAATGCACAGAGAAGGTAGAAGGCTTTAGGTGTCAAGCAATGCGTCGAAACGTCCAACCAACCTCTCTTAGTAAGACGGTGCAGCCTCTCTCAAATTCATTCAGCTTTTCGAATATACCGTCGGGTCATGTTGCGAGTTCACTCAGCTTAGCTCAACGGCTCAAACTACTACTAACAATAAGGCCTTATTCGGTGAATGCTCGAGGGGCATATACGCCTCTCAGTGGTAATTCTGCTTTAGCAATCAGTATTCAACACCGAGCGAAATGGCCGTGTGGTTAGGGTCATGCAGCTGTGAGCTTGCATTCGGGAGATCGTGGCTTCGAATCCCACCGTCAACAGCCCTAAAGATGGTTTTCCGTGGTTTCCCATTTTCACACCAGCCAAATGCTTGGCTTGTGCCTTAGGCCTAATTAATACCACGGTCGCTACCTTCCCATACCTACACCCTTCTCATCCTTCCGTCGCCGAAAACCTTCGATGCGTTAGTGCGATGTAAATCCAGTAGCGGGACTCGAACCCCAATGTTGGCAGCTGTGGTTTTATCTTTTTTTTTTTTCTATGGGCTTTACGTCGCACCGACACAGATAGGTCTTGTGGCGACGATGGAATAGGAAAGGCCTAGGAGGTGGAAGGAAGTGGCCGTGGCCTTAATTAAGGTACAGCCCCAGCATTTGCCTGGTGTGAAAATGGGAAAACACGGAAAACCATTTTCAGGGCTGCCGATAGTGGGATTCGAACCTACTATCTCCCGGATGCAAGCTCACAGCCGCGCGCCTCTACACGCACGGCCAACTCGCCCGGTGTTTATCTTTTTCACACCAGACAAATGCTGGGGATGTACCCTAATTAAGGCTATGGTCACTCCCTTCCCGCTCCTAGGTCTTTCCTATTCCTTCGTCGCCATAAGACCTATCTGCATCGGTGTTACGTAAAGCAAATTGTAAAATAATAAATAAATAAATAAATAAATAAATAAATAAATAAATAAATAAATAAATAAATAAATAAATAAATAAATAAATAAATCAGCAACAAGAAAAATCCGTATTAAACACAAATGGGACACACGTCAGCCTTTGACGATACTATGTGGCAACCTTCGTGTTCATGGTGCGGATTTTTTAAATGAATTATTTGCGAACATTTTTAATATCGCGTAATATTTAAAAATGAGGTTGTATCTGTTCATTTCTCTCACAATCACGCTTGAACTGCTGAACCAAATGAGGTGAAATTTGGTATCGATATACCTGAAATGTTCAGTTCAAATACAAGCCTATTCTATTTTTTCAATAATTAATCAATCTTCAATGGCGGTTGTTAATATGTAGGTGTTTACTGTACATGCGCATGTTTTATCAGCTAAAAACCAGTTTTCTACAAAGGAGGCTGTATAACTTATATTTTCTTCGTAACTCTAATGTTTCTTCTGGAAAATCAGCTTTTATTAATGTTAAATCATGAGGTCCAGAGACCCGTCGATCGAGCGGTATTCGGTGAGTATTTAGCCGACTTATTATTATTATTATTATTATTATTATTATTATTATTATTATTATTATTATTATTATTATTATTATTATTATTATTATTATTATTTTCAACCCAGAGGTTCGTGGGCTTGCAGGGTATCCTTCTTTCTAGGGAGAAACTCTTCACTTTACCTTTCTACCTTGGTCACCCCCTCGTATTACGTCCTTCCAGTTTTTTCCCCACAGTTATAGCCTAGTGTATAGAGTAATAAATAAGACACAAAATTGCGAGCGACTACAGTAAAACCTCCACAATGTTGTGAGATGGACAGCAGAAAATGGTATGACAGTAAACGGGGTAATTTTAATTTCGTGTGGCTATTTCTAGCCGAGTACAGCCCTTGTAAGGCAGACCCTCCGATGAGGGTGGGCGGCATCTGCCATGTGTAGGTAACTGCGTGTTATTGTGGTGGAGGATAGTGTTATGTGTGGTGAATGAGTTGCAGGGATGTTGGAGACAATACAAACACCCAACCCCGAGCCACTGGAATTAACCAATAAAGGTTAAAATCACCGACCCGGCCGGGAATCAAACCCGAGACCCTCTGAACCGATGGCCAATACGCTGACCACTCAGCCAACGAGTCGGATGGTAAACGGGGTGAAAAGTCAGGTTATAAGTTTCACCAAAGGAAGAGTCTTCTCAGTTGTAAGTGCTGTGTTGATGAAGTATAAGTAGCTCATGAATCACTGAAAGTACCTAGGTGTTAATATAAGGTAAGATCTTCATTAAAGTAATCACATTAACGAGAATGTGGTCTCTTAAATGGTTATGAGGGTATTTAAGAGTTGCAGTAAGGACATAAAGGAGAGAGCCTACATGCTACTGGTAAGAACTCAGTTAGGACCAAGGACCAAGGAGGAAGTTTTCATTCCCCTTCCCGAAGGGAAGGGGCGGGCCACCTAGAAGGTAACGCCTTCTCTCTGGCCAGGAGATTTGGCGGGGTTTAGGGATTTTGGTGGGATTTGATGATAGAAGGAGGGAGTTTTTATTTGGTGATGTGATGGTGGGGCCTCTTGGCTGAGGGTGTAGTTCTGTTCTTTGCTTTTTATTGATTTTAAGTACAGAGGTTACATACATTCATTGATTTTACAATTATGGTTTGCAAAACATTATGGGTTTACAGTTTAAGTTATTGTTGAAGGTTAGGGAGAAGGAATTGGGTGATTTGATGATATAGGCTGGAGAAGTTGAGTAGTGATGCGAGTAGGACTTGGAGTAGGTAGGTTCTGTTTTGGAAGTTTAGATGGTGGGATTGGGGATTGGAAAGACGGGCGCGGTTGTGAGATGTGGAAGGGCGTGGGGAGGGTTGCGGGGGATATCGAGATGGCTCCACACGGTGTTGGCGGCCGAATAGTCTTATCCCCTGCTGTATCAGTAGTTGGGCTTCTTGTGCTGTCTGCAGTTCGAGCCTCAACATAAAGGTGGGTCCGGCTTCGTTGAATATTCTGGATACTCGGAGGAGGTGAATTCCGGCCTGTCGTAGTTCTTGGTTGATGAGGTGCTGTGGTATACCTGGGTTTACTCCTCTCACGACGCAGCTGGGTTTGTACTCGGGCGGTGGTGGTGGCGGAGATGTTTCTTTGCATTCGGGCGCTGGTGGAGATGGTTGTCTGGTGGTTTCCATTGCTTCCTCTGGTTCCTCATCGGGTGGCCGGGCCGTAGTATTGGGTTGGGTGGCTGGAATGGGAGACATCATTATGGGGGAGGTGTGGGTCGAAACTGTGGTGGTTATGGGGGTCTTAGGTGAGGTGGGGGTAGGATACGTAGCGGTAGTGGTGGTGATAGTGGTGGTCGGAGTTGTGTAGGTGTAGGACAGGGGCTGTTGCGGTGGGATGTAGGGAGGTGGCTGGGTACATGGTTTCGGTGTCGGTGGGGGGGGGGGATATACTCAGGCTGCCGGGTACCCGGTTTCGGTTCAAAATCATTCTCCATGTGTTGAGGACATGGGTCTACGTAGAACTGTCGTCCGTGAATGAATATTCTAAATTTCAGTGCTTGTTGGACGTCGTGAGTTGTGGCCAGTTGGATCAAAAATTTATCCGTAGGGATATAGTTTTCGAGGATTCTGGAAGCATTTGTGGCTGGTACGCCGCTGTTTCGTAGTGAACGGAGGAGACCTCCGTCCGTCACAGAGAGATCAACGCCTTTAAGGACACAATTAGGCATGATTGGGGAGGCCGACTTCCTTCTTGGCGTCTGGCCTAATTGCACGGCAGGATGCAGAATTAAAGATGTGGTGTTCCCCTGCCGTAATAAAATACAGGCGTGATCGATTTCCGAGTTTGGAGAAGCGATTGGTTGCAGTGTATGGGACCCTTACCAGGATTACTGGATTCGAGAAGTGGAAAAGAGCGAAAGGAAAGCAGCATATTTGTTCTGGGTGATTTCCGACAAAAGAGTAACGTTACAAAAATGTAGGAAACTTTCAGGTGGGAAGACTTGAAAGAAAGAAGATGAGCTGCTCAGCTAAGCGGTATGTTCCCCAAGCTGTCAGTGGAGACATAGCTTAGAATAACGGTTTTTTTTTTTTTCAATTTGCTTTACGTCACACCGACACAGATAAATTTTATGATGACGACGGGATAAGGAAGGGCTATGAGTAGGAAAGAAGTGGCCGTGACCTTAATTAAAGTACAGCCTGGTGCGAAAATGGAGAACCACGTAAAACGAACTTCAGGTCTGCCGACAGTGGGATTCGAACCCACTATCTCCCGAATGAAACACAGCTGCGTAATCCTAATCGCACGGCCAACTCGCTCGGTGGATAATATTAATAGACGGATAAGCCTAAATGGAGTTTCTAAATGTAGAAATTATCACAATATGAAAATGAAGTTGGAATTCAAGAGGATAAATTGAGGTTTAAGTTATAGGAAGGCGAATTAGAGATTGTTATAACTTACCAAGGGAAATGTTCCATAGATTTCAAATTACTTTGAAATCATTTAAGAAAAGCGTAGGTAAACAACTGATAGGGAAACTACCACCTGGGCGACAGCCCTAAATGATTGATTGATTGATTGATTGATTGATTGATTGATTGATTGATTGATTGATTGATTGATTGATTGATTGATTGATTGATTGATTGATTGATTGATTGATTGATTGATTGATTGATTGATTGATTGATTGATTGATTGATTGATTGAACACTTTCGCTGTTCAACAGCATTCCAAACTTTTCCCAGCGCCATCGATGCTAACAACTGGACCTTTGTCATGTGACGTTGCAAAGAAATTCCTCTGAATGTTGCGCAATTTATTGTTTCTGCACAACTCGGGAAGAACTGCTGCTAAGTAGCAATTCTTTAACAGTGACGCAGGACCGTCAGATCAAATAAACACCTCCGTTGTGCCCTTTGTTAGATTCTCGAGAAGTTTCCTTTGAGTGGGACAGATTTTTTTCAGATATCTCTCGCAGAACATGCATCGCAATGGTCATAACACTCATAACGTAGCTTCTTCACAATTACACCTTCGGGAGACGCTCGAGACACTGCTTTGCCAAAAGCTTGTGGACTTCTATAGTCGGTGGACTGAATTGCGTCTGCACTCTTCTGGTTTAGCCAGCTTTTTCCATAGCTCTACTCTAGTTAGCCACTCTTTTTCCTAATTTGTGTCGTCTTTGTTACGCTGTTATTGTTTTTCAGCAAGTTTCTGTCGATATTTCTTGACTTCCCCGGATGTTTTCATTTGTATTCTTCATATTTTCCGTCTTTTCTGAATTTCTCCTTGACGTTCTGCAGTTCGCTGCAGCTGACATACCGGTACGGTAATCATTGTGCATACCATTGTGCGGTTCTAGATGTGAGGTTACGGGTATTACTTCACATTTTGGTCCTAATGTGATTACTAGCCTTACTATAATTATCTCTCTTCTTCTTCATAATCTGTTTACCCTCAAGGGTCGTATTTTCCCTCGGACTCAGCGAGGGATCCCACCTCTACCGCCTCAAGGGCAGTGTCCTGGAGCTTCAGACTCTGGGTCGGGGGATACAACCGGGGAGGATGACCAGTACCTCGCCCAGGCGGCCTCACCTGCTATGCTGAACAGGGCCCTTGCGGGCAGATGGGAAGTTTGGAAGGGGTAGACAAGGAAGAGCTGCCACCCCAGAGGCCTGGGTTCGATTCCCGGCTCTGCCACGAAATTTGAAAAGTGGTACGTGGGCTGGAACGGAGTCCACTCAACATCGGGAGGTCAAATGAGTAGAGGTGGGTTTGATTCCCACCTCAGCCATCCTCGAAGTGGTTTTCCGTGGTTTCCCACTTGTCCTTCAGGCAAATGTTGGGATGGTACCTAACTTAAGAGTACGGCCACTTCCTTCCCTCTTCCTTGTCTATCCCTTCCAATCTTCCCATCCCCCCACAAGGCCCCTGTTCAGCATAGCAGGTGCGGCCGCCTGGGCGAGGTACTGGCCATTCTCCCCAGTTGTACCCCCCGACCCAATGTCTCACGCTCCAGGACACTGCCCTTGAGATAACAGAGGTGAGATCCCTTGCTGAGTCCGAGGGAAAACCAACCCTGGAAGGTAAACAGATTAAGAAGAAGAAGAAAGTTAGTATTTTAAAAGGATCAACGGCATGTTAATCAGCACATGTGGTGCAAGTTACAGCATTTATTTTCAATGTCACTTTGCTGGAACGATAGAAAGAAGATTTTACGTCATCAAATGTTAGATTTTGAGACCGAAAAATCTTAGGTACCGGTCTTCACATGTTCGTGACTCACGTTACAATAATGTGCTTTTAGTACAATTAATTTGTATACAGTATTATAAGCCAATCACTTATATGAATATATTAAAGTGCTCACCGAGATATGCTTTTTATAATGACGGGGTACTTGTTATAAGATCTAGCACAACACCAAACCCAAACCTCATGGCGCAACAACACCGAAGAGACATAGCTACCAAGCAACTGCTGCTCATTCTGAAGGCCTGCAGATTACCAGATGTCGTGCGGTTGGCACAACATTTTCCCCCCTGTAGGTGGGGGTGGTAAAATAACACCTGCGGTATCCCCTGCCTGTCTTAAGAGGTGACTAAAAGGGGTCCCAGTAGCTCTCAACTTGGGAACGTGGATTGGTGACCATGGGGCCCTTAGCTGAATCCTGGCATTGCTTCCACTTACTTGTGCCAGGCTTCTCACTTTCATCTATCCTATATGACCTCCCTTGATCAATTCTTGTTCTTTTCTGACCCCAACAGTATTATAACACTCTCGAGGCCTAAGGAGTCTTTCATTTTGATGCCCTTCATGGCCCTTGTCTTTCTTTGGCCGATACCTTCATTTTTCAAAGTGTCGGCTCCCTTCCATTTTTTCTCTCCGATTAGTGTTATATAGAGTAAGTATAGTTGCCTAGTTGTACTTCCTCATAAAACAATTATCACCACCAGTTGGCATGACAAATCCCCTCAGGGATTTCTAGATCGGGGTCGCTAACGTACCTCATTCTCAGATAGTTCTTGAATTGTAATCACATAGGCTAAGAAGAGCAGGTAAAAATCTCCATGGGATCTAGTATATAAGCAAAAACAGTCAAAATGTCAGCAGCCTAACAGTTGTTCTCAAAATGGATGATACAATAAAACCTCAATTGCAGTATTAAAGTATTGTAACCTGGTGGCACTAAATTTCTTGCAAAAATAAATGTTTTTTAGTCTCGTGCTCAATAGACTTGTTAACTGGGAAGGCTTATAATATGAAGATAAAGTTGGAATTGAAGAGGATAAATTGGGGCAAATGTTAATTTATAGGAGGATGAATTAGGCACTGGAATAATTTACCAAGGAAAATGTTTGATAAATCATTTAAGAAAAGACTAAGTAAGCAATTGATAGGGAATCTACCAATCAGCAGTGATTGAAACTGGTTAGACAAAGTTTTCTAAAACTGATGGTAGACTAAGCAGTTTTTCAGGAGCCTTGTTAATAATTAAATAGCAGGCATGTAGAAAATGTGTTAGCATTAAGTCATATATCAGATTCAGTCTGATTTTTTTTTTTAGTGCCCGAGGTGTTTGAGGACATGTTTGGCTCACCAGTTCTGTAGTTGCTTTTCCTGATACACCCCATGGGGGTGAGTTACATGTACTGCTGTGTAAGGGTGTTGTCTGTGGGTGTAGATAATTGTAAGAGCTAGAAATGGGAAGAAAGCGGCTGTGGCATTGAAAAAGCTACCATACCAGCATTTGCCTTCAGTTGAATGGAAACCATTCAGAGAATGGTGGATGGGGGATTCGAAGCCACCTCTCTGCCAAGTACTTAAGATGCCATTTTTTAACACCCACTATGAGTCCATTTATTGATCACTGAATTAATAAGGTTCCTGTAAATATTTTTCACCAGTTAAATTATTACATATTACTAATATAATATAAATAAATTGTCTTCTTTTTCAGCAACCACAGAGTTCAAACATGGTGATAACTACCAGGTGAAAAGCAACATAAATAACAGTGATACAGGAAGTGCTCTCGATGTACAGGACTCAGGAGAGGGAATCACAGTGAGTATTGTAAACGTTTTTAAAATATATATTTTTTAAAAGCCTATTTATGTAGATGTCCCCTGTGATAGGTCAGGATTTAAGGTGCTTGATGCCCTGAGCATAGCCTATTTCGATTCCCCCTCATGTTGTATTATAAGTGAAGCCTACAGGATAGAAATAAAACTCAATATTTAAGGATTAACAATAGTTGATTATTGTAAGCAAATTATCATAAAAATAATTTTTTATTCTATTATCACCACCTATTCAATACAAGCCACGTGCTACATGGATGAAATCTACATAATACTATATGCACTTCTCAGGGAAACACGTGCTACATGGATGAAATCTCCATAATACTATATACACTTCTCAGGAAAACATGTGTCCGACTCGTTGGCTGAATGGCCAGCGTACTGGCCTTCGGTTCAGAGGGTCCCGGGTTTGATTCCCGGCCGGGTCGGGGATTTTAACCTTCATTGGTTAATTCCAGTGGCCTGGGGGCTGGGTGTTTGTTCTGTCCCCAACATCCCTGCAACTCACACACCACACATAACACTATCCTCCAACACAATAACACGCAGTTACCTACACATGGCAGATGCCACCCACCCTCATCGGACGGTCTGCCTTACAAGGGCTGCACTAGGCTAGAAATAGCCACACGAACAAAAAACAAAAAAAAAAAAAAGGTAAACATGTGGCTTGTATTGAATAGGTGGTGGTAATAGAATAATTTATTTTTGTGATAATTTGCTTATAGTCAGTTTCAATACAGATCAGTCATGAGAATTGTCTCTTGCAAGTTGATTATTGGTCTATAAAATCAACATTTGCAAGGTGAGGTTATAAAGTGAATCATTAAAAGCAAGGTTTGTTTAATTTTGGGTTTAATAACACAAACACAAAAAAATACATTATTTATATTTAATTAACTCACTACCAGTACTGGAAAGATTTCCAAGATGTACATCTGAGCAGCATAGGAATAGTGCATGTATATTAATGTCATCACTTTGAAAGTATAAATAGACATCATCACATCATTTGAATGTGGAAGGGATACACAATTCAAGTCAATGAACAGTAATACTATGGTAGGGCCGAAGACGTAGGGTTAGGCCGCTTAAAACTGCAGTCATCATTATCATCAATACTGCAGTAAGTTACACTCAAAGTTAAACACCTACTGAATGCCTGGACCAACCACTTTCAACCTCTCATCATGGTAACACAAATTCTATGTACTGTAATATTGAAACAGCATATACTTTTTTTTTTTTTTTTTAAATATAAATACAGAACTCTGTTCGTGTAGCTGTTGGTCACAATATAAACATGCGCACACTGAGCTGAGGCACTCAGTCTTGGCTTGGCAGCCGTTGAGAATGGAGCTTCCGTTGGATGTTACCACCATGTGCATGGATGTCAAAAATGTTCATAAGTGGTGTAGAGTTTACAGCCGGTCGGACTGAAATTCACAACGAACAAAGGAGCGGGAGACCGTCAATTTCCACAGAGGCAGTTGTGAAGGTTGAGCAAATCATGCGTGAAGATAAACGGATCACCCTGGATGATCTCTGCCCTTTGGTTCCTGAGGTTTCCCGAAGCGCCACTCACATAATTTTAATGGAAAAATTGAAATTCTGGAAGGTGTGCGCAAGATGGGTGCCAGCACCGACGACAAGGTGAAAGATGAAGTTCACAACTTCCTGAATAGCATGGCGGCGAGCTGGTATGACATGGGCATTAAAAAACACTGTCACAGCGTCTACAAAAATGCATCGACTGAAATGGTGATTGTGTAGAAAAATAGCTAAATGTTCAGGCTGTAAAATGATGTAAACCATTGTAGAAATAAACAAGATCTATGTATTTATAAAAAAAATAGGAGACCTTATTTTTGGGATTACCTTCAAAAGTGAACAAACTAGTACAAAGTAACTGTATTCAGTGATCGTCAGAACAATATGATATTATTATTATTATTATTATTATTATTATTATTATTATTATTATTATTATTATTATTTATTTATTTATTTATTTATTTATTTATTTATTTATTTATTTATTTATTTGTGAAATGTGCTATATTTAATTTTTAATTAAAAATGAATAAACTTAAAAATACTATTCCTTTATAGGAGAGAGATAATGAATCATTTTGTTTTGGTACATTTTGCATCCTCCATAATTGGCACCCTGGGCTCATTTATGAATTCAGTACTGGTCTGTAACTGACCTAATTGCATAGCATCCATTAATAAAGTACCCGGTATGTTTGCCTGTTACCTTGATATATTGCCACAGCTTTGTCTTGCATCTTACAATGGAAATATCCTTTACAAGGCCCCATTCATATTAATGCCTTAGTATTCACCTTAGTGACTTATTTCTCTATTATTTTATTACAGGAGCCATGTAAAGTAAGAATTACAAAAAATCAAAAAGAAACATGGTAAGTAGTCAATGAAGTGTTAAATAGAAAGCTTGGACATAGACATGAAATCAGCCATCTGGTGGTAAATGATGTCAGCATTACAAACACAGAGGACATATGCTATAATCTAAATGAACTATACATTAACATAGCTGAAAATATAAGAAAAGGTCTTCCTGAAGAGGAGCAAGTTCATGCCAGTACAACAGCTGAAAGTCAAACTAATAGTATTTTCATATCTCCAACTGATGAATGTGAAGTGCTCAAAATTGTCACTTCTCTAAAAAATAAAAATAATTTAACAGAAGATAAAATAACCAATGTCATGTTAAAAACCTGTGTTGAAAGTTTAGTGCCATATATTGTGGAAATTATTAACCGTTCAATTCTCAGTGGAGAAATAGCCCAATTACTCAAATGTGCCAGAATTGTACCCATCCTTAAATCAGGAGATAATACAGATCCATCCAATTACAAGCTAATTAGTATATTATCTGCAATTGGAAAACTCATAGAAATGGTAGTAAAATCAGATTGGTAAATTTTCTGTGTAAAACTAATTACTTTTCCAATAATCAATTAGGGTTTCCCCCAAATAGAGGAACTGATAATGCCATATTTGATACAATAATAGAAGTTCAAAAGACCTTAGATGAAAATAAATTGGCAGCAGAGCTACTCTTAGATCTTAAAAAAGCATTTGACCTGGTTGACCACAAAATACTTCTGAACAAGTTAAAAATAGCAGAAATTAGTGGTTTAGCACACAAATGGTTCCAAAATTATTTATCAAACCGAACACAATATGTGATAATTAAAGATACTAAAAGTTCTAAGCAGCAAACAAAAAATGGGAGTACCACAGGGCTCAGTACTAGGTCCTATTCTATTTTTGATTTATATTAATGATGTACAATCTTTAACACTAAAGGGAAAATGCAAATTATTTGCTGATGATATCTTAATAACTTATAAAGGACTACGTGAAATGCAAATTATGGAAGATATAAATTGTGACTTGAACAAGTTATCGGACTGGGCTTTAACTCAAAAAATTATCATGAATGTGACTAAAACAAAATACTTAATCTTCCATAAAACAGCCCATAAGATCACAGCAGCTAACACTGTTACCCTAAAGGACCAAGCAATAGATTGAGTGAACTCAGCTAAGTATCTTGGTATAATATTAGACTCAACACTTTCTTGGAAAAGCCATATTGATTATGTAATCAGCAAAATTACCCCTTTGATGGGAATAATGCACAGATTAAGATACAGTAATTTTTCTCATCAGCAATTGAACTGTACATATTATACAATGGTCCACCCACATCTAACATACACAAGCTTTATTTCAGGAAGATGTAAGAAAGATTATATTAATAATTTGGGAATCCTACAAAAAAGAGCAATGAAAATCATGTATGGATTCCCCTTCCTCAAACCGTCACATGAAGTTTTTTCAGAGTCAAATATTCTGCCATTCTATAAACAAATTGTGTTTTCATCAGCAGTCTTTATGTATAAGCTAGACAGGAAATTAACCCACTCTACTGTTAACTTCTCCCATTTTTGTGAAATTCATAAATATGAAACTAGAGGATCATTAAGGATATATCCCTCTCACTCTAATTTTGTAAAGTATGGAGTAAAAGGCATAGACTCATCAATGTTTAGGGAATATATTTTGTTGGCTCCTGTTATAAAGAACTCTAAATCGGTTATATGTTTTAAGAAAAAACTGAAGGAATATTACTCTTAATATAATCTCTATATAACTTGCTTTAATTAATACAGTAATATATTGGTCCATATTTAATATTTTACAGCCATGCAATATCTGAATATACTTCTGAAAAACTATGATGCTAACATGTTTAAAAAAAAAAAAAAAAGCAATGATTTAGTTATCCAAAAATGTACTTGTCACTTTACAGAAAATGCTATTGTATATAAAATGTAATTATTGTGTCACCTTAAGAAAAATATATACTGTATTGTCCCCATCATGAGCCAGAGGCTCATGGGACCTTTTGTCATAAATAAATAAATAAATAAATAAATAAATAAATAAATAAAAAACTTTATCGTCCAGTCTCCATATGCTGCTATTTAGTGGCTGAGTGATGTCCCATTTATGAGATAGAAAACAAAGCAACAAAATCATGGGTTGGAACATGTTTTGAACTGAATACCAGTTATAGAATATAAAACTGGTTTTTAAAGTGTGTATTCATCCAGGATGGTAATATACGGTATTATATTATCAGGAAGCTGCCTCATTCATTGTGATTTTTCACCCAAAGGTTTGTTTCAATTTCTCATCAGGTTAATTTGGTTAATTTGTGATGCACTGCATGATGGGCAAAAAGGACATAACAATTGGATTTTTTTAGAAATGTATTTAATGTATTAAAATGGTACTTGGAATGCAATATTTCTTGATAATTTTTAAATGCAATATTTCTTGATAATTTTTTAATGCAATATTTCTTGATGATCCCAGTCACTCCATGTGAGATTTGTGTTGGACAAAGCAGAGGCAGGACAGGTTTTTCTCTGGGTACTCCTGTTTTCCCTGTCATCTTTCATTCCAGCAACGTTCTCCATTAACATCTCATTTCAGTCAGTCATTTATCATTGCCCCAGAGGAGTGCGACAGGGTTCGGCAGCCAGCACATTTCCTATTCTCGCCACTAGATGGGGCTTCACTCATTCCATTCCTGACCTGGTCGAATGACTGGAATCAGGCTGTGGATTTTCATTTCTTGATAATTTTTGAAGATTTTATTAATTTGCAATTCATTGCAAGATATGTAAAAAGAGCACACTTGGATTTTTGGGAGAAATGAACTATTAACATACTAAAATAGTATTCAGAATGCTATATATGTAATTTCTTAAGGTATCATTCATTACAACTTTTTTAAGCTTCATGTTTACAAAAAGAGGACAAGTTAAACCCTTGCGAGAATATAAGTTGTACATTAGGTCCTTCTGGTGCTAATTCCTACAAAGGAGATTTACATTATTT
Organism: Anabrus simplex; assembly: GCF_040414725.1. Taxonomy (NCBI): domain Eukaryota; kingdom Metazoa; phylum Arthropoda; class Insecta; order Orthoptera; family Tettigoniidae; genus Anabrus; species Anabrus simplex. The sequence goes on along the minus strand of NC_090268.1, from coordinate 401,413,659 downwards.
CAATGTCCCTCTTATTCCCTATCATTGAGTTGGTATCTGACAAACTTTTCATTTAGTGTTTCATGAGGTCTGTAAATGAAAGTTGCTTCCAAGATGACTTTGAGTCCAGAAGATGCTGCAAGAGCTGAAGCACTAATTGATGATGGATGCTGCTTCTGTTATGTTGTGAATGTACTGGAAACATAACCCACAACTGAGCATTAAGCTGTAGGGCATTATCAAGAACACATACCTTTTGTATATGGCTTGGATCAGGTCATCCGAGGTCTATGTCAAGCAGGTGCTAAGAGATCACCACATTACAGCTGTACAAGCTAGAAGGCAAGATCAATATTAATAAGTGGACAGTAAGAAGAAGACTAAAACCTGTCTTCAAAGAGACCTCTTGCTGGCTCCAATTAATGCGCCAGCCCATCTGCAGCTTGCTCGAGAACATCACAATTGGACGTAGGAGCAATGTCCTCTTCACTGACAAATCTAGGTGCACTCAGCTCTGCAGATGAAATGGAAAGGGTGTGGAGGAGACCTAGGGAGCGTTTGGCTACCTGTACCTTCTCGGCGACAACACCCTACGGAGGAGGTTCCGTCATGGTGCTGGGGTATATTGCCTGGTCTGAGCTGGTGTTCATCGAAAATGGGGTGCTAAATGCACACTAGTGCAGAGAGAAGGTTTTAGAACATGTCATACCTTTTACTCCCTATTGTGACCATTCGTGGACGCGTAGGATTCGAAATAATGATCTTCTTCAATAGGCCTCGACTAGAAATCAGTGGTTTGCGCAAGATTCCACTCAAGGGCATGGCCCTTCGACAAGAAACCGGTCACAACCTCAATAATTAATCAGAAACTGATGATTCTGCCTCACATCTCATTACTCTAGGTTCTTATATATATATATATATATATCAGACAAGAAATGATAACTACAATAAAAATTTGGAAGGGCATTAAATTTCAATAAACAATCTAAATTAAATATAATTATAATGATCTGAACAAGCAACACGTTTGGAAGATATTCTTATGCAAACCCTATCGCACTCTGTTCAATCAAAGTCCTTCTTGAAAGATTTGTCCAACATTAAATTCAAATATCACAATAACTCATTACACCTTTCGATACTTCATTTAAATAAATTATTAAATACTTTGGAAATTAGTTAATCAAGTCTTTAACTTCTTTTTAACTTATTTGTTCATTCAACTATCATTCACTTATATCCGCATCTTGTCTTCGCTGCTCTATCTGTTTCATTCTCAAAATATCTAACTAGCTATTGACAACTTGAATTTCCTAACAGTCCTTTAATGAAACATAGAATTGTCTCTAATGAACCATCATAATATATTTATTCAGTAACTAGATGATCATATGCCGTCATACACCTGGATGCACCGCCTAGCTGCACCTGAAATCAACTACTAACGACCGACATGATAAAATAATCCAATGGCGGAAAGTCAGCGCTGCGTCAACTCCTCTCCATAATGCTGAAAATAATGCTAATGCATAAATAGCTACCTTAAGCAGTACTACAAATACTAATTCACAATCACAGGTGACATTGGTAACAAATAATTCCATCTACAGTTCAGGCGTAATACTTATCGAAGATCCTACCTACAAATCCGCTCGTCTGTTCCACTATTTATGTTATACCCAAACTCGAACCGCGACGATTCATTCGCCCTCATCAGAAATCTCTTCGAAAACGCTTACAATTCCAGCATTAAATATATCACTCGTTTATCCATTACTCAACATATGCGGCAAGACACATCATTCAATAACACCATCCTATGTTGTGTAAGTAAATATTGGTCTTATTAGTGCTGTTTAGCCCTTCAAACTCAATAGACTTTCTCAATTTTAAGAGCATATCTCCAAGCTATGCTCACTATCTGCTTACTGAATGCTTTCTTCATACATGTATTGTAGGAAAAACAAAATTTTATTTTCATTATCTTACAATAATAAATGATTTTACTTTTTATAATTCACAGAGCTACCATATTACAACTTCATTACACCTGACTTTGACATTTGAGGATCTTCTCACCGCAATCGCTCTTTCATATTCACAGAACCTCACAAAGGAAAACATCCTGCAATTATTTACTCTATTAACACATGTGACATGTAACACATCACACCATATGCCTTCTAGATGATTGACCGTGCATGATTCCATGTTGATCCATGGCCTCCTCTAATGCTTTCTGGACTAAATACCATGTCTGACCTTTCCTCTTCTCAGTTGTTCATTTAATTACTCTTTATCGACATCTGCTTGTATCAGAATTATCCTTCTCTTAATTTTCCATACACCACGGGGTTCTGAGTTTGATTTTCCTATCTCCAACCGTAAGATCCACCATAAATTTGTGAGTTGTATTGGCTTTCATATACGATGAACATCTAAAACTAGCCATATACCGGCGATTCACATTACTTTTGTACTATTTACTTAAATCTGTTTTGACTTTCAATGATTCCTTAACATACGACCACCACATCATTGAAAGGTCATACTATATTGGAGAAAACTTTCTCACTTTTTTCGTATTTAACAAGTTGAGGATTTCCCCCTTGATCTTCCTTTCTTCCCAGGGTATTCAAAGCATTCTTTTGTACAAGTACATTTTGAAAGCTTCAATACACTTCTCAAGCCAAGGGCTGAGCATCCAGCCTTTGAAACTCAAGTTATGTGGGTATGTCATTTCTGTCCTTATTTTGCTGACATTTCTAAATCATGAACTTTGATGTGCATGCAATGGACTCTATTTAACAATATGCTTCATAAAACAACTACATTGTGCTCATCCAAAATGGAGAGGGGTTTACTACTAGGATATAGGGGCCGATGACCTTCGATGTTAGGCCCCTTAAAACAACAAGCATCATCATCATCATCACTACTAGGATGTAAGTTTTGCACACCAGTCAGTTTAAGATGCCTTAGCACATGATAATCAGAATGAAAATGCTACATTATCTGGGCATAATGATCAGGTGATACTCTATGATATGCCACTATTACTAGCAACGTTGCACATGAGCGAGCAACACAACAGTGCGCTGTGGTAGCACACCATCCAAGCTTTGCTGGCCACACTGCACAGTGTGATGCAAAAGTTGCTCACGACTGAACATATATTTCTTTGTTGATTTTCTGGTGACCTTTCGCTTGAAGGAAATAGAAAACACTGCAGCTCGCTTTTTGGTTCGGAGCAGAATGTCCTCTTCCAAATTCCCATAATTTATTTCGTGACACCCTGTCTTCATATTGTAATTTTTAAACTTTTGGTTGTTCATGTACCTGTCATACACAAAATAAAGAAATAAAGAAATTAGACTTCTCTCTTTTTGTGTTACAGGTATGTGCTCCACGGTGGAAGAACGACTACGTGAAGAATGACTCTTACGTGAATGGTGTCTGTTACTGGGTCAACAACACCAGAAAGTCTACAAGGACTTTCTATCCCCTCATTGACCTCAGTAAGATATTATCTGTCTCTTTTTCTAACAATTCTCCAAGATTAGAGCCTAATTATTAGCTGATGGTTCAGAAATAAGATTGCTTAGAAATCGATTCTCATCTATGGGTGAGTCCGTGGTGGTTCATTGTGAGATACTGGAATGGTTACACCACAGCTGGCCATAGAACTGCATGCTTGTGCTCCTGGCAGGGACGTTGACAGCATATTTAAAAGCAGTGGTCACAAAACATCACAAATTAATGACATATTGTGAACTACCTGTTCCACGCTGAGTGAGGCTGGAGGTAGGGGTCATCATGAGCCAGAATGCAGGGAAAGGCTGTGAACGCCATTTCTATCATTAGTGTCCACAACAAAGAAAAAACTAGAGAAAGAAGGAATGGAGATCTGTTTAGTTATTATTGGTGAGAAATAGAATCACGAATGATTGATAACATGATGGCAAACAGAATTGGCAGACATATAAATTTTAGGGAAAAGAGAACGGTATGTATAGGTACTTTAAAGAAGAAACAGGTTCCAGATAGAACGTAGTGGAGATTATTAATAAAGAAGGGGAGTGTATATGTAAGGACTTACAGAAGGTTTAAATATTTGGTCTACAGTATGTAAAGTTAATTGGATGTAAGGATAATGCCCACGTAGAGGAGATGACCAATAGCAGCAAAGTACTGAAATTTCCCAATGATAACAAAGACATTTACAAAACAAAGCTAAAAATGCAGCTGGAATTGATAAGATTTCTCGTGTAATGAGCACTCACCTACTTGACCTCATACAGCCGCTGCTGCCTCACACATCGCTGGACTTTCTCAACACGCCGCTACGTTATTGAATATGTAACAAGCACTCACCTACTTGACCTCGTATGCCCGCTGCTGCTTTGCACATTGCCCGACTTGCTCAACACGTCGCTACGTACTGAACTACCACTGGCTTACATCACTCGCCACGTCACTATGTGTTGTTTCTTGAAGACTTGTGTGCTTCACGAACCTTCTTTGCCCTATAAATTCTTCCCCCGACCGCTCGGTCTTCAATCCAGCACTGACACTGAGTGAGGTTGGAGGGTCATCCTACGAGTTCCCAGTAGTTTGCTGAGAAACTCTACTTGTCTTTCTTCAATATCGGGTGAGCAACAGAGTGTTTTTATTATTTTTATTATTATTATTATTATTATTATTATTATTATTATTATTATTATTATTATTATTATTATTATTATTGTTATTATTTGCCCAGTGGACTTTGTTGTGCGCGCGCATAACTTTAACTTCATGAGCATGGGCAGTTTAAATTATATATGAGTATTTTAACTTCATTATCTCTTTTTAAACAAAACAAAGGCACTGAGATGACGCATTGGGTGGTGAGGCGTGAATGATCAAATGTGGGCCTGAACTTTAGCAAGTAAACTTTGGAAAAAACTCTGGCTCTTCACATGGTTATGTGCTTGGGCGACTCCCGGTGTTGTGATCCCGCCCTGTTGTTCTCCCTCCTTGTTAGGCTGAGGCTTGGAAATTTGCAAGATCTTTTTTTTTATTGTCTTATGTAAATCCTTTGTAAATGGTCTAGGACTCCGTTGTAATTACGTCATTTTCATTCAAACGTTGTTGCTGTATTTTCAACACTGTGAAATACTGAGTTAATGTTTCTAGTGGAAAGACTATACTATTTTGGTTAAATGTTACACTTATTTTTTCTTGTTCCCTCCCTCAACACCTCATTAATCCCAGTTTGCTTCCAATTGGATTGCCCTTTGTTATATCTTTAAATAGTCGCAGTTGGGTATATACTCAAACTCACTGCAAACTGGTGTACAGTGATACAGTACATAGTCTGCCTGATATACTCTAATCGTAACACTAGGAATATTTGCTGTTTGCATGAAAGAGCTATACAACATGAATAGATAGTTGCTACAGTAGCCCCAGAGTATAAAAGAAAAAGTGATAAATACCATATAATAGGACCTCTCAAACGCCCAAAATCTTACATGTGCACTTACATGTGCAAAATGTGGACCAGAGTTCTTGTGCACAGTGCATCGGTCCCACTCGGCTCGGACCAACACTTCGTCTCTGGGCTACTCGGCTAAGCTCGGCTCAACTCGGCTAAGCTCGGCTCAACTCGGCTCGGATTTGGAATGCTACAGAGCAAGTGAGGAAGAGGGAGACAGGGGGAGCGAGTGAGACAGGCGTGAGGAAAGGGAGAGACAGCGCTATTGCTACATATCGAGGAGTGGGGGTCTGCACTCTGGTCAACAAAGCGAAGTCGTCCTTTGCACCGTGCACAGTCCATGCACCCTGAGAAGCCCTGCTGTATAAAGACGATAATTACCGGCCAGTCTGTTTGAGCTCTTTGAAAGCATTCTTTCTGATTGCATACTGATTTGCAAAATTACTAACTGGTTTGATAGAAGGCAGTTTGAGTTTTGGAAAGTTCATTCCAGTCAAGCTCAACTTACAGGATACCAGCAAGATATAGCAGATATTTTAGATTCAGGAGGTCAAATGGCCTGTATCGCTATTGACCTATCCAAGGCTGCTGATAGGGTAGATCATGGGATGCTGTTAACAAAATGAGGGCTATTGGACTAGAAAAAAGAATGGTATATATTCAAAACATTTTGTTGGAAATCACCCAGAATAAATCATACTGCTTAACTTTGGACCTTTTCCAGTTTTTTGTATCAATTAATCCTTGTAAGGGTCTCTAATTGAGGTCTTACCAGAGAGTTATACGCTCTTTCCTTTACATCTTTACTACGACCCCCTAAATTTCCCCATAATCATGTGAAGAGATCTGTAACCTTTATTTACAACATCAATGTTGTGAGCAGTTCTTTTCTTTCATAAATGTTACTATTTTCTGCTGTCCATCTTTCAACTTTGTCAAGATCTTTTTGCAGCTTCTCACAAAACTGTAACTTAACTTAGTACAGTACAACATCATCCACAGACAGTCCTGTCTGTAATTTCACTTCTAGACTCTTTATTATAGAGGTCCAATAATACTGCCTTGCAGAATCCTGTACCCATCTTAATCATTATAAGTACTATATCCCAATGCTTCACCTACTCTAATTCTCTGTTCTAAAACTTTAGTCATCCATTCAATCACTTCTTACATAGTACAATAGCCCTTGTTTTCATTGGTAGTCTCCCACGATGTACCCTATCAAAAGCCTTGGGTAGGTCAGTTGCGATACAATACATTTGAACTAAATAAATTTAAAAAAACTAACCCCATGGCACCACAGCCCTGAAGGAGCTTGGCCTACCAAGCGACCGCTGCTCAGCCCGAAGGCCTGCAGATTGAGAGGTGTCATGTGGTCAGCACGATTAATCCTCTTGACCATTATTCTTGGCTTTCTAGACTGGGGCTGAAATCTCACCGTCAGATAGCTTCTCAATTGTAATCACATAGGCTGAGTGGACCTCGAACCAGTCCTCAGATCCAGGTCAAAATCCCTGGCCTGGCCGGGAATTGAACCCAAGGCTTCCAGGTAAGAGGCAGGCATGCTATGCCTACACCACGGGGCCGGCTGAACTGAATCTAAAATATCTGTTATATCTTGCTGTAATCCTACATGTTGAGCCTCGCTGGAATAATCTTTCCTGAACCCAATCTGTCTTCTTACAAACCAGTTAGTACCTACTTTTGCAATATACATAACCAGAAAATGTTTTCCTATACCTTTCATGCAACACATGTCAGGCTGACCGGACTGTTATTATCTGCTTTATGTTTATCACACTTTCCTTAATTTTCCTGTGTTCACCTAGATTTCTTATTATCCTACACTTCCTACAACAAGACTAAAGATCTGGCCCTTCAGTGAGTGTGGAAGCTGGGAGGCAGAAACAAGCTCATCAGAGGTATTGGATATCGAAGAACTGGGATTAATCAATCATCAATGATCTGCATTTAGGGCGATCACCCAGCTGGAAGATTTCCTATCAATTGTTTACCTCGAATTTATATTTATTTATAATTGTTTACCTAGTTTTTAAAAATATTTTTAAGAAGCTTGGAAATGTATCAAACATTTCGCTTGATAATTTATTCCAATCCCTTACTCCTCATCCTATAAATGAATATTGTGTATGAATTTTTGTTATGAATGATGTCTGAGGAGAAAGCCAATCTAATTGAATTACAGACTATGAATCTCATTGTTTTATTGTTGAATCCGTATTGATGGTTGAACTTCTTAAAAAATTGTACCAAACTATTTTAATCCTCCTAGTCAATACTATATATTTTTACATCCAATTAAGATGAAAGTTCACACATAAATAGACATGTTTCGACCCGGCATTGGGTCATCCTCAGTAAGACATATATGATGCATTAAAAACATAGGAAACACACAAAATGAAATGTTAGTAAAACGTTTTTAAAATGCATGATGGAAGTTTAAAAAACTGTGCAATTTTGATCATTAATAATAATAATAATAATAATAATAATAATAATAATAATAATAATAATAATAATAATAATCGTATAGCCTCAGCTACCATGTGCAGACATTTCAATTTGATGCCATCTGGCTATTTGCTCGTCAATTTCGACGTTCTGTTTTACTCTAGGCTCACTAGATGGCAGACCGAATTAACCAAAACTCTCTTGGGCGTCTATGGCTGAGATTTAATTAATTTTGTCGGGTAAACACCAAATGTGTCACCAGAGATCTTTTACATGCTGACATCGTATGACATGGAGTGTCTAATGGACTTTTTTCTGCCCTTCAAAAATCCGACTACCTCTGCCGGGTTTGAATCCGCTATCTTGGGATCCGGAGGCCGACACTCTACCAACTGATCCACAGAGGCAGATATTTTGATCATTGAAACAGAAAGACTTCCAGCTCAAGACTGTTTTAACTTATAAAAACCATTCATTTGATCAAATCATCCAAAACAAAGCCTTACACAAAGTTACACAACAGATCCAAGAAACCTCACAGAACATCTTACCAGCATTCATACTGATGAGAGAAAAAGTGAGAGTGAATTTCCAAATACAATAGATGACACAGGATTTCCTTTCATTTTCAGGTAAACGAGGATTAAATGGCAAAAAGTACTACATTTTTGGAGAGGCTGGAATATCAGTACACATAGGAAAGGTATGTAAACAAATACATTTAATGGGTAATATTACCATCGCCAGCTGTTACCAAGCGTGCAGAATTCCACCTTGCACAAATTACATCTCTACCATGGAAATACCTAAAGCAAAACATCCTCAATCAAAATTTGTTAGATCTTACAGTGGCAAGAGTTCTGTCTCATGGTATTAGATGCATACACCAGAATGGTGAAGATTCATTTATTTCACTCATAGAAAGTTATTTTTCACTGAACTGCTCAAATATGATGGTCATTATTGTATTCATTTTGTAACCTATATCCAGTGCTAATTTTAGCCTTCAAACAACTTTGTTTTCTTGGTATCACTGTGAAAATTAACACAACTCATAGCACAGCCAACTTAATGTGTCGCTTCAGGTAGCTCAGCATACATCTAGTTGGCCATGCTCAGAGATTTATTGTTCAAACTTGTGCAGACTGCAGAAGTGTGGCAAAGATCATATAATCATATAATCACTTCACTGAAAGAAACGTATTTTTCTTTAAAAGGTTCAAAAATTCTGGTCATGAAAGGTTCATGGCATTTTGACATAAATATGTCTTATGGTCAGGGCTCATCCAAAAATTTGTGGAACGTAACGCAACAAAATGTGTGACATGTAACTATAGCAACCGTGCATACTATATCTTATGGCTGGTTACCATATGAAATTAGCAGCCATAGATGAATGGCCATGACGAGGAGACATATTTATGATCATCTCATTTTCACAAAGGGAAAAGTAATTTATTTTTCTTGTAAAGGAGAGGTAATACGTTATATCTGGTGGCAATTTCAATTGTTAAAACATTCTCATCTTCTCAAAATCACTGTGAAAGACAGACAAAAATTAGGGATTTTATATATATTGTCAGCAGCGGCTGCTACTCGATCCGAAGTATACAAATTCTCCTGCTTACAATCCACTAGCACTCAGTTCTGTTTGTGCTTGTACTTCTGATGATTGAACAAAACATTTCTAGCATGAAACATACATCCACATAGATCGCATTCGATGGATGGGGGAGGACGAGGCTGCATCTGATGAAGTATGAGTAAATATCATTTAACCTCTTCATGTCTGTGATGCTCTTGCTCAAACAGTTCAACAACTGTAGAGGTGGTTTGCGCCAAAGCGAGCAATCCTTGTTAAGTGTTTTCCAGGCTTGAGGGTTGATGTTTGCGATCATGGTTTGTTTAAGCTGGTCGTTATAATGCTTCAAAGATATTTGATAACTAACAGAGTGTATCTGTCATTGACAAGCCAATAATTGACAATGTTACCAACTGCATAGGCTCTCCACGGTATGCACTAGCCTTGCGTCTTGGTAGGTGTGCTGAGTACCAACTGATGAGCCCAACTTAGCACGAGGGCGAAACGCAGGCAACCAAGAATGAGTTAGCTGGAAAATTTATAATGTCCAATAACAGACCATTATATTGGTATTATAAATTTACTCATTCAGGACAAATATTTCATATTCCCTATGGGAATCAACATCTATATCATCTGATGGCCAGGCAGGCGTCAATTTTTGGAAATGAGACATAGTCTCTCATAGTGCATTGGCACTGCTGGTGGCTTCAGGTAGCCTATGCAGTGGCCTCCACGGCATCATCAATCAATACATACATCTCTCTACAAGTGGGCATCGTTTTCTCTTCAGCAATCTTTTTTTCGGCCAGGTGGCCTTCACCTATATCTGCTACTCAGCCGACCTCAATTAGCAAATCAGTTGACGCCTCGTTGGCTGTCAACTTCCCCACGACCATGGCTTTTTGCATAATTCCCGGCGTGGATCTTGCCATCCCCGAAGATGGCATCTTCGACGACCTTTGTGCCGCTGGCCTTCCGGTCCAGAATGTCTATCGACTGGTTGATGGCCTCACCTCTACACCTTCTTCACAGATTCTGGTTCATCTCAGCGACGAGGCCGCCCTTCAACGTCTTTACACTTCAGGCGCAACGATTTACTGTCGGACCTATGCAGTGGTACCAACCCCTCCATACATTGAGGACCAGCTTTTTGCCAACCCAACCCTTGTCCCAACTGTCAATGAGTCTCCATTTCAGACGATGCTTCTGCCCTCAACTCTCACCATCCCGACAACCACCACAATACTATCCATCCTTCTGCCTTCCTCACTTCCCATCACCACTGTTACCACTTCTCGTCCCTCCTCTGGTATGTCGTCCTCTCTCCCTATTTCTGCGCCCCCTGCCTTTCAGCAAGTACCTGATAACCCGCCGGCCCCGTCTGTCGCAGTTACGCCACCGCCATCTCCGCCAGCTAGCACCGCACAGCAGTCATCATCGACCCAGCCGCCTTCACCGCCCACTTCTGCCGTGTACAGCTGTGTGCTCCGTGGAATCCCTCCAGAATTCTCCGACAGGGACATCTTCCAAGAACTCCGTGCAGCCGGCGTTCCCATCCGACGAGCCATTCGGATCCGGAATGCCTCCGGCCCAACTTTTATGGTACGCCTCCAGCTGGCTACATCCGAAGCAGTTCAACAGCTCATCGCCACCGGTGCCCGTGTCCACGACCATTTTTATCGCGTCGAGCCCTCTCTTTCCCCGCCTTCACCTGATCGCCAGAGCTCAGATCATCCATATCGTCGCCCCCGGCCAATTCCTCTTCCCATTTTTCCACCTCCACCAGTATGCCCACCCCCTCCTCCTAACGGCTTCCTCCCTTCTCCCCTTCCAACATTTGACCTCCTCCGTCTTCTCACCGCTTCCCTCCATCTTCTTACTTTACACATCTACCCCGACACTTCCTTCTAAACTCCACTTCCTCCCTTGCATTTCACATTTTCCCTCATGCATAACTGGTATCTTGATAACACATGTATTTGTAATCACATTGTTGTACTTACCATTTGTAAATCTGTGAATAAAGCTCTAGATGACCTACACACCCTTAACCTCATCTCCTTAACTTATCCATTCATACTTAGGCATAGGCACAATTCCCCTCCCATCTCCATCTCCTACATATTCACATCCTTTTCCCACCTCCTTCTTCCGTCACATCTCCCCAACCCGCCTGCATCTCTTGGCCAGGGAGAGGGCGTTACCTTCTAAGTGGCCCGCCCCACCCCTTCAGGGTGGGGAATGAAAGCATTGTTAGTTAGTTAGTTAGTTAGTTAGTTAGTTAGTTAGTTAGTTAGTTAGTTAGTTAGTTAGTTAGTTAGTTAGTTAGTTAGTTAGTTAGCCTCCACGGTATGCACTAGCCTTGCGTCTTGGTAGGTGTGCTAAGTACCAACTGATGAGCCCAGCTTAGCACATGAGGGCAAAATGCAGGCAACCAAGAATGAGTTAGCTGGAAAATTTATAATGTCCAATAACGGACCATTATATTGGTATTAACTACAGTACTGCCGCTGAAGTCCTACTCGTAGACACACCACCTAGTTCTTCCTGTGGAATTCTGTACCTGCCAGTTTCACAGAGTTACTCAACTAACACACCTCGCAAGTAGAAAGTGCACAGCTATAGACATTCTTGCCATGGGCGCCCATATGACAGTTTGTAGGAGGGGCAGACCTGGGGGTATGTGGTATTTTTCATATTTTGGAAGATAAATGGGGACTTGTATGTATTCTGCGGTAGAATAACCCACGGTATCCCCTGCCCGTTGGTGGGGGATGGTACTACCGCTTCTATGTAATACTGAATTTAAATCATTTTCTTGAAAGGAAAACACCTGACTACACTAGATTTTTGCCTTTCCCTGAGAGCTAGGAAGGGCCGCGGTCCCACATTGCCCCCAGGTATGGGCGCCCTTGATTCTTGCTTGCTATGTTTACACAATAGGAAAATTCAATCCTCATATGGCAGCAGCAGCAGCTGTTCCTACTTACTTTTGTTCTTGGTTTATCGTAGTACCGGTAGGGATGTACATCGCCAGGATCTGAAAAGGCAATCATAATAGAGAGATTTATCGTTAAATTGAGAGGAATTTTCACATTGAATAATGCTGGAATTGGAATATTTTATCATTACAGAGGGGATTATCATTGTATCAGTAATTGGTGTATAGGGATTTCATTGTACAGTATATAATGTATGCAAATTGAAATATCCTGTGATAAATGATCCTTTCTCTTCCAGGTTGAAAAAAATATTCAACTTTAATAAAATATTGTTCATTTTCAGAATGCTCATGAACTTCTTATTGGTGCTCCTGGAGTGTTCGACTGGACGGGTGGGTACATTTTTCACTGTGAATGGTAATGGTGTTCATTCGTACACAGAGAGGAGTTACCCATTACACTGATGTGCGATAGTCACCAATGTGATTAACATCTCAAGACATAGGTGAAGCAGAGAAATTATTTTGTTTTTGTAATGGAAAGAAATAAACAAACGAGGTGCCTAGTGCCACCAAATCCATTTACCTGCATTTTTGGCAAATTGTAAAAAATGTCCAGATTAAATCATTATCCACAGTAACATAGATTTAACATTGAATTTTTAAATTAGCCTTTTAGTGAATAATTGTCAAATATAGAAGTCTTATGGAATATGGTTTTTGAAAAATCTAAGGAGCAAAGTTGATGATATTTGGATGTGATGGTGTTTGATACTGAAATGGAATTTAGCGGGTTCTGAAACAAAGGACTGAAAGATTTGAACATATGGGTAATGCTGGAAGAAGTTCTATTACCAGCATAATACAATAATCATATTTAATAATTAATGGTTACTAGTTTAAATTAATTTAGCTATCCGACGACCAAGTTCTATTACCACCTTATAAAGGAATGTGTCACTTAATTACAACAGAGTTCAAGAAGTATTATCGGTATGAAAATGACACTTAGTTATTTTACACTTTTTGGTACATCTGCATCCATTCCTTCCTCATAAACTACTACAACATCTTCATTTCCTTCAGTCTGAAGTCCTAGTTCTTCCTGTTTTTCTAAAGCAGAATAAAAACTGTAGCAGCTCATTATTCCTGATTTCTTCTCCAAAATGTTTTGATCATAATCATGACACCTCACTTAAACAGAACAAAAGGCTTCAACAGGTATTAACGTACAGTGTGACATGCAGACTAGCAGTAAACACATATGCAGTGCATGCTGGGAAATCATTGGAAACATGGAATTCTGTACCTGCCAGCTTCACAGAGTTACTCAACTAACACACCTCACAAGTAGAAAGTGCATAGCTACAGACACTCTTGCTTGCTATGTTTACACAATAGGAAAATTCAATCCTCATATGGCAACAACAGCTTGAAGAGCTGCTATTACCTGCGTAATACAATAATCACAACATCTAGTAACATGTGGACTAGCAGTAAACACATAGGCAGTGCATGCTGGGAAATCATGGGAAGCACTGATTGGCTGTCAAGGATTTGGTGGACTTTAATACTATAAATGTCACTACAGGTGTTGAATATGGCAGATATTGAAACTCAGCCTCATCTTTGAATGCACATTCTAATGGAATATGTTGGATTTTGATCCAAAATCACTGTTGCATTGACTTCCTCAGGGTAAAAACTCTCAGTAGTGACGTGTAACTCCATTAATTCAAAAAATGTATTTGGTGGCTTTTGATACTAGGCACCTCAAATAATGGATCAAGGTCACGTATAGAAATACAGGCACATGAAATGGAACAGATATTTATATGAATACAACAACAGGTCAGTATGGAGATAGCAACAGAAGGAGAAGACAAGGACAAAGTTGGAAACATAAAAGCACAAGAACAGTCTCCAAATTTTTATGCACTGCTGTCTTCACACATATGGCTCCCCCTTTCATCATTCTGAGTTCTTTCACATCCATTTCACCTTGGCCCTTGAAAAGCTCCTTTCTGCTTTCAGCTTCATCAGGAAGACAGGCATCAGCCCTCAATGAGGGGCCACCTGGACAGATCTTCAGCCTTTTTATGGGGAGTGTAGGACAAGATGTTGGATAAAAACAGAAAAAAGCAAGAAATAAGAAAAAGTAAAAGATCAGGAACACAAAGACCTGTCCTATAACACCTTTTCAAGTTGCAATCTTTCTGTACTGGGTGGTCCACCAGCCCCTCATGATCCAGTTTTATGCAACTTGCCACTTTTGCTACAATTCTGAAACACATTGGTCCCTCTCCTAAACCAAGTAATATAACGAGATGTGTGGTTACGGGCTATAAGACTGCAAGAATCATGAGTGCCACTATTAATTCATTATGGGTACCTTGAATGAACTGTGAAACAAGCACAGATACAAAGAACATGTTGTACCTTACAACAGGAGGTGGATACACAGACCAGGAGCAGGTATTGCGGATAGGCTAAGAATTGTGCCCTGCATGTCAAGCCTCACAGTAGCTCATATGGCAAGGTGGGAGCTGTGATAATGGACAGTGTTCAAAGATTTGAATGCCATACAAATGTTTTTTCTAAACACCAATTGTGTGGGATGTGGTAACGTTGCATACTTCATAGCTTCCACAGACTGATTTGTTTATTTGGCCTGATAAAGAGACATATGTCTTGTGGCATAGGGTATGGAGCCAGAGTGGATGAGGATAAGGAAGTGATGGACTATGGCTAGGACACAGGCAACCAGTTAACTACATCGTACGTGTTCCAAGCTTCATAGACCACAGGTGGGGCAAAATGTGCCTCATTGGAATAATAAATACATGCGATGGCAGGTAGGTATATAGCTGCATGAACTCCCCCCTTTGAGGCAAGTCACACCACAACACAAAACTTACTCACTGCCTCAGGATGTTTTCCAGTAATGAGTATGTGGATATGTTACTCATCTATGGAGAAGCTAGACAAATAGCACACCAGGCACAATGTCTGTATCTAGAATGCTGTCTGAATAGACGACAACCATAAGGTATTACATTTCAGAGTGTGGAAAGACATCTGGGGGCTAATGCATCCCTGGGAAGGACACGACTGTTCAAGATCATCCTGTGATGTCTGCTCACAATGAAGAGGACTTGGACGCTATCCAGCATAACCGTACACTAGCACATTGGCCATTGCACAGGAGATGAACATCACCCAGGCATCTGTTATTCAGATATTGCATACCCAGCGGTTTTATCCATACTATTTGTACTTTATACCAGGAGCTCCATGGTCATGATTTCGAAGTCTGAGTGGCGTTTTGACAATGGATCCTACATGTGGACACTGATAATGCCTTTATGGCAACCATCTTATTTAGAGATGAAGCATGGTTCCACAAGTGGAACCATTAATTGCCATAATATACATTACTGGAGTGTGAATAATTCCCACTGGGTATGACAGGTACAGTAGGGCATGAACGTATTGTGTAGCATCATGGATGATCACCTCATTAATCCCCATTTGTTCGAGGGACCTCTGATGGGAAAACGCTATCTGCGGTTTCTTCAAGATGAACTATCACCGTTCTTGGAACGTGTTGCCACTCCTTAATCGCTGCATGAGTTTCAACATGACAGAGCTCCAGTTCACACAACAGTGCTTGTCTAGCACCATCTCCAAGTGACATATCCTCATAAACAGAGAGGAAGGGGAGGGCCTAACCCCTGGCCCATCAGATTTTTTCTGGTTTTTTTTCTGTGTAAAAGCAAAGCAAAGTCACCTTCGTACAGGCCATGAGGGCCCTTGGAGGAGTGGAAGGTAAAGGCTTCCACCATTGTTAACCTCGGCACATGATGGGGTAGAGTGGTTAGCTCTACGCCCGGCCGCCTTTGCCCCCAGGAATTAACCTGGTACTCATTTTTGGTGTAGGCTGAGTGAACCTCAGGGCCATATGCACCTCCGGAAGTGGAAATCTCGATTCTTAAATTTTACAACTTCCTGACGGGGATTCGAACCCATGTCCTTCCGGGCGAACTGAGCACGCCTTTACCGCCTCGGCCAGGCAGCCCCCTTTTTTTTTCTGTGTGGCCATGTAAAACAACTGGTGTATGCACAGGAGCTGGCTAATCCTGGTCACCATAGACAGATCATCATTGAAGCGTGCCAATACGTTACACCAGAAATGTTGCAATGTGCCAGATGGTACTTGCATCATCATGTGCAGCTCTGTATCAACCACGGAGATCATCAGTTCCAGCAGGTGCTGTATTAAACAATGTAGGTAACTGCAATCCTGTCACATGTTTCCTAACCTCTTCCAACCGAGCTCCAAACCGCATGCCACCGCACCAATGGCCCTTTTCAGGACCAGATAAACAAATCAGTCTGTGGAAACTATTAAGTATGCAACCTTGCCACATTCCAGGCAACTGGCTGTACAAAACAAAAAGAAAACTGTGCAGGATTCGAACCTCCTGACCCTTGAGCACTGTTCACTTTCAGATCTCCTCCAACTGCACCCATGCCTAGTGAGCTATTGCGAGGCTTGACAAGCAGCAGGCAGTTCCCAACCAATACAGTACCTGTTCCTGATCTGTGTGTGCATCTCCTATTGTAAGGTATATATTGTTCATATCTGTGCTTATTTTACGGGTTCATTCAGGCTACTCATAATGAATTAATAGTGATGCTCATGATTCCTGCTATTTTCTAGCCCATAACCACAGATCTCGTTATATTATCCCGGTTTGGGGAGAGGGACTGATGTACACTGACTGACAGAGCAAATGCAACACCAAGAAGGAGTGGTCAGAACTTTATGCCAATTGCAGGGTAGACTGACGTCACTGAGGTATGCTCATGATGTGAAATGCGCCGCTGTGCTGCGCATGTAGCGAACGATAAATGGGACACGGCGTTGGCGAATGGCCCACTTCGTACCGTGATTTCTCAGCCGTCAGTCTTTGTAGAACGTGTTGTCGTGTGCCACAGGACACGTGTATAGCTAAGAATGCCAGGCCGCCGTCAACGGAGGCATTTCCAGCAGACAGACGACTTTACGAGGGGTATGGTGATCGGGCTGAGAAGGGCAGGTTGGTCGCTTCGTCAAATCGCAGCCGATACCCATAGGGATGTGTCCACGGTGCAGTGCCTGTGGCGAAGATGGTTGGCGCAGGGACATGTGGCACGTGCGAGGGGTCCAGGCGCAGCCCGAGTGACGTCAGCACGCGAGGATCGGCGCATCCGCCGCCAAGCGGTGGCAGCCCCGCACGCCACGTCAACCGCCATTCTTCAGCATGTGCAAGACACCCTGGCTGTTCCAATATCGACCAGAACAATTTCCCGTCCCGTCGATTGGTTGAAGGAGGCCTGCACTCCCGGCGTCCGCTCAGAAGACTACCATTGACTCCACAGCATAGACGTGCACGCCTGGCATGGTGCCGGGCTAGAGCGACTTGGATGAGGGAATGGCGGAACGTCGTGTTCTCCGATGAGTCACGCTTCTGTTCTGTCAGTGATAGTCACCGCAGACGAGTGTGGCGTCGGCGTGGAGAAAGGTCAAATCCGGCAGTAACTGTGGAGCGCCCTACCGCTAGACAACGCGTCATGGTTTGGAGCGCTATTGCATATGATTCCACGTCACCTCTAGTGCGTATTCAAGGCACGTTAAATGTCCACCGCTACGTGCAGCATGTGCTGCGGCCGGTGGCACTCCCGTACCTTCAGGGGCTGCCCAATGCTCTGTTTCAGCAGGATAATGCCCGCCCACACACTGCTCGCATCTCCCAACAGGCTCTACGAGGTGTACAGATGCTTCCGTGGCCAGCGTACTCTCCGGATCTCTCACCAATCGAACACGTGTGGGATCTCATTGGACGCCGTTTGCAAACTCTGCCCCAGCCTCGTACAGACGACCAACTGTGGCAAATGGTTGACAGAGAATGGAGAACCATCCCTCAGGACACCATCCGCACTCTTATTGACTCTGTACCTCGACATGTTTCTGCGCGCATCGCCGCTCGCGGTGGTCCTACATCCTACTGAGTCGATGCCGTGCGCATTGTGTAACCTGCATATCAGTTTGAAATAAACATCAATTATTCGTCCGTGCCGTCTCTGTTTTTTCCCCAACTTTCATCCCTTTCGAACCACTCCTTTTTGGTGTTGCATTTGCTCTGTCAGTCAGTGTATTTCAGAATTGTAGTGAATCCAGCAGGTTGCATAAAACTAGATCGCAAGGGGCGGGTGAACCACCCAGTATATGATTTGTTTGGTTTTAGAGAGTCATTAGTCAAGAATACAGAATTCATTGCATCTTGAATATTATATTTTCTTCAGTACTACTGTACAAGCAAAAATATGTAGAATATAAGACATCAATAGTCAATCCTATAGTATTCCAAACATTTGTGAAGGTGTGTACTTTTAATTAAATTGGTTATTAATCAATCTTAATGCTATACTTATCCCATTCTGTTCCAGGGGCAGTGCTGAGATACCGATATATGGAGAAAATAAAAACTTTTCCCAGTTTTCCAGATTTACCAAACCCTATCTACTCAAAAATGAGTGACTATGGATACTTTGGTATGTAGGCCTATGGTAAATTACTGCAGTTGTTTGTGATATTTCATTTAGTACTTAATAACACTGTGGTGATCAGGCCTTCTATTTCTTCCAAGCCCACTTTTCCAGCTGGATGCCTTTCCTGTTGCCTATCTTATGTGGAGAGATGTATTCACTATTTAAGTGGTCCTCAAACAGTGGCCTTTGGTTCAGAGGGCTCCAAATTCAATTCTTGGCTGGTTTAGGGATTTTAGCTATGGTGTGTACTTTTAATTAAATTGATTATTAATTAATCTTAATGCTATACTTCTCACATTCTATTCCAGGGGCAGTGCTGAGATACTGATATATGGAGATATGGAAATGTTGCATTATTTTAATATCATTTTCAATGATGCAGACACAGCTATTGCATTTCTTGTGATTTGTTTTAAAAATTGTATTTCATTTCATGATCTTGTTTTATATATTCTGTGCATTAAAAAGAATGGTTTTCAATCAATTAAAATTGCCTGAATAATTAGGCAATACTGTACTCATATTTTTTAAACCTATCATCATCATAATTAAAGAAGAAAGCAGATGATATATTCTGACCCTTCAAAGTGTAGAGTTATCTGAGTAGGTAAAGAAAGGACCAATGTTGCTTAAAGTTAATTTTAAATTTAAAAATAATGACATGTTATTGAGGCTAACATTTAACATTCAGTGAAACTTCATACAAACAGGAAATGCTGTGTTATGGATGCAGACATAAACTATTACATTTCTTGTGATTTGTTATAAAAATTGTATTTCATTTCATGATCTTGTCTTATACATTCTGTGCATTTAAAAGAACAGTTTACAATCAGTTAAAATGGCCTTAATAATTAGGATACCTAGGGGTACATCTGAGACTTTTAATGGTGTATGTGAGCAGCCTTCAAGGGAAGTTTTGAAGAAAAATTAAAATATGGAAAGAAATACGAATAAAGTTAAGTATATATACTTTAAAAAGTCATTATATCACTGACCGTGCCATCAAATTTATGATCCGTTTTTCAATAACGTATCC
The DNA here is from genome assembly GCF_040414725.1 of Anabrus simplex. Lineage (NCBI taxonomy): Eukaryota > Metazoa > Arthropoda > Insecta > Orthoptera > Tettigoniidae > Anabrus > Anabrus simplex. The sequence goes on along the minus strand of NC_090268.1, from coordinate 401,393,564 downwards.
ACGCAAGGGCGGGTTTTCATCCATGCTGTACCGGTATCTAAACAATAAGTACAGTGCCACCCATCCGAAAACTGTCACGCCATGCAGGTACACCCATCCCACTAACATTTTGATTATTTGTAATCTCTGAATTCCAGTGTTAAGGTTAGTTATTCATTCTTAGTTATTATTTTGGTATTGAGGATAACGTCTAATGTTTAATCATGAATGAGGGGTAAAATTTTATAGAAGTTTGAGAACCTCTGCACTATTGCATGTCTGTGTGGGGGTTTGTAGTGCAATGTCTTTATCTAAATGAAGATTTGTATGAAGATGAAAACAAAAACCCAGTCCTGAGCTAGAAGAATTAACCATATTTCGCTAAAATCCCTACACCAGCCAGGAATTGAATTTGGAGCCCTTTGAACCGAAGGCCACTATGCTAACCATTCAGCCAAAAAGCCAAACCAGATCGTTTTACTTACTGCAGACTATATCTGAGTTATGTAGGGTGTATCTGGGATTATGTTACAAGTTTTCCAGGATGATAGAGGAGATCAGTATGGACAGTTTTCATAGAGGAACCCATGTTTGGAAATACCTTGTTTTTATAGGTTGTTTTTTTTTTTTTTTTTTTTGCAAGTTGCTTTACATCGCACCGACATAGATAGTGACGATGGGACAGGGGTGGGAAGGAAGCGTCCATGGCCTTAATTCAGTTACAGCCCCAGCATTTGCCTGTTGTGAAAATGGGAAACCACGGAAAACCATCTTCAGGGCTGCCGACAGTGGGGTTCAAACCCACTATCTCCCAAATACTGGATACTGGCCGCACTTAAGCAACTGCAGCTATCGAGCTTGGTATTTGGTAGTTAAGGGCCTTTCCAAATATCATTATGAATTTCTAATTACTAATGCAAAATACACTGAATTAACATTACCGCCGGTCACCACTGATCTGTATATAGGGCAGTCACCCATATGGCAGATTCCCTATCAGTTGATTTCCTTAAGTAATTTCAAAGAATTTGCAAGTTTATCAAACACCTTCATTGGTAAATTATTCCATTCCCTAGCTCCTCTTCCTATAAACAAATATTTGCCCCAATTTATCCTCTTGAATTGAAACATTATTTTCATATTATGATTTCCTTAAGATTGGCGTTCTTTGAAGTTGAACATGTTGAAAAAGTAATTTGTCACAATTTTTCAGAGGGCTGATACTAGACACAATGCGGAGATGTTAACTTCATTTTTTGAAAGTTTTGTATTTCTAGTATAGCTGGTTTCAGTGGATATTCTTACTTTTCTCTTTCAAAAATATTAGCAATTCAATGGTATGTTGTTCTAGGGTACTCGGTGGGATCTGGCGAGTTTGAAAAGAACAGACAACTGTATGTGAGTGGAGCCCCCAGAGCAGCAGGTCTCAAAGGCAAGGTCAGTTGTTCTTTTGATCTGAGGTATTTTAGTATCACATTTGACTCTGACATCCTTGGATCCTTAATCCACTGAAATCTTGTTAAATGATTTGTATGGAGACCTATGAATCTTACTAATATAATAAGAATGCAGGTTTGTCCGTACATTTGTTCTTTAGTCTGTGATCACTTGCATGTATTTTTGTCACACCATCACTCCTGTGTTAGATTTTATCTAACATATTCTGGTCAGAATTGTTTTTGTTTATGTGAGATGAACAATTGTATGGAGCCCATTAAAAACTTCATATTAGAGCCTGTATTGTCAAAATATCAACTTGTGAAAATTTGAATTTATAATTCCACCTTTACAATACTTTAATTGTCTTTATTAAAAAGACTACATTAAATTATACTTGTGATTTAATGTAGTCTTTTTAATAAGACAATACAATTAAAGTATTGTAAAGGTGGAATTATAAATTCAAATTTTCACAAATTGTATGGAGCATTCCTAGGTGTACTATGTGGGACATCTGAATCGGAATTCCTGTCACCACCTGAATAATTGCCCTCGGCATCTTCTTCTAACCACTTCAAAATAAGTGCTTCCAACATAATTCTGTAACACACGAAAGAAAAACATTGCTGTATTACTGCTTATTGTTGCCATCAAGAACATACCTAGAGGGGGATTTTTCATCCCCCTCCCCCATATGGGAGGTTCTGGAGCAAATTGCCACATAAGGCAGTCTATACTTACAACCCCCATCACCCCTCACTGATATTATTTCCTGGGTATGCACCTGGTCGCCATCATTATAATCACTATAATTATCTACGGATGGAAACAACACATCATTAGACTTAAAATTATGTGGACCTACCTCTCACACACAATATGGATTGGAAGGTACAGTCAACACAATACGACCATACTGATAAACAACTTATATCATACTCATAAGGAAACAGTAACTAGAAATTGATTGTATACAGCACAGCACAGCACACCACAGATTAACTTCAACTTGCACCAGACAGTGATTGTTGCAATATAAGCAGCATGAGCAGAAACTGACACCATCACTCCCACAGTAGATTTTATCTAACAAGCCACGCAGTTGTTAGGAAATATTCCTGTTGGCAGCCTAATGACTTCCTGCTATGTCTTGAACCGATAACATACACTAACATACAGGTCAAAGAAAGTATATCAATTACATGAAGGAGGTTTGGCATCAATACACCAATTACTACTAGAAATACACCATTGTTAGATCTTTTCTAACAGCTTAAACAGTCGTGGGTTAGTCACAATTTTTTCAGAGGGTTGATACTAAACACAATGATATCTGTCATTGTTTGAAAGTTTTATATTTCTGTCTCTCATTTTGTTTAGATTTTAAACTCAAAAACTGCTAATCCATTTTTTTATGAAACTTACCAATATTAAAGTAGGCACATGACCTGTATTTCCCTACACTTGATTTTATCTCAATCCATTTAGTAGGAACTGGGGGAAGATTTTCAACTTTGAGAATATCACCTCTCAACCAGTGAGAAGTGAACGATGAGTTAAATGATTTTCCATGCAGCCCTCCGGTATCATGGTTAGGTCCACTGTTGGTTTCTTGCTAACAGCAGCAGATTTCTTTAGTACTGTCTTGCCTTCTACTTGCTGTGTAGAATGCAGAGCCATTTGAACTAAGCTCTTCATTATCTTTTACATGTGCACTGACTGTGAGATGGTGTCTGCTTTACACGCAGAAGGTCTCCAGTTCAATCCCGGGTGGAACCACTTTTGAGATTTTTATACGGTGTTAATAATAAAATATTAGTCCTGATTTCATGTTGTATTTATTGTGTTGTAGTAGTTTGGACCTGGAGAAATAAATAAATCATAATATCATTCAGTTTACAATTTAAGTTTGGAACATTTTATTCCCAAAATGAGCATTATAAGTTTAAAAAATTAATACTGAAGAGCTCAGGGGACCATTTAAATTTCACCTCAGAAAAATGAATAACATTTACAAAGGTATTCTTATAAAAGTAAACTATTTATCATGATATTTGCCATTAACGATAGCCAAACAGTTTTAGTTGATCTCAATAGGAGGAAGAAGAAATATATTCATTTCATATATAGAAAGCTTACATCTCTAAACTTGCATGGAATATTACTGCTATGAGACTTGTTGATAACTTCTCACTATAACACCTGCGGTTTGAATTTCAGTCGATCCTTACGAGTTCTTTTTTATCACTATTTCACTGAGATCTTTGATGGTAATTTGCTTATACTCATACCTACAAAAACTCTAGCGCCGCACAATTTGTGACTTCAGTTTTAATGGTATGCCAGTGAGGCTCCAGTACGTAGCATTCCAATCAATCAATCAATCAATCAATCAATCAATCAATCAATCAATCAATCAATCAATCAATCAAACAATCAATCAATTTCCATTTAGGGCAGTCACCCAGGTGGCAGATTACCTGTCGGTGGTGTATCTAGTCCTTTCTTAAATAATTTCAAAGAATTTGGAATTTTATCGAACATTTACCTTGGTAAATTATTCCAAACCCTAACTCCTTTTCCTATAAACAAATATTTTCCCCAATTTGTCCTCTTGAATTCCAACTTTATCTTCATATTAGGATCTATAGTACCTTTAAAAACACCACTCAAGCTTATTTGTAGACTAATGTCATTCCATATCATCTCCCCACCTACAACTTGGAACATACCACTTAGTCAAGCAGCTCGTCTCCTTTCTCCCGAGTCTTCCCAACCCTAAGTTTGCAATATTTTTATAACACTACTCTTTCATGAGAAAATTCTCTCCTGCATCCCACCCCTTTCCAAACCACAGGATTATTATTGCCATTATAGACCATGTCAAGTAACTGGAATTAAATTTCTGAAAGTTTTTTTCTTTTTCTTTTTTTTTTCCAGCTTAGAATTCCTACATTCTTTCTCTGGTAGTCTGTCCCGTTTTGTCAATTCAGTATGTTAGAAAAAGCATGGCATAACTAGGGCCTAGTGTTAATAACCTCACTTCTTACCTTGCCTAGTTTTCTTTTAGCCACATAACCTTCAGTGATTCTGCTTGAGGATCCAACCTGCCTCTTGCTCTCCACACTACTCCACTTCTGTGCACAACTACTTACTAAGCAACTTAATGCTGAAGTGCATGCGTAGAAACAAAATGAACCTACCTTTACCAACCTTGTGCTGTTTGTAATGAAATTTGTAGCCTTTCTGTTGCCACTGAAATTAAGGTGCGTGAGTATCTGTTCATATATATTTTGTTTCATTGTTTTGGAGCATATTAGGTTTTCTGTGAGAGGGTAAGTTGACCAGTAGCCCAACATGACAATTTTACCTGTGCCATCAATATGAAAAAATGCAAGAAGTTTCTCCATCTCATTACTAGTTACAAAAGTTCACATCATGTTCTTAAGGGATGTTTTAGAAAGGTGGACCATTACTACATTAATTTAATAATTACTTATATTTACCCACTCCTAGACTATGATATATTTAAGGTTCATTTTCCTTTACACACCTGCATAGGAAAATTAACTCAACAAAAAAAATTCTAATGGATGGCTGAGAGGTGTGACTATAGTCTTAAGAGAAATAATGGATAGGAAAAGCTTTGTCTCATTCACGGTTTTGGCACAGCAGTGATGGTATGCAATTAAATTTACTCATCTGTGTTTTATACTTCGTTGTTACAGGTGTTCATATTTGACTTCGTGCAGAAGGTGAAGGGTGATGATTGGAACTACAGTGTGGTACATACATGGAAAGGCCGTCAGTTTGGAGAGTATTTCGGAGCGGCGCTGTGTGTAGTGGATCTCAACAATGATGGACTGGATGACCTATTAGTGGGCGCCCCACAACATTCAGTATATTCACGATCCTTGAGAGAGGTTGTGGGTGATGAGGGGCGTGTGTATGTCTTCATCAATAATCCACAGGTAATTGCTGTTTGTTGTGGAGTTGAGATAATGTGACAACTCTATGAATTCAAATTAACCTTCTGATTTTTAGGCAGGTATTAGAGCAGCCTTTGTTAGCTCAAAGATTACTTAGAACACAAATTTTCTAGCATTGCTTAGCTATAATTCTAAATAGCTAGCATTTTCAGTTAGTCAGCCTGTATTATGATGCACATACCTCACAACAGTAAAATGTCATTCATCTTCCTTTAACTAGAGGCTGCCCGGCAGACAAAGTATTCCAACCAAACATGTCCAATAACAGAGATGGTAAGAGAGAAATATTTTCTACAAGAGAAAAGTCATTTGTTCCACATGTCAGTCATAACTAGACATCGGATTTGTATGCAAATGTATATTTTGTTTTCCGATATGTAGACCTCCAAAACCAGCAAGGACATTCATTTGAAGGTATAAAATTAGATGAATTGTTAAGTTTAATAGTGCATACGTTTCAAATTTCGAATTTATTGTGTATGTTTTTGGACTTCTGTTGTGCATATTTTAACATGTTTTGCAAACAGTCTTCAAGAAAATGTAAAGGTGCCTAATTAATGCCACGAACTCTTTTGGCAGTGAAACGGTTCAAAGAGAACTGGCCCTTATCAAGACACACTTCCAAATCATACCAGAATCAGTCAAGATGTTAGAAACACATGGGTTGAGTCTTTGTGATTCCCTGGACATTATGGAGAACGTGAGGCATGAGCTGGAAACCTTCGACGTGTCCTTACGAAATCCAGGCTACAACATCATGGTAGCTATAAGCGAATATTTGGCTGGTACTGTTAATGTGGATCTACCAGAATGTTTAACACCTACACTCGCTCCTGAATTCAAGTACTATCCTATCACATCTGTAGATGTAGAGAGAGATCATTCTCAGCATTGAAGCTAGTTTTAATGGACAAACGCCACAGATTTATACCAGAAAACTTGGAGAAGACTGTTGTTGTATACTGCAAAGCAAATTATGGGCCAGAAAAGTAGGGTGTGCAGTGTAAAATGAAAGAGGAATGTGTATTTAATCCAAAATTTGAAATGGTTTTCTTTTCGACGGATTTCTTGTAACCTTACTAATTGACTTATCATGTGTATTAAATAACACACTGTGTCTTATCTAGGAGACGTGTACATATTGTTTTAACAGCGAACACTGATAGATTGATATGTGTCACTAAATATGTACGGGTTGTCTGTACTAGTGGTTTAGCCGCAGCTGTAAGTAGTGTGATTTTTTGTTTTTTATCCATTTGTTTATTCATGATAATGTTTTTATGCATTGAAGTCTAGTAAATTGATTTTAACCATGTTGGTTAAATCTTGTCCGTATTGACCTATATTCAATTTCTATGAAACACTTTTCCATCATGTCAATACTTTACATTTTAATATAATTATCTACCGTACATGTTTCGAGAGGTTGTTTATTTTAAAAGGAATTTGACGCTTAAAAATGGCTCGCATGGTTGCATGGGATTAAGAGGAGAAATTCTGATATATATGAAAGGTCTCAGAACTATAGCAGTAAGTTAATTGACAATTTTTTATTGGAATAAATAAGATATTTTAAGGAGAAGTTCAAGAACAGAGCAGAAAGTATTTTAAATTTTAACATATAGTGACTAACTTAATAGGTTTGATTCATTTTATGAATGCTTTCACATGAAATACTCGATCAAATGAAAACCCACACATTTTCTCACTTTTAGTGAACAGTAATACGCTTCCAATCTAACAGTCCAAAGTTGCAGAGCTGGAATGACCAGGCCACAGACAGCCGTGATCCGTGAACTCTTCGTCCTTTTTCGCGGGGTGGGGGGAGAGGCGTCGAATAGTGGAGAGTCGCAGGGCAAAAACTATGCCCTTTTACTAATCTGTTTCCTAGGAGTACCTGATGAGTCGGAAAATCTCAATTCGCTACACTGGCGGTGGAAAAATCTATCTGAATTGGAGGCAAATTTTTCCTCCAAGTCAGAGGAGAAATCCCCTCTTCACTAATAATTTGGAATAAAATGAATGTAGAATTTAATAAAAGTGAAAAGGAAGAAGCTCTTTTTAAGAAACGGCACTTTTCAGGGTTGAATTTTGAGTTATTTAGTGAATTGTGGTGCTATAATTTGGAATATGCCAAAATTGTAATTCAAGACCAGGTCATACTATTACTAAGTGAGCCTCTGCCTAAAGTCTGCATACTGCTCATTCAAAACAGTGCGTCAGAGTAGGGATCGAATAGCTGGAATACTATGATGAACCAGTGTGTTACGTACCAGCAGTACGGTATCAGAAAATGTATGAACCAGAGGAATGACATGCTAAAGAAGAAAGTTTTCTAACTCCCCAGCTATTTCCCGCCAATATTCAGTCAGGCTATTATACTCGTTACGCAGCAGTAATCCCATCTATCGGAGTTGAGTGACAGCATAATAGACAAAGAATATCACAACAAATAATGGTCAATGTAATGTTATTGTTCATCAATGTTATGCGCTTTCGATGTTGTAGGCCTTCGCATTTAGTTTTCTTCCGACTCTGAAATATCAGTCTTATCATACTCGGTAGGTCGCCTACGGGCGTCAAATCAAAAGACCTGCACCTGGCGAGCTGAACCCGTCCTGGGATCTCCCGGCACTGAAAGCCATACGCCATTTCATTCCATGGTCGGTATGTTTGAAGTGAACAAAAAACATAAATGGTCAGAAATTGTATTCTCTATAACTTTTTTATGTAGTACTTTTCGATAGGACCAATACATAGGTATTTAAAAATTAAATTTTTGGCTCCTTCCCTTACACTACAATTTCATCCAGGGTGAATAAAATTGTTCATAACTTAGAGTGTACTTTCTTATTCCCCGGCTCTATACAGGCCTACCGATTTTCATTAAATTCTGTTAACCCATTTTCTTGTGGCTCGGTGATGATATGGACTTAGCAACAAAAATTCAAATTCTTGAATATCTGTGTTATCAAAGCCAGTACGGTAACAATGTATGACACAAATGATCGGAAATTTAATTCTGTATAACTTTACTGTAGTTATGTAGTATTTATCGACAGGACCATTTATAATATAAATATTTGAGAATTAAATTTTAAGTCTTCCCCTAAACTACCATTCTACTCAGCATGAGTAAAATTATTTACAGCCTAGATTGTAGTGGCTCATCCCCGACTTCACATACCGATTTTCATTAAATTCTCTTCAGCCGTTTCCTCGTGATGCGTGTACATACAGACAGACAGACAGACAGACAGACAGACAGACAGACAGACAGACAGACAGACAGACAGACAGACAGACAGACAGACAGACAGACAGACAGACAGACAGACAGACAGACAGAAATTACGGAAAAGTAAAAAGTGCATTTCCTTGTTACTGTGGACATACCAATACAGAAATACCATCCTTTGCAAATTCTGAGCAATGTACAGACAAAACTCTTATTTTATATATATATATATATTTCTTCTGTTGACGACTGTATTGTACAAATGTATAAGTCCAAGAATTTAGTTTGATGTTTTGGCACCACTGAAGAAGAGAGTATTAGCTCTTGAAACAAGTACCCTACAGTAGATAATTATAATAAAAGGTAAAGTACTGACAAGGCGGAAAAGTGTTTCATAGAAAGGAAAGGAATGTTATGTCTGCATCGTATACAAGTGTTTAACAGCATGAAAATAAGTGCATACTTTAATCCACTTTTTTTGTGCATAGTTGCATGCTTATTTTGGTGATATATACAGCATGTAAATCTGATGTCTACTCATAACTGATGTGCAACTTGTTCCTCAGAAGTGAAACTGAATCCTTCACAACCACCAAGGCCACCATGTCCATAAACTTGTTATCCTATCTAAACAGCGTACAGAACTGTACAAAACTGGTTGTTATTGTGCCTCTAGCTCCAACCATAAGATGCACTACTATTGTAGATGCTCAGGTAAGAAAGCACATAGGAAACACGTGGAGAACAGTGACTTACTTCATAAGCACTCATGGATAGAGTACACCTGAAAGAAACGTATGGATACAAAATATTCAGCTGCAGCAGTCGGTGGATGCATAGTGGGTCTCGGCTCCAAGGTGACCACAGCTGGTCCATGGTCCAGCATCTCTGTGCTCCGACCAACCACCCAAGCAGAGGAGGGGTGGTCGTGGCTCTGCCGTGGTTCTACACCTCTGTATTCGGGAGTCGGGAAAGGCTGGACTTCATGGCTGGCCCCAACCGTCGGCTCTTCTGAGAATGGTTTTCCATGATTTTCCATTCTCCTACAGTAAGGTGAATGCCGGGATAGTTCCTCACATAGGTCATGGCCACCAGCCCCCTCACCTTCTCCGAGCATCTCCTTAATCGTAACAAATCTCCCGACCTGAGAGATGGCTCAGCGTCTAAGAGGCCCGCCTCCCCACCTCAGGGGAGGAATGAAATCATTTTAGTAGTAGTACTAGTAGTAGTAGCCTTCATCAGTGAAGGATAAATAAGAATGGTGGTTATCATTGTTGACTGGTAGACAGTGTTGTGAGGTAAAGGAAGTGAGAAAGAGAATAAGAAAATATAAATATTTATCTAATTTTCATAAATTTGTTATGCAATCTGAACAGCTTACCAACCTGTGCAAATTTGGCTCTTATTATGTCTCTAACTCCAACTCTCTTGGATCCAGTTCGTTCGTTCGTTCGTTCGTTCGTTCGTTCGTTCGTTCGTTCGTTCGTTCGTTCGTTCGTTCGTTCGTTCGTTCGTTCGTTCGTTCGTTCGTTCGTTCGTTCGTTCGTTCGTTCGTTCGTTCGTTCGTTCGTTCGTTCGTTCGTTCGTTCGTTCGTTCGTTCGTTCGTTCGTTCGTTCGTTCGTTCGTTCGTTCGTTCGTTCGTTCGTTCGTTCGTTCGTTCGTTCGTTCGTTCGTTCGTTCGTTCGTTCGTTCGTTCGTTCGTTCGTTCGTTCGTTCGTTCGTTCGTTCGTTCGTTCGTTCGTTCGTTCGTTCGTTCGTTCGTTCGTTCGTTCGTTCGTTCGTTCGTTCGTTCGTTCGTTCGTTCGTTCGTTCGTTCGTTCGTTCGTTCGTTCGTTCGTTCGTTCGTTCGTTCGTTCGTTCGTTCGTTCGTTCGTTCGTTCGTTCGTTCGTTCGTTCGTTCGTTCGTTCGTTCGTTCGTTCGTTCGTTCGTTCGTTCGTTCGTTCGTTCGTTCGTTCGTTCGTTCGTTCGTTCGTTCGTTCGTTCGTTCGTTCGTTCGTTCGTTCGTTCGTTCGTTCGTTCGTTCGTTCGTTCGTTCGTTCGTTCGTTCGTTCGTTCGTTCGTTCGTTCGTTCGTTCGTTCGTTCGTTCGTTCGTTCGTTCGTTCGTTCGTTCGTTCGTTCGTTCGTTCGTTCGTTCGTTCGTTCGTTCGTTCGTTCGTTCGTTCGTTCGTTCGTTCGTTCGTTCGTTCGTTCGTTCGTTCGTTCGTTCGTTCGTTCGTTCGTTCGTTCGTTCGTTCGTTCGTTCGTTCGTTCGTTCGTTCGTTCGTTCGTTCGTTCGTTCGTTCGTTCGTTCGTTCGTTCGTTCGTTCGTTCGTTCGTTCGTTCGTTCGTTCGTTCGTTCGTTCGTTCGTTCGTTCGTTCGTTCGTTCGTTCGTTCGTTCGTTCGTTCGTTCGTTCGTTCGTTCGTTCGTTCGTTCGTTCGTTCGTTCGTTCGTTCGTTCGTTCGTTCGTTCGTTCGTTCGTTCGTTCGTTCGTTCGTTCGTTCGTTCGTTCGTTCGTTCGTTCGTTCGTTCGTTCGTTCGTTCGTTCGTTCGTTCGTTCGTTCGTTCGTTCGTTCGTTCGTTCGTTCGTTCGTTCGTTCGTTCGTTCGTTCGTTCGTTCGTTCGTTCGTTCGTTCGTTCGTTCGTTCGTTCGTTCGTTCGTTCGTTCGTTCGTTCGTTCGTTCGTTCGTTCGTTCGTTCGTTCGTTCGTTCGTTCGTTCGTTCGTTCGTTCGTTCGTTCGTTCGTTCGTTCGTTCGTTCGTTCGTTCGTTCGTTCGTTCGTTCGTTCGTTCGTTCGTTCGTTCGTTCGTTCGTTCGTTCGTTCGTTCGTTCGTTCGTTCGTTCGTTCGTTCGTTCGTTCGTTCGTTCGTTCGTTCGTTCGTTCGTTCGTTCGTTCGTTCGTTCGTTCGTTCGTTCGTTCGTTCGTTCGTTCGTTCGTTCGTTCGTTCGTTCGTTCGTTCGTTCGTTCGTTCGTTCGTTCGTTCGTTCGTTCGTTCGTTCGTTCGTTCGTTCGTTCGTTCGTTCGTTCGTTCGTTCGTTCGTTCGTTCGTTCGTTCGTTCGTTCGTTCGTTCGTTCGTTCGTTCGTTCGTTCGTTCGTTCGTTCGTTCGTTCGTTCGTTCGTTCGTTCGTTCGTTCGTTCGTTCGTTCGTTCGTTCGTTCGTTCGTTCGTTCGTTCGTTCGTTCGTTCGTTCGTTCGTTCGTTCGTTCGTTCGTTCGTTCGTTCGTTCGTTCGTTCGTTCGTTCGTTCGTTCGTTCGTTCGTTCGTTCGTTCGTTCGTTCGTTCGTTCGTTCGTTCGTTCGTTCGTTCGTTCGTTCGTTCGTTCGTTCGTTCGTTCGTTCGTTCGTTCGTTCGTTCGTTCGTTCGTTCGTTCGTTCGTTCGTTCGTTCGTTCGTTCGTTCGTTCGTTCGTTCGTTCGTTCGTTCGTTCGTTCGTTCGTTCGTTCGTTCGTTCGTTCGTTCGTTCGTTCGTTCGTTCGTTCGTTCGTTCGTTCGTTCGTTCGTTCGTTCGTTCGTTCGTTCGTTCGTTCGTTCGTTCGTTCGTTCGTTCGTTCGTTCGTTCGTTCGTTCGTTCGTTCGTTCGTTCGTTCGTTCACATCCGCTGGCTGGGTTTCATAAGCTTCAGTTCTAACAGTAGCATTGTTCTACTCCATGGCTAAATGGTTAGCATTCTGGCCTTTTTGCAAGGGGTCCTGGATTTGATTCATGGCCGGGTTGAAGTTTATGTCCACTGATAACCAGGGGTTACCCCCAAACAACTGCTTGACCACCAGATCTCCTGAAACATGAACTCCTAGATATCGAAAAGGCATACCAAGTGTACCAAGGGAGTGTATCTGGGAATGCCTAAAAGAGCTGGGAGTTCGTAATAGTCTTATTGTAAAAATGAAGATGCTGTATGAAAAACAAAAGGTTGTGTGCAAGTGGGTTGCAGAATGTCCAAATGGTTTGAAATGAAGAGAGGAGTACAGCAATGCAGTGTTTTTGTCACCCCTCCTATTTATCACTGTGATGGATACCTAATAAAAGCACTAATCAGGAAGGAACAGCAGAACTTGCAAGCTTTCATCTTTGCAGACGAAGTGGTCATCTTGGGTGAAACCGAAAATGATGTTGAGGAAAAGCTGCAGAATTAAAGTCAAGATTTTAAGAAATATGATTTAAATATCAACAAGGCTAAGACAGTGGTGATGAAGTTACAGAGGGGAGATGACAAACCACAAATCAGAATAAATGACACCAAACTGGACAGCGTTCCAACGTTTAAGTACTTTGTCCGACGTTTAAGTAGTTGGGTAGTATAGTATCAAACGACAACCTTGCAAAATATGAGGTAGAAAGGCAAATTAGCGAGGCAACTCAATTTTGCCACCAAGTAAAACAACTGCTGTGGGATAAACAAGTACCATTGAAGGCTAAGATGACATTATATAAATCATATTATACACCCATCCTCACATGTAGCTTGGAAACTACCACGTTAATGAGACAAGACGACTCAAAACTCCAAGCTGCAGAAATGAAGTTCCTATGCATCATGATACAGAAGACCAGGAAAGACAGTTCAGGAGTGAAAAAGTCCGAGAGAAGGTGGGAATAGGAGACACTCTACTACAGAGGATCTAGAAAGCAAGGCTGAAGTGGTTTGGCCATGTAAGAAGGATAATAATAATAATAATTTCATGTGGCTATTTCTAGCCGAGTGCAGTCCTTGTAAGGCAGACCCTCCAATGAGGGTGGACGTCATCTGCCATGTGTAGGTAACTGCGTGTTATTGTGGTGGAGGATTTGTGGACAACACAAACACCCAGTCCCTGAGCCATTGGAATTAACTAATGAAGGTTAAAATCCCTGACCCGGCCGGGAGTCGAACCCCGGACCCTCTGAACTGTAGGCCAGTACGCTGACCATTCAGCCAATGAGTCGGTCATGTAAGAAGGATGAATGCAAGGACTGCAAGATGAGAATATGAAGGAAGAGTAAAAATAAAAAGACCAGTGAGCAGACCCAGAGGAAATGAAATGAAATGTCGTATGGCTTTTAGTGCCGGGATATCCCAGGACGGGTTCGGCTTGCCAGGTGCAGGTCTTTCTAATTGACGCCTGTAGGCGACCTGCGCGTCGTGATGAGGATGAAATGATGATGAAGACAACACATACACCCAGCCCCCGTGCCATTGGAATTAACCAATTAAGTTAAAATCCCCGACCCGGCCGGGAATCAAACCCGGGACCCTCTGAACCGAAGGCCAGTACGCTGACCGTTCAGCCAACGAGTCGGACACCCAGAGGAAAATGGACTGATCTGGTGAAGAAAGATGTCGAGGAGAGAGGACAAGATTGGGAGAAGATTACAAGAGAACAGTGGTTCATGGACAGACAAAGACGGAAGGGGCTCGTACACCACATCCGGGCAACTGGAGATGGTCAACAATGATGATGATGGATTCCACCTAGGAATGTTAGACGGAGGTTGCTGTGACGAAGTTCTGGGGTGATTTATAACAGCAACATCAGCAGAACTTTCCTTATATCTAATAATGTACTGCTGTTGTTGCAAGCTGTCAGCCTGCCTTGCCAATGATGATGATGATGATGATGATGATGAACAAGAAAACAATTTCATATCAAAATGTCAGCTCTTTCATCCACTCTAACACTGCCTCTGATTGTATAAAGAAATCAGCCCAGCTACCTGAGTAAAAGTAGCTTGCAGCTGCCAACGATGTGAGCGATGGTTTGCCGTGGGGCACCACAGTCGCAATCCGATGATGTTATGCTGTTCCACTTGTAGAGTAAATTCCTGCATTTTCTATGACCTATCCAAACTCTATTAAGAGTAGCCCACTGTCTGTGTGGAAGATGAAATTCTCTAATAATATGCACACCAGAAAATGTTGTGAAGGGACAGGTCTGTTGAAAATTCCCAGCAGTCTTTCCAAACTTTCAGAGTGTGAAAGTTGGTGAGGGCCATGTCAGCAGCATCACGCAAAGGTGGATGGCGTGACTTCAACCTTCGAAGACTGAGCACAGGGATGTCTTCTTGTACCAGTAGTTGGGGGTTTTTTGTAGATTGTACGGTACTCTCTTAACTCTTTCACTGCACTATTTTTAAACAGAACACTTACAGAAAAAATGTAATATTTTCGTATTTTCCAAATGACCTGAAACTTAAGTTTTTTAAAGGTTAGTGACATTCAACACCATTGCACCATTTTTAACTCAACTTTGGCAAACTAGCAGTGACATCTGACCTTGAAACACCCATTACTGTGATACATCTCAAAACATGGAACTGGACACACTGCAGGCTGTCCTGGGCAATTCTTACACAAAAATATAGTCTGGTTTCTCTTTCACAGTCCCTTTCCTTTATTTGAACATTTTGCTGGTAATGTGGAAAAAACAACACAATTAGGTTTGTGACTCTTGTCCTGCTGCTCCCCAAGAAAGTGCCTCTTTGTCAAGCATGCTTGAGGTATGTAATCAGAAGGTCTTCCTCGTTTCGCTGGTGGACTGCGCTGATACTCTCGTAGAAGTCTCATTACGACAGAATTTCTAAAGTCAGGAGCACTAATTGCCCTGTCACATAATTTCATTTTTTTAATTCTTATGTCATCACTAATATCCCACCAGTCCGATACAAAATGAAGATCTTCCTCGTTGGCTCTTTTTTCCGAACAATCGCTGTGCACATCCTCACTTGTTTCATTGTCCAAATTTACTGAGCAGTCTGAATCAGAATCAGCCACTAAAAGATTGAAAATTTCTTCGCTGTCATTACTAATGTTGTTCCGCGTGCTCATAGCTGCTGAGTAAAGCCTGCTATTAGCCAGACAGCTGGCAGGAATGTTGGCGGGCGGGTGGGTGAAAGATAACAAATAAACATAGGTCCAGTATTGGCGGCAACGTTTTCAAACAATGCTTAGTACATAGTCAGCACATGACTATAGATGTTTGTATTATTAACTGCGCCTTTATTAAAGAAGCATGCGGAAACTATAGCAGGAAAGTACCAAGTCGACAAAAGTCGATTACCGCAGCAAATGTTATAGGGCAGTAAGTCGATAAAAGTTGACTTCCGCAGCGAAAGAGTTAAGAGGGCTTTCAATCTGCGCAGATCAGATCAGGTGACATTATTCCCATGAGCAGCAAGAGCCAATAGATTGACATGGATCTGATCGTGCCCGAAATAAGGCGCATGCTGTTTTTCAGCTGTATATGGGCATATGGGCTACTAAGTCATACAGGAGAACAATACTCTGCATTGGAATAAACCAATTCTGGCAGCCAGTCCATCTAAAAAGATCTCCTGGCTATCACATGATGTCAAGAACATCTACTGGTCCACAAGTCAATGGAAGCACCCAGCCAGAGCATTGGGTAACCACTTTCTTCCTATTCTCTTGTATGTATGTCTGTCTCCGCACACCCTTTCCCTCACACAGTGTCTACTTGTCAATACTAATCTCTACTATTATTACTTTATCTTCCACTGACAAAAGCTGCAACAGAAAATTTTGGACCCATGTCTTTCTTTTGTGTGTATTCTATCCACACATTCTAACACTGTAATCAGACACTGTTCTCCATCTGTTACCTAGATGTATATCAATTCCTTCTAGATTTCACTTTCACTTTGAATTTAAAGTATTCTACTGTGACGTGTAAAGGAACCTTGTCAAGCTCTGCAGGAATTTTAACTTTTCTCTTTCACATCTAGATGGAATGGAGAGAGTTAAGTGATCACACTCCCATCATGGGTTCATTAAAGCCCGGTGCGAGGTTTGGGACAGCTATATCTACCATCGGGGACATCAACATGGATGGCTATCCTGGTAAGAGCTGCAATGAAAACAAAACATATTCTATTTGAGATAGTATCCATTTTCATCTGCTTCTTGAAGGGTCGTCATCATCATCATCATCATCATCATCATCATCATCATCATCATCATCATTTTCCTTATGTAGATGTTGCTGAATCTGGGAAAATATATATTCTTTACCTTATCTCTCCACCACTGTGCTCCACTCCAAATCCCACTGTCTTATGCTATACTTCAGCATGTCCAGTCTTTATAATCTGCCAGTCCCATGGTGTAGAAATAGCATGCCTGTTTCTTGCCTGGAGGCCCTGGTTTCAATTTCCAGCCAGTGCAGCCATCTGATACAAGAGATCATGAAAGCAGTAATTATTTGTTCCTTTTTTTTTTGGGTACCTTTTCTCCTTTTGTGTTTGAGTGGTGTTCTTAGCCTTCTACCACCTGAATTCTTCTTTACCTTTTTGTCTCTTTCCTTTTCCTGTATTTATTTAGCTTCCTTAATTATCCCACACCTCTCAAAGTGACCCTGCCCTCCTCGTGAAGCTGGGAAGCAGAAACAAGCTTGTCAGGGCTGAGAAGAGATGGACATAGAAGAACTGGAACTGATGAGGAGAGAGCCTATCTATTTGAACACAGCAGTTTGTGAAGATGAGGAAATTGTCCTTGTTCTTTTATTATCTTGTCTTCTCGGCTCTCTTTACACAATGACCTTTCATTGTGTTTATTCTATTATGGCTCCTATCCATTGTTCCTATCTTTCTCTAAATACAGTACAATCCCGGTAATCTGAACCCCGCAAAACCCAAACTTTCAGATAATTCATGGGAGAGAAAAAAATTTAAATCCCACATGCAAATGTACAAACAAACAAACAAAAAAATTTAATCATAGTAATGTACTTAAAACTCATTATATTATTTAAGCTAGCGTATAGCAGAATAGAATCCAAATAAACTTACTGTACAGTACATTGTTAATTAAATTCTAGTATACTGTAGTTGATAGAAGTCTTCTTTTCTTCTTAATCCGTTTACCCTCTACAATTGGTTTTTTCCTCAGACTCAGCGAGGGATCCCACCTCTACCTCTGCCTCAAGGGCAGTGTCTTGGAGTGTGAGACTTTGGGTTGGGGTATACAACTGGGGAGGGTGACCAGTACCTCGCCCAGGCGGCCTCACCTGTTATGCTGAACAGGGACCTTGTGAGGGGATGTGATGATTGGGAGGGATAGACAAGGAAGAGGGAAGGAAGTGGCCATGGTCTTAAATTAGGTACCATCCCGGCATTTGCCAGCAGGAGAAGTGAGAAACTACGGAAGGCCACTTCGAGAATGGATGAGGTGGGAATCGAACCTCCCCGTACTCAGTTGACCTCCCGAGGCTAAGTGGACCCCGTTCCAGCCCTCACACCACTTTTCACATTTCGTGGCAGAGCCGGGAATCGAACCTGGGGCAGCTAATCACACTAACCACTTCATCACAGAGGCAGATATAGATAACAGTCAAGCTTTTAAAAACCGGAATGGCAAATACTGTAAGCAATTTTGTATTGTATTCTGTACTGTGAATAATATATAAGTAATAATAATAACAACGTAAACGTTTCCACCTTTTCAATACTACAATATATTCACAAAATTACAAATTACACGGTACTAGTTTCGACCCATCTAGGGGTCATCATCAGCCGTATTGGAGCAAAGATCATTTGTGGCAAAATCCTAAGAAAATGTTATTTTAAAGAATAACAAGTGAAATGAGATGTTATGGTAATAGTTAATAATACAAGGAATATATATACTAAGAGGTTTTTAACAAAGAATAAAGTATAAATGGGGTGTTGTAAAAATTATAATCATGGAAATCAGTAAGTTCTTGTATTGAAATGAAATATGGCTTAGGAAGAGGGCTTAAGGTGGGGATGAAGGGTGCGGGAGAAAGTGTAATTGTCTTGGAAAAGTACCTTTGATTAAATTTAGGATTGAGTTTAGGTTGGCTGCATTATTGTTTCTGAGGAAAGTGATAAATAGATTGAAGAGTATGTTGGGTTTCTCTGAGATTTCATTGAGATTGTGACTGGCATTAAAGTATTGGTCTAGGTGTATGTAGTAATTTTCCATTATGTTGAGTAAAGGGCCCTTGTTTGCTAATACGAGGATGTCCATGTCTTGTTCAATATTGGTGAAATTATGGTTATAATCTTGCATGTGTTGGCCGATGGCTGAAAACCTGTTGTATTTTATTGCGTTAGTGTGCTCGTGGTATCTGATAATGAAGTTTCTCCCGGTTTGCCCGATGTAGGTTTTTTTACAGGTGGTACATTTGATCCTATACCAGATACCACGAGCACACTAACGCAATAAAATACAACAGGTTTTCAGCCATCGGCCAACACATGCAAGATTATAACCATAATTTCACCAATATTGAACAAGACATGGACATCCTCGTATTAGCAAACAAGGGCCCTTTACTCAACATAATGGAAAATTACTACATACACCTAGACCAATACTTTAATGCCAGTCACAATCTCAATGAAATCTCAGAGAAACCCAACATACTCTTCGATCTATTTATCACTTCCAACCTAAACTCAATCCTAAATTTAATCAAAGGTACTTTTCCAAGACAATTACACTTTCTCCCGCACCCTTCAGCCCCACCTTAAGCCCTCTTCCTAAGCCATATTTCATTTCAATACAAGAACTTACTGATTTCCATGATTATAATTTTTACAACACCCCATTTATACTTTATTCTTTGTTAAAAACCTCTTAGTATGTATATTCCTTGTATTATTAACTATTACCATAACATCTCATTTCACTTGTTATTCTTTAAAATAACATTTTCTTAGGATTTTGCCACAAATGATCTTTGTTCCAATACGGCTGATGATGACCCCTAGATGGGTCGAAACTAGTACCGTGTAATTTGTAATTTTGTGAATATATTGTAGTATTGAAAAGGTGGAAACGTTTACGTTGTTATTATTATTACTTATATATTATTCTCAGTTCAATACGGACCAAAAACATGAAATTCATAATCATCAATTCTGTACTGTGTTTTCAAAATATGTTTGTTGCATAAAAATGTAATTACTGTGTTTTATTATATTCTGTAATGCACTGTTTAACAAAATGCCTACTATTTTTCTGTCAGTTAACTTGCACATATATGTATATGAAAACACTTTCATTCAACTAAACAAAATTGGTGATCTTCTTTCGGCATGTGACATGTGCCTGCTGATACTATAGCTGTAACTGTAAAATGCAGAGAGAGAGAGAAATATGATGTATTAAACTATCAACTTAACGCATGTATGAGCTGCCAACAATGGACAAAGTGTACAATAGGCAAATGAAAAATGCAAAGCTACAAGGCTGAGAACTACTATGCATTATGTGTATGCTGATTGAAAGGAGGACAAAAAAACAAAAATGGGATTATAAATGACATTCACAGGTTGTAGATGTGAGACCGCACTCTTCCCACTGAACCGTGTATTATAGATATGAGGAGGTCCAAAATCCTGTCCTTTGGTAAAATGAGCTTTTTCCAGAACTTAATGAAGAAATCTGACACAATACCACAAGTTCCAAGCATTACCCCTATTACCTCCATCTCATCAAGGTGGTATTTCCCTTTATGGTAAGGTATTGTTGGGTTATATATGTCTCCTTTCTCAGTGTTAACTTCTACAGGCTGGCTGAGATGATTTTCAAACCTGATAGTCGGGTCTATTATGCAGCCTTGCTTGTTCTCATACGCAATCATGTCTGTTCGCTTAGAACTGCCATACAGTATAACATACTTTTTGTGGATAATCCAAACATATTTGAATCAAAACAGACCACAGTCCCAATTAGTTCAGATTACCAGGGCTCTACTCTACATAATTCTTCTAATTACTAAAAACTTAATTTCTTATGAACCCAAGTATACTTATTTTCTGGAGGCCTCCATGCTTCTAGGGTGGTAAAACTAACTACTGCATGTTGCTGAGCTACACAATTTATTGAACATTATATGTGTTTGCTTGATTTGTTATAAAACTGCCCAATAACACAATGAGTTCTTAACATTTTCTCTTCTTCTAGATGTGGTAATAGGTGCTCCATATGAGGATGGCCAAGGAGCAGTGTACCTGTACCATGGTAGGAAAGATGGCCTCAACCCTCAATACAGCCAGAAAATAATAGCAAAGGAGATCAGACCATTCCTAAGGGGGTTTGGAATGAGCATATCTAGAGGTCTAGATGTGGATGGCAACTATTATAATGGTATGTAATGTGCATCAGAAGATTTATGGGTATAAACCTAAAGTGTCGTCTCTTTCTGTTTGACCTTTGGGGTTACATTTCCATATGTATTACAAACTATGGTGTACACTTCTGTTCTGTTCTATTCTTCCTATTCTATTCTCTTCTACTCTATTCTATAGACTTCTTGAGAGCACCTTCTCAGTGTTATGCTCTTACCTTCTTATTAATAGTTTCCAAATTTGAACCTTCAGAGGTGCTATTGACAAAAATTTTTGCCATGAGGACTGTCGCGTGGTAATGCTGTTGATGAAATAGTTTGTCACTATGCGCACACCTGTTTTGTTCTAGATTTCAGCTGGTTTGAGGTGCTGTCATTCATTCTCATATCCTCAGTCATATACACTGATCTATTTTAGGGCTGTCAATCAGGTGTTAGATTCCCTATACTGTACAGCTTCTATGATGATGCAAAATGTAAAGTAAATGGTTCTATCACAAGACAGCAGGTAAGTCTATTTTCAAATAACAGTACCTCAAAGAGCAGGAATGTGGAACTAAAAAGGTGCACACATAATGACAAACCATTTCATCAATAAATGGTAGTAGTCATGATGAACCATTTCATCAATGGCATTCAAAGTTCATGTGTGAGGAATGTGATGTGGGTTTGTGCATCAAAAATTGTTTTTAGCAGTACCACATGCTTCTAAATTACTAAATATGAAGGAAACTAATCTGAGTACATGTACCGGTATATAAAATGCAACCTAATATATTGAGACCTGTGCAGAATCTCTTTAGGGAATGTTTACTGTATGATGTGGAATGTTGTTGTAGAATATTTTATTTGTAAATCTTTTTTAAGGAGTGTTTACTGTATGATGTGGAATGTTGTGGTACAATATTTTATTTGTATTCCATTTAGCTACCTAACCTGTATGGTGTAAAAGTACATTGCAGTATATTTTAATTGTATTCCCTTTATCTACTTAAGTAACCACTAGATTGTTCTGTGATATTTGGTAGGACTTTTGAAACAGGGGGTGTTGGCCCCTGTCGATTCTAGAAGTATGTCCTTATTAATTCTGGAAGATGGAAAATTTGCAATTAGTGTCTGTCAATGTTCTGGAACATAGTGAAAACATTGCGACTGGAGAAAGGGTTATGATTGGTGGATCTGGGTGGCGATAGGCAAGCTCCTGTGCTCTGATTGGTCACTCGGTAATCACACTAAGGCTAGACTTCCCTTTTTAAGTGAACGAGGCAGGATTTTGTGGTCTTTCATTCTCTCATCAGTCCAGCGATCAGACACATGTCAGCGAATCCTCGCCCCCGAGATGGGCTACCTTGGGGTAAGTACTGTTGATTTCAGTGCCATGTTAATTCACTTTGGATGTTTGCTTGTATTTCCACATAGGAGTTTGCCCTACTCGCCCAGACTCGCCATTCAATTTCTCAGATGTCTTAGAAAGCACGTTAACTTTAATTTAATATTGTATTTGTATCTTGTGTTTCCTTTTTCCCTCAATATTGTATTGTAGAACTTTGATTATGCTAAGATATATTTAGTTAACCTCTTGACCTAATAGCAAAGCTCTTGGGAAGTACATCTAATTTGTATTACGTAAATTGTGTAACTGGATGGTGTGGATAGATGAATTTTGTTCAGAATTTACCTTGTAATGTTTATTCTGGAAAATAATATCTTGAATCAAGGGATCACCATTGATTTTTCTGGAAACCTGCAATTTTCGTATCTCTATGGCCTTGGTAGGTTTCCCAGACCAGTTCCATGTTCCTTAATTGTAGTCGTCACGTTGCCCAACTTGATATTTATTTGTGTATTGGTGCAGTTCATCTGATGTTTGTTGTGTGTTAAGGTCTTTAAGTGCCGTGTAATTTGATTTATTTTCCTCTTTACTTAATTGTGTACCATGTAACCGCTGGAAACCGGTTACAATATAACATGGAACGAGTAGGAGGAGAGCGAATGTGTTCAATTTAAAGACAACTTGGCCATTTTCTGCTTATTATGAAATAGGACCTGCCTAAACTTCCTCCCATGGCAACAATGTTAACCATTCTGCAAGAATTCTTCAAGAATGGGTGTTTCCGCTATTGTAATCAGTACTCCCCACATCGACTTTGACTGGCAGTGGGCATGAAGTCCTTTAAGAGTGCCCGCCATTATAAACAAATGTACCCATCTAAAATGTGACTGGCATTAGGCATAGTGGCCTGCTATTTTAATGGAAACTCACCAACTTGGTGTGACTGGCAGTAAGCTGGCTGGCATTAAGAAAAGGGGCCCATCATTATAATGATAACAGCACAATGGCAGTAGAGAAGTTGCCAGCCATTATAATAAAATCTCCAACTGTAATCTGTCTGGAAGTAGAAAAGGGGGCCTGCGATTGTAACAAAAACTTTCCAAATCGATTGTGACCCCGCATTAGGCAATGGGGCCTACCATTATAATGTAAACTTCCCAACTCCATTGTGAATGGCAGTAGGCAAGTGAGCCTGCCGTTATCATCACAACACTGCAATTCACACTTTACATTGGAAACAACATATGGGGCCTTCCCATGCTTTCTCTCGGATAACGCTAAGAGAAATGCAATTTAGAAAAATATCTTATTCACTGCATGTACAGTAATTAACTTTGATATCCATATACAATGCAGAATACCATAGTGAAGCACAGGTACATTTGCTAGTATATATAAGAAAACATAAAGGTCCCATGACACTGACTTGAGGAATTCCCTTCTTAATTATTACAGGGATAGATATAGCCTCACCTACTCTAATTCTCTGAGTTCTGTTTTCTAGAAATATAGCCATTCAGTCACTCTTTTTTCTAGTCCAATTGCACTCATTTTTTGTCAGTAGTCTCCCATGATCTACCCTATCAAATGCTTCAGATAGGTCAATCGCAATACAGTCCATTTGACCTCCTGAATCCAGGATATCTGCTATATCTTGCTGGAATCCTACAAGTGGAATAACCTTCCCTAAACCCAAGTGGTAAAATGTTTACAAGGGGATATAGAAGATGCATTAAGATTTCACAGAGGTAAACTACATGCTTTCCTTATAGACTACACTAAGGCCTTCGATCTCGTGAATAGAAATATAGCAATCGATAAACTGGAAAAACTCATTGGGAAAAATTACATCACGAGGATTTTAAGGAACATTCTGAACAAAAATTTCATACAAATAGATGACAATGTTGATATATCAGATCTGATAGAACAAACAAACGGAGTTTTGCAAGGTGATCCACTTAGTCCGCTCCTATTTAACATAGTAACTGCGGACATAACTCAGAGCATTAGAACAGAAAAAGTCAAATTGTACGCATATGCGGACGAGATGGTGCTTGTATCCACTGAGTTAGCAAATCTCCAGGAGGCTTTCAACAAACTTACAGTATTGGCAACCGAGAACAAACTTCAATTAAATGAAAATAAAACTGTGTCAATGACTTTCAGGAAAGGAGGTAAACCGGCAGCTAACGATGTTATAATTTATAAATAAGACACACTATCGATCGTAACACATTACAAATATTTGAGAATCACATTAGAGACTCATGGAAACGTATACAGTATCCATGTTTGGGAGAGAGTTATCGCCGCTTTATCAACTATGAACAGTATACCAAATTTACGGAAGTTATCATTAAATACCGCGTTAAAAAATTTTCAAGAAAAAAATCACCCCAGTAGTGACATATGGTTTGACATTAATCTGGGACCAATTAAGTAAGAAGAATCTGAAGGAAATCGAAAAATTAAAAGCAAGATTCCGGAAAAAGGCCTTGTGTATTTCAAAGTATACACCTTCACGTCTGGCATATGTTCTCACCAGAGAATCCTTCTACATTGAGGATTTGAGATACGACCTATGCCTGCCAACAACAGAAACATACCAGAGCTACTCTGTGAACTGCAAGGAAAAAGAGAAGAAATATTTCCAGAATTTTATGCTACAGATGCTATGGTCAACAGAGAATGGATAAAAGCCAATTCGTGATGCATTTTGCTGTTCATGGTTTTCACCACCACATCTGCACGAGAGACATCTACCACCAACCGGATGAACTATGCGTATGCAAACTTTATGATAACCCATGTGACAGATATCACGTAATGACACGTAAGCGCAGAGAAATATCTCTGACAAAATTCTGTAAAAATGCTTAAGAGTATGTCCTATAATTATGCATATTATGCGAAATAAAATAAAATAAAATAAATAAACCCAAACTGTCTTCTATGAAACCAGTTAATAATTTTGCAAACATATCTAATATAATCAGAAAGAATGCTTTCCCAAAGCTTACATGCAGTGCATGTCAAACTGACTGGCCTGTAATTTTCAGCTTTATGTCTATCACCCTTTCCTTTATACACAGGGGCTACTATAGCAGCTCCCAATTCATTTGGTATAGCTCCTTCATGCAAAAAATAATTATATAAGGACTTCAGATATAGTACTAAATCCCAACCCATTGTCTTTAGTATATCCCCAGAAATCTTATCAATTCCAGCCAATTTTCTAGTTTTCAACTTTTGTATCTTACTGTCAATGTCATTGTTATCACAGGTAAATTTTAATACTTATTTAGTGTTGGTCACCTCCTCTATCTGGACATTATCCTTATAACCAACCAGCTATCCCTTGGAATCTGGAAAGGAAAATCCGCAAGGCTATCAAAATCAAGAAACATCCGAACAACATAAATTTAGAAAAAGGATATAAAATCAGTAATTCTTGGATGCCTATCATTCATAGTTTAAGACTTTCAGACCACAACATAAACACACAGGCCGCAACCCCATTATATAACAGCACGGGCAAGTCCCCACTACCTGGCTGTGACACATACTTTCCAGAATACTCACGAGACAGCCAGGGCTTACGTCAGCCAGAAAGGCTAGGAAAAAAAGGCCAAGGTCTGGGCCACTCTAGTAGTGTAATTTCTGCCTGGGAGACTGATTACCTCGGATCGAGTAGCGGTATTTCAGTCGCCTTGACAAAGAATACTGCAATGTATTCGAAACGTCAGCAAACTGTACGTGATGTGCGTACAAGTACAACACGGTTCAACCCGGAAATTAAATTAAATAAATCTTTACATACTGCTGACTGAATACTTCTGCCTCTTGAAGATCCTCGCAAACACACTCCCCTTTTTCATTAATGATTCCTGGAATGTCCTTCTTGGAACCTGTTTCTACCTTAAAGTACCTATACATACTCTTCCATTTTGCACTAAAATTTGTATGACCACCAATTATGCTTGCCATCATGTTATCCTTAGCTGACTTCTTTGCTAGATTCAATTTCCAAATAAGTTGGAGCATTGGAGCAGGCATTTTTCTTTCCTCTGCCATGATTCTTTGCTTACAGAATGGATTTCTTCTAACCCTCTCCTCGACAGCCTTGATGGTTTCTGGTGCCCTTTGTCTTGCATAGCCCTATCACCAACAGAGGAAGTCTCGAATTGTTTAATAGTTCATTATACAAATTTGCTTGTTATTTACAGAAATCACAAGTCAAATATCTTCATCAGATAGTTGTTTCACATGTGTTACATAATCACAGCAATGTGGTTCTCTTTCAACTCCCACTCCATGTAGAGTGCACAATGACTGACTGTCAACAGCTTATTTTTCCCGGCCCGCAGAATATAATGTTGTCTTTTCTTGCTCCCGCCATTGCGGGTATCCCAACTTAACATATTATATAGATCTCTGTAAACTAGAGCCAGAACTCATGGCACAACTAGCTACTGCAGAATGGTGTGGCTTATTCTTGGAGTAAATGAAATACTGGTATAAGATTAAGGAATTGACAGCATCTGTCCTCAACATCTAAAAGATCTTACCTCTAAATCAGCTGGAGATGCCAGAAGAAGACTTATTCAATCTATCACAAAATTATGCAATTTAATTTTAAGAGGGCAACTCATTTCTGAAGTTTGCCCAAACTTTTATGGGGCTGTATTAATGGCTCTTCAGAAGCCTGACGGAGGCATTCGACCTATCGCTATTGGAAACACCTTTCGAAGGCTGGTTGCTAAATTATCTTGCATGGCAGTAAAGTGGACAATTAGCCAGTATTTATATCCTCACCAACTTAGCTTTGGTATTTCTGCACAAACTTTCCTACATTTCAATGCTACATCGAATAAAATTTTAGTAAAAATTGACTTCAGAAATACCGAGCTCAATAGCTGCAGTCGCTTAAGTGTGGCCAGTATCCAGTAATCGGGAGATAGTGAGTTCAAGCCCCACTGTCGGCAGCCCTGAAGATGGTTTTCCATGGTTTCCCATTTTCACACCAGGCAAATGCTGGAGCTGTACCTTAATTAAGGCCACAGCTGCTTCCTTCCAATTCCTGGGCCTTTCCTCTCCCATCGTCGCCATAAGACTTATCTGTGTTGGTGCAACGTAAAGCAAATAGAAAGAAAAAAAATACTTCAGAAATGCATAGAATTCCAGAACTTTATGCTTTCCTGTGGCAAGCATATGGATACCCTTCTAACTTATATTTCGTGTTTCATATTATTTCATCACAGTCTGGGGTACAGCAAGGTGATCCAACAGGACCATTACTCTTTAGTCTTGTACTCCAGCCTGTCATCGCAGACTTGAAAAGTCCTCTTAACATATTTTATTTCGATTATGGAACCATCGGCAGTGATCCTGATACGGTTGGTATCGATCAGAAGAAAATTGTCACTGGTTGTAAAAATATCGGTTTGGAAGTAAATCCGCATAAATGTGAAATCTACTTCTGTTCTGCGAGAGATGAGGCAACAGTTTCTGCATTTCAGGACATTATTCCTGGTATTCATGTTACAACAAATTCCAGTCTATCCTTGCTTGGATCACCACTTACAGTTGAGGCCGTGGAGGAAGATGCGAAGCAAAAGCTAACAGAATTAATGAAGCTGTATGATGGTTTACGAGTGATCAGTTCTCACATGGCGAAGAACTGTATTTTTATTCCTAAATTGAATTACTTTCTGCGGACCGCACCTCTATGGTTATTTCCTTCGTTCCTTGCTCAAGCTGATGATTTGACAAGAAGTTGCCTTAAGTCTCTACTAAATATACCATTTGAGGAAAATATCTGGATCCTGGCGTGTTTACCAATAAGATTTGGAGGCTTTGGAATTCATAGATTAACTGATATTTCCATTCCTGCTTTTCTTGCTTCCGCTTATGGAGTATCTGATTTTATCAAGTCTCTGTTCTCTGATTACGGTGATAATGTTGAGATATGCCATATGACAGATGCAACATATCACTGGAATGACATGACCAATAATTTGAGTCCTCCAGCATCCTTGGATTCACAAGGAAGTTGGGATATAGTAAACACCTGTCAAATTTTTGACTATTTGATTCTGTCACGTCCAGCAGAAATTACTCGAGCACATCTCGCTCTTCAAGAAAAGGATGCAGGCTCATGGCTTAAGACTTTTCCGTTGGCCAATATGGGCACACTTATAGATAACATGACATTTAAAATTGCAAGCAGCTTACATCTTGGTTGCAAAATATGCCAATCACGTAAGTGCATATATGGAGCGGAAGTCGACGTTTATGTCCACCATGCTTTAAGTTGCCCTAAAAGTGCTGGTAGATTTTCAAGGCACTGTTCAGTTAGTGACATTATCAAAAGAGCTTTGACATCTATCAATGTCCCTTCTGTCCTAGAACCGAGTAGAATTAGTCGCACAGACAGAAAACGCCCAGATGGTCTGACTTTAATCCCATGGAGCAAAGGCAGATCTCTCCTGTGGGATGCCATGTGTGTCAATACCTTAGCACCATCTCATTTCCCTTGCACTTACAAGGCTGCTGGTTCTGCTGCGGAACTGGCCATGCACAATAAAAGGGCGAAATACAGAGCAGTAACGGACAACATCTTTGTGTTATTCACAGTCGAAATGATGGGGATATGGTGCCAAGAGGCTAAAAGTCTGATTTCAGATATTGAAAAACAGTTATCTGCAATCACTAGACACTCCTCTTCAACAGAATTCCTGAGGCAGTGGATAGGAATTGCTATCCCATGAGGAAATGCTGCCAGCGTTATGGGCTCGTTTCTGGATAACGCTCCACTGGACAAAGTCTTTTATCTTACATCTTAGACTTTCAAGCCAGAGCGAAGCACTAAGGAAATCTTGTTTGAATTATCTCATTTTATAATTAGTTTTCAGTAAAATAAATTACTAGACTCACCACAAGATGTTGTTGTTTGAGTCATCAGTCCATAGACTGGTTTGATGCAGCTCTCCATGCCACCCTATCCTGTGCTAACCTTTTCATTTCTACGTAACTATTGCATCCTACATCTGCTCTAATCTGTTTATCATATTCATACCTTGGTCTACCCCTACTGTTCTTGCCACCTACACTTCCTTCAAAAACCAACTGAACAAGTCCTGGGTGTCTTAAGATGTGTCCTATCATTCTATCTCTTCTTCTCGTCAAATTTAGCCAAATCGATCTCCTCTCACCAATTCGATTCAGTATCTCTTCATTCGTGATTCGATCTATCCATCTCACCTTCAGCATTCTTCTATAACACCACATTTCAAAAGCTTCTATTCTCTTTCTTTCTGAGCTAGTTATCGTCCATGTTTCACTTCCATACAATGCCACGCTCCACACAAAAGTCTTCAAAAACATCTTTCTAATTCCGATATCAATGTTTGAAGTGAGCAAATTTCTTTTCTTAAGAAAGCTCTTCCTTGCTTGTGCTAGTCTGCATTTTATGTCTTCCTTACTTCTGCCATCGTTGGTTATTTTACTACCCAAGTAACAATATTCATCTACTTCCTTTAAGACTTTGTTTCCTAATCTAATATTTCCTATATCACCTGCCTTCGTTCGACTGCACTCCATTACTTTTGTTTTGGACTTATTTATTTTCATCTTGTACTCCTTACCTAAGACTTCATTCACCACAAGATATAAATGTCATATTTCATTGTTGACAGCTGATCACTATGACATTAATTTATTGTTAAAGCAATCCTCCTAATCAGTACACAATAGCATAATGTGAATTTAAAATTTAAAACTCACTTTTGTCACATGGTAGCATTTGTCACAGGATAGCTTTAACAACAAATTGTTGTCATACTGGTATAAGACTCGGTCCTATTTTTCTCATGTCATCACTGTAGATGTTAGTCACAATCAAGTATATCAAATTCAACACAGATTTTTCTCCAGTACTAAGGAAGTTGTTTCATTCGTCATGGCAGCTGTGTTATATTGACCAATAATACTGTAACGTGGTAAATTCGCAATGTACGTTTGAAGGCCAAAGCAATGTGTGTCTCAGTGTTAGCATCAAATGGAGTCAAGGTGCAGGCACTAACTGCAGGGAAGCAATTGAAAGATACACAGTATTGTGGACATAAACATGAGTTACAAACAGGTAAAATTATTCAAAATAATCCCCCACGGCATCAACACACTACTGCCAATGATGGTGAAGGTATTAATACCATTGACAGTGTTAGTTACATCAATGTGTACCATCTGTCACCAATATGCCATTACATGCAAAGCACTTCATCAGTTCTGGAAGGAAATTGAAGTCACATGGACTGAAATCTAGTGAACAGGGAGGGTTCATAGACTTTCCACTTTCACCACCGTATAAGGTCACCGATGAGAGCAGCATTGTGGGCTGTAGTATTATTGTAGAGGAGTGTGGCGTTGTCCAGCAGTGCCAAAGATTTCTGCCAAAGTGTACAAAGCTGATGGCCCTACAGAAATGTACTATGCTGGGCATTGACAGTATGGCTTTCACAAACAGGATGGCACTCAAGAACAGCTTGGTGATCACATGCCAAAATGAGCATGACTTTCAGTGGCAGTGCATTCTGTCACAAACTGTGTAGTTGTGGTGGCCCTGGATGTCACCAGCAGGCATTTATACCATGCAGAACTACAATTTTCATGTATGATCTCTGTCCCACTCTACTTACATTCATCTTGGAGCAGAGCCAGATGCATGCTGATTGTGTCGAGCACTGGTACCTGCTACCCGTTTCCATAGTCATGATTTGTTGGTGGTCTTCAGTAGCCTGTGCCATTGGATTTATAAATTTCTAACGTAAAACTGGCCTTATTATGGTGCCGTATTTTAAACAACACAACACCACTGCAATTACTTACAAAATGACCTCCATATTGACAAAAATATGTCTTATGGCTGGTGGTCATCTGAAATTAGCAGCTGTTGATGGACGGCCATGACCGAGAGACATATTTATGATCATTTGATTTTCGCAAAAGAAAAAGTGGTTTCTTTTAACACAAAAGCTTTTTGTTTTCAGATGTAGCTGTTGGTGCGTACCTCTCAGGCCATGCTGTTCTGCTGAAGACCTCTCCTGTAGTAAATGTTCATCCACGCCTTTTCACCAATGTCCGCAAGGTGAACATCAATGACTCCTTGTTTGAAATTGCTGCATGTCTCTGGTACTCAGGAAAATATGTACCTTCCAGACTGAGTGAGTAATTTTTTTTTTTCAAATGAACTTGAGATACAAATTCATGCTTGAACTTTCTTGATAGCATTGATTTTCACATTTACGATATTATCCTCTAAATTCCTCTTCAGTAGTAATTACATTTTATTGTAGCATTTGGAAATTAAATATCACAGGCAGCAAGGGATTAGTACCTAATTTTCCCACATTACTGTCTTCAAACACAATGCATTTTACACATAATACTCACCAATTAATTTAGATCTATTACAGCACCAAAGTGTCCAGTCTTAAAATCTTTGTGACCTTAGTCAGTGGTAGTGTTGTCAGATGTACGGTTTTGCCTGGAACAATATGGTATTATATTGTCTATTTTACTAATTGATGTATTCTGAGCATTCTCAACACTTTAGAAATAGAAGAACATAAAATTACTTGATTTTGCCATTAGTAACAACTACTTTAAATTCCATGATACTGTTTACCAGCAACAAGGCCTACCGATGGGGTCTCCAGCCTCTGGTATACTCGCTGAAATTTACATAGACCATTTAGAGCACACATCAATTAATAAAATAGACAATATATTTTTTTGGTGTAGATTTGTTGATGATCATCGATAACAGGTTCACAAATGAAACCACTATACTAGACAAACTCAACACAATAGACCCCCACATAAAATTTACTACAGAAACCAAAAACAATCGCACCCTGAACTATTTGGACATAACAACAACCATACATGAAGACCACCTATCTTACAAAATATTTCGAAAACCCACGCACACCTCAAACACAATTAAAATAGATTCCGTCACCCCAACACACATAAAAGAGCAGCATACTACAGCATGATACACAGAGCAATGAATATACTGTTAACAAAAGATTTAAACAAAGAATTACAACTAATTCATGACATAGCTAAAAACAATCTATACAAGAAAGAAGTGGTTAACAAAATTATTCACAAAATAAAATCCCAACCCAAAACTAAATTAACAAAAATAGACAAACCCAAGAAAGATTACACACTATTTACTTTCAATAATGCACACATATACCCCATAACTAATGTTTTAAAAAAACACAACTAAAGAATAGCATTTAAAACTACACACAACAGTACCAATATCATACACAACGTCAGGACATTCAATAGTAATAATAAATACAACCACTCATGGGTATACCGTATTAAATGCAATAATTGTGAGACAAGCTACGTCGGACACACCTGTAAGATCTTTCTAACCCGTTATAATGAACACATAAATGCTGTAAAACACAGTCATTATTCCTCAGTAGTCCAACATATCGAAGACCATAAACACAGTTCAACGAACATCGAGAACGATATGCAAATTCAGAACATAAACCCCAAGGGCCCCCTGCTCAACATAACAGAAGAATTTTACATTTCTCTGGATCACTATACCAATCCAAATTTCAACATAAGGGAAATTACAGAAAAAACTAACATCATCTTCAATACAGTCATCCCCACCCTAAAAATGGTTACCTTAAGATAATCAATAAACAAAACATGACACGCGACAGAGAAACATCAAACAACACACCTAGCTCCACCCCTACTCCCACAACAGCAACTCTCCCTACCCCTTCTTCCCTTCCCCTCACAGCAGCTGGTATGAGCCCAAGACGAACACGAAGCAGTACACAGCAAGCTCACATGTCAAACGCAACTCAACCACACCAATAACAGTAGGTACATATTCAAATTAGCACACTTAATCCTTAGACATTCCTCCAATATAAAATATCACTCACAGCTCAATCTTATCTTCCACAACATCACTGCACAGCTACAGATGGGAAAGGAGCCACCATTTTGAGTCTAATGCCACTCAAATTTAACAAATGTCACAGGACAACATGATTCAGTCAGTTTTAACATAAAACAACAAGATTCAACACACAGCAGAGCTGAATATACACATTTTATCCTAATTATATCTACACGCCTGGTACTTTTTTAAATTTGGAAAGCGTTTTATTCTATGTACATATATGAAGACAAAATCTTTAATACAAAAAAAGGATAATTTTACAAGTAAATCATATTATTCAAGCTCCAGATCATCAACCAAGTGTCCAACTATGAAAAAAGATTTGAGCAAAGAAGTCAACCAATGAACTGAATAATACGCAAGACACGAATGTTCATGTGCATGAAGTGTTCCTACATATATTGTTTTGTTACATATACTTATAAGTTAGTTTTAAGTGGAGATAGTGTTTTATAAAATATTTTAAGATCTAAAGCACATTATTATAGACATATAATTGCATTGTCACACATAGTGGCATACATGCCAGTTCTCATTTTGACATGCTCCATTTGGACGTAACCAAACATTTGTTATCATATGGTATTCCCCAGACAAAGTCATTTCAATCATTATTTCATGATCTATATGTGAATGTATTGTTCAGCTGAAGATGACCCAAAAAAAAAAAACAGGGTCAAAACTGGTACTGTAGTATAATAATTACAATAAACAAGTATTGATGAGGTGGAAGTCCTTTCCTATTTATAATTCTTTTTTAAGGTACTCGAATATGCCAATCTCGTGTTGGTAAATTTACTGGTACCTATGTAAAGGTACTTCTGCAAGACAATATTCTGGCACCTTGGCATCTCTGAAAACCATAAAAATAGTACTTGGTGGAATGCAAAATCAATGACAGTAGTAGTAGTAGTAGTAGTAGTAGTAGTAGTAGTAGTAGTAGTAGTAGTAGTAGTAGTAGTAGTAGTAGTAGTAGTAGTAGTAGTAGTAGTAGTAGTAGTAGTAGTAGTAGTAGTAGTAGTAGTAGTAGTAGTAGTAGTAGTAGTAGTAGTAGTAGTAGTAGTAGTAGTAGTAGTAGTAGTAGTAGTAGTAGTAGTAGTAGTAGTAGTAGTAGTAGTAGTAGTAGTAGTAGTAGTAGTAGTAGTAGTAGTAGTAGTAGTAGTAGTAGTAGTAGTAGTAGTTTTTTTTTTTTTTTTTTTTTTTTTTTTTTTTGTTATGGCAGGGGAAAATCTTTTAAAGACACCACTCTGTGTGGGAGTTGGATTTCCACCAACTAAAAACCCCTGCCCTCTTCACTCAGACCATTCTGGAACTGCTTGTCGGCATGACATCAGAATGGAGTGATGTATGTAATTAAGTTCTTCCTTTCTCTTCTTTCTCCTTCATCCCCATAATGCTTGTCGCCATTGCCTTTACTGTGTTCCAGGCAAACGGGCTCTCTAACATAATCTGAACCAGATTCCCTGGCGTGAGTTGTCGGCCAAGTTGTTGGCAGGCTTTTCTTCGTTCTTCTTCCCATCGAACACAGTAGAAAAAGGTGTGTTCTACTGTATCCCTTTCAGAACAGTACCAACAACCATCTCCCTGCGTCTTTCCCATCTTCATGGCGTATACGCCGAATCTTCCATGTCCTGTCAGGATCTGCGACAGATAGTAATCTACCTGCCGATGTCTACATTTAAGCCAGTCTCCTATGTTGGGTATTAGCTTTTTTGTCCATTGGCCAACATCGGTTGTGCCATCCCATCGGTCTTGCCAGTCTAGTAAGAGTTGGTTCCTCGAGGCTTTCTTTTCCTCAGCAGATATAGTTGCACCCCTTTCATGCCAAAGTTTTCTCTCTGCAACGAGGAGGTCAATGGGAATACTGGCAGCTACAACTTGTAAAGCTGCTGTCGAAACAGTTCGATATGCACAGGTAACTCTGAGCAGCATTTTCCTCTGTACTCTTTCCATAGCTCTTCGGTGAATCTTCCTCCTGAGTGCATTGTGCCAGATAGGTGCAGCATAAAGTAAAATGGAATATACTGCAGAGCACATAATCTGTCTCTTAACTGTTCTTGGTCCCCCGATGTTAGGCATAAGTCTGGCTAATGCCGATGCCTTCTTCTCTGCCTTTTGGGTTACTGCCTTCACATGTGCACCAAATGTGCAATTCCTGTCAATAAGAACCCCAAGGTATCGTACAGACTTTCCTGGGATAATCACTGTATCATTTAATAAGAAACGGACATTTTTCCAATTCCTGGAACCTTTCAAAATTACAGCCTCAGTCTTATGTGGAGCCAATCTCAACTTATTATTTACCATCCAAAGGTTAACTCGTCTCAGTGATTCATTTACTCGGAAGGTCAGTTCTTCTACATTCTCTGCTATTACCACTATTGCAAGGTCATCTGCATAACCAATAGATGTTGTCCCTTTTGTCAGCTGCAGGCGTAAGACACCATCATATAGAATGTTCCACAAGGTGGGTCCTAGGACAGATCCCTGTGGAACGCCAGCACTCATTTCAAGATCTTCTAAATCATGAAATCGTATTCTTCGTCCTTTGAAGTACTTAACGATTATTTGTTGTAGATACTGAGAAATGTTCATCCTGCGAAGTTCTCTCAAAATAATGCTCCAAGAAGCAGTGTTAAAAGCATTTTTGACATCTAGCGTTATCAAGGCAGCCCATTTCTCACTGCTTTCTGCCTGTATTTGAATCACCCTCTCAATAGCTTGGGTTGTGGTTCTACCCTTTCTAAATCCAAACTGGTTCGAAGAAAGTCCTCCCTGTTGTTCAAGTTCTTTCTCCAGTCTAGTTTTAATCAATCCTTCGTAAAGTTTGCTCAAGGTGTTTAATAAGCACAGTGGCCTGTATGCTGATGGATCTAATGATAGTTTCCCTGCCTTCAATAACAGCACTAGCTTGGCTACTTTCCACTCATCGGGGAATTCACGCTTTTTTAATAAATCATTGAAGACTGATAAGATCCAACCAGGTGCCACCTCAACTGCATACTTGATGGCTTCTGGTGGGATTCCATCTACACCTGGTGCCTTACCAGTCTTCATATTGCGTGCTACCTCTTGTAACTCAACCACAGTGAACGGTTCTGCAACACAAAAATCTGATTCCGTTTCAAGTCTGTCATTAGTACAAGGGAACAACTCCATTGCTATGGCTTTCCTTCTATCAGCTGGGAGCTGAACTGGTACCCTGTTGATTATTCGACCGGTCACTATCTTATATCCCGCTCCCCAGATATCACTGTCTAGATCTTCGCATAGCTTTTGCCAGAGATTTCTCTTAGAATCCTTTATTAGCTTCATTAGTTGCCTCTTTGATGCCTTATAGTCAGCTTCTAATGGTATTAAGTTGACCTGGCTGATTTTTTTCCTAGATCTTGTAAGAATTCGTCTCTTGCGATTGCAGTCTTTCCTTTGCATGTCTATTTCATTGTTCCACCAGTAAGGGACTCGTGTTTTATATTTTGTTGATCCCCTCAATCGGCTGGTCCTACAAGCATCTTTAAGAGCAGTAGTTACATCTTTTAGAGTATGTTGCACTGTATCTACAGTTTGTGACATCCACTCGATTGCAATTTTAAAGGTTTCCCAATTATAGTTCCACACCGTTTTCGTGATATCATTAAGCTTCTTCGATCCCTTAACTTGAAAGTAAATAAAACGATGGTCGCTGAGAGATTCATCTTCCATAACTTCCCAGTCAACAATGAATGATGCTATACCCTGCGTTGAGCAGGTGACGTCTATGAAAGACTCTGAGTTTCCTCTGGAAAAAGTTGGTAAGATTCCAGTGTTATGAACCACCAGGTCTAGGGTCGCTATCCATTCTGCCCAATATTCTCCCCTACGATCTGCAGTTGGTGCCCCCCACAGAGGCGACTTGACATTTAGGTCTCCGAGAATGATAGATTCAATACCTGACGCCATGCAGTCCTGAACTATTGCATCTACTTCAGCTTTGAAAATATCAAAAGGGATGTTAGGAGAGATATAGCAACAATAAATCTGATATTGCTGAAGTTGAATACACAAATATCCTTCTTCTGCCCTTATGCTTAGCACCTCCAACTTATCATTTAAAAAATATGCAGCTACATCACATCTTTTGTCCGTGAACCAACCACCTTCGGCTACTCGCCTTCTGTTTGGCTCGCTAACAAGCACTAAGTCTACTTTCTTTTCCAAGGCTGTCGCATACATGATGTCATGACTGTCGGATTTCCTCATGAGATTCGCCTGCAGTATGTCCATTATTGGTCGTTTAAATTCAACTTCCTTGCCTCTAATATTAGCTTCCTGTAAGTAGGGCATTTCATTTGATCTGAGCGGTGGCCCTCCACTTGGCACATGGTGCAAAACGAAATGTTCCCACAATCCTTCGCCAAATGGCCTTCTTGTCCACAATTTAGACAGCTCCGTGACCGGTCATCCTTAACGTCGCAGTGTGGCGCTTTGTGTCCAAATCCAAGACATTTAAAACACCTTGCAACTGTAACTTTTTCCTTCACTAGTAGTAGTAGTAGTAGTAGTAGTAGTAGTAGTAGTAGTAGTAGTAGTAGTAGTAGTAGTAGTAGTAGTAGTAGTAGTAGTAGTAGTAGTAGTAGTAGTAGTAGTAGTAGTAGTAGTAGTAGTAGTAGTAGTAGTAGTAGTAGTAGTAGTAGTAGTAGTAGTAGTAGTAGTAGTAGTAGTAGTAGTAGTAGTAGTAGTAGTAGTAGTAGTAGTAGTAGTAGTAGTAGTAGTAGTAGTAGTAGTAGTAGTAGTAGTAGTAGTAGTAGTAGTAGTAGTAGTAGTAGTAGTAGTAGTAGTAGTAGTAGTAGTAGTAGTAGTAGTAGTAGTAGTAGTAGTAGTAGTAGTAGTAGTAGTAGTAGTAGTAGTAGTAGTAGTAGTAGTAGTAGTAGTAGTAGTAGTAGTAGTAGTAGTAGTAGTAGTAGTAGTAGTAGTAGTAGTAGTAGTAGTAGTAGTAGTAGTAGTAGTAGTAGTAGTAGTAGTAGTAGTAGTAGTAGTAGTAGTAGTAGTAGTAGTAGTAGTAGTAGTAGTAGTAGTAGTAGTAGTAGTAGTAGTAGTAGTAGTAGTAGTAGTAGTAGTAGTAGTAGTAGTAGTAGTAGTAGTAGTAGTAGTAGTAGTAGTAGTAGTAGTAGTAGTAGTAGTAGTAGTAGTAGTAGTAGTAGTAGTAGTAGTAGTAGTAGTAGTAGTAGTAGTAGTAGTAGTAGTAGTAGTAGTAGTAGTAGTAGTAGTAGTAGTAGTAGTAGTAGTCAAAAGGTTACCAAAACAAACCTAACAATATGTGCCTGCTGGCATCCTGTGAGTAAGTTGACTGTGCCCTCTAATCTCTAATGCCCTCCTAAGGGGGTCTCACCGCCACCTACCAGTAGAAAAACAACTGAAACTTTCACAAGGGATCTCAGGTCTCTGACTGAAGTTTATCAGTTCCTACATATCCACTGTATATAGAATCAGAAGCACATGAACATCCTCGAAGATAATAAAAATGTATTTGCTTCTCAAAGAATTCTAGAATTCTGTAAAGTGAATGTAGAAAACATTTTAAAAGTGTCTGAATATTTGTGGGAAATTTCCAAGTAAGTCTTGACAAGTAATTTTAATCAAGATCCATTAGAACATAATTTTGGAATTCTGTGATCATTCAGTTGTGATGGTCACCCATCCTCTGATGATCTCGAGCATTTACAAATGTTTGTAGTCCACTTACATTCCAACTAAAAGAGCTTTATCCTCAGGCAGAAAATGTGAATACAGAACTGAATTGCCCTAATGTCCCTAGTTAATTAAAATTAAATTAAATTAAATTAAAGTTAAAAATAAAAATCTTGCAGTGCAGACAAGCTGAAGATAAAATCAGGGGATAAAAAGTGATTCTTCATGATGAAATTCAAACACTGGACTGGAAAAACAATTTATCTTACTTAAATGGGCAAAGGTTTCGCAAAGAATGTTTAGTGTAACATTTAGTAGGATACATTGTGTATATTGGATGATTTAAATGTAATTACAGGGAAATCCTTGCAATTAGCATGCTATGAGATTGTGTGTTGTGTTGTTTATTAGCCAAACTTGTATTCCACTACTTGGAATGCCTATCTTCTTCAACACAAGGGTTAGGACTTTGCATGTCTCCTGGCACAATGGAGTCTTTCCCCGTTGGTGACATAGGGCTACCCATGGGATACTCAACA
This sequence comes from Anabrus simplex, assembly GCF_040414725.1. Classification (NCBI taxonomy): domain Eukaryota; kingdom Metazoa; phylum Arthropoda; class Insecta; order Orthoptera; family Tettigoniidae; genus Anabrus; species Anabrus simplex. The sequence goes on along the minus strand of NC_090268.1, from coordinate 401,354,285 downwards.
TTCCGCAATACATCCACATTTCAAAAATCTGCAGTCAATTCATTGACAGAGTTTTCAGTGACCAGGCACCATCGATAACACATAACACTTCATGATATGCCAATGAATTTTCAACTGGATATTATTATATTTTAAATACACCTCTTGCAATGTAGATTCTGGTTTTGATTTCTACATCTAGATCCCATTCTTGAATCAGCCAGCATCCTGGGTACTTGAAATGTGAGACCCTTTCCATGATGTTTCTGTCCAGGGAGATAACAGTGTTGTTTATTTTCTACTTGCTGAAAAACATTATTTTTTTTTTTTTCCTGAATACCTTAAGGCTAAACTCCATGCTTACTTCATTGATCCCATTCCCATTCAAAACGAATTGTAAATATTATCACCTAATATGAACTGGCAGAGGCTTGTAAATACCTGTACCTGGCTCGCTGGAGCAGAGAATTGATCATGATGATTATGTTGATGAATCAAGGTGCCATCTGCATAATAGTCCACTCTTTGGCTGGATGATCAACGCAGTGGCCTCAGGTTTGTATGACCCTTGATTCAATTCCTGGTTGGGTCAGGGATTTTATTCTTAAATGATTCATTCACTTGACTCGGTGGCTAGGTATTTGTGCTGTTCCCAACATCCGTGCAACTCCACACAACACTATCCTACACCACAACAACATGCACTTTCCTCATATAACAGCAGATTCCTCCCATTATTGTCAGAGGTCTGTCTTACACAGGCTACACTAGGCTAGCCATAGCCACACAAAATAATCTGCATAATGGGTAATGTTCATAAATTTCCCATTTATTTTGATTCCTTCACCAACTTCATCAAGGATGATTCCAAAAGTAACTTCAGAGTATGAGCTAAAAAGGATCAGAGGCAGGATACATCCTTGCCTCACTTATTTTGTATCTTGACCTCTTCAGTAGTGGTCTCCAATTTTGATATGAGGAATTACTTTTACTTATCTAAATGAAATGCAGAGGAAATATTTATATCAACACTTTTGATTTCAAAATGTTGCAGGTCTTCAGTTGACAGTGTTTGCTGACCCAGCTCTGAAGCGAGTTGAGATGCTTATTGAAGGAGTAAACAAGGCTGTTTACACATTTTCTTTGGAATTCCTGAATGGAGTTGAACAGTGTAGAAACTGGACAGCCATTATAAGGGTATGATCTTTGAGATGCAATATGGATAATTAAAGAACTGTCAATTTTATCATTTTGAAATATAGTGAAACCGCCAACTGCTAATATTATTTATCCATGTAAATGACACACACTCTTCCCCAGGGTGCTCCTTTTATGCAAGGAAAAATATATTGTAAAAAAATTAGACACATTTGAATGTGCACTATCTTGACTGTGAAACTATCTAACTTATAGCATCACCTGCAATATAGCTAGAGCTACCATCAGCTGTTTATCTTACATAACAAAATGCAGATAGCATACAGGGTATTGCAACATAAAGTTGAAAATAAAGTACAGCAGTAATTATTGGTGAAACAAAACATTACCAACATTTTATTGTACTGCTACATTAAAACTTGCTGTGTAACTTCAATATTACAATTGGCCATTTTTGTGCTGTACTTAACATCTCTTCAACGCGTACTACATGTACGTGACATGACCTAATGGGTTGAAAGTCGATTTCCATTACAATGCGGTCGTGAAAATTCAACATTCATTGACTTCGCCCACAATGGGCAATTTGCACACACTCTACAGTGTGATGGCAGTAGTACTAGACCTGTAGCTTAGATCCTTTCCAATAGAACAAAGATGACCTAGACCACCATAACTCAATTGGCAGAGCAACCAATGCAAAATCTGGAGGTTGTGGGTTTGTATCCCACTGGTGTCTGGTTGGCCATTTTTATTCTGTACTTAACATCTCTTCAACACATACTACCTGTACCTTACACGACCTAATAGGTTGAAAGTCAATTTTGATTTCAGTATTACAACTTTAATCTATCCATTGCAAAGCCTTGTTCAGTAACACAACCAACTACTGGTGGCTTGTTAAGAACACCAAAATATTAGCCAATGAGTATGTTTTGTATGTGTTAAAAATGACCAGTCGTGATTAGAATTTTCATGCTCTGTTTAAAACTTGAATTTGAACATGACTACTCATCCTTCACTCCTCACCAATGCCAGCTAATAGTGTCTCCTTACAAAGGGTTTATCTTCCTCTCTCAAAATGAATATGCAACATCCATTCTTCTCATCATTCTATTCTACTTTCTTATAAGTTTTACATCCTTGCCTAGGTAGATCACTCATCCTCTGTTAATTATAAATAATCATGTTATTTTACTTTACATCCCACTAACTACTTGTATGGTTTTCGGAGACGCCGAGGTGCTGAAATTTTGTCCTGCAGGAGTTCTTTTACATGCCAGTAAATCTACCGACACATGGCTGACGTATTTGAGCACCTTCAAATACCACTGGACTGAGCCAGGATCAAACCTGCCAAGTTGGGGTTAGATGGCCAGCTCCTCAACTGTCTGAGCAATGCAGCCTGGCATCCTCTATTCTTCCCATATTCAGCTTGATTTAAATCCAACCATGTAAAAGTATTACTGTCTATGACATATCAGCCAGCCCCATGGTCTAAGGGTAGCAAGCTGCCTTTACCTGGATCAAAGGGCTGATTCAAGGTCCACTCAGCCTGTATGAGAACAATTGAGGAGCTATCTGACACTGACATAGCAGCCTCAGTTTAGAAAACTAAGAATAATAACTGAAAGGATTCATCATGCTAACCATATATTGCCTCATAATCTGCAGGCCTTCAGGCTGTGCAGTGGTCGCTTGGTAGGCCAATGCCCATCTGTACTGTAGTGCCATGAGTTTTTCTATTTTACACATATCAGTGTGAACATTTCACACCATACAGCATTTGAATGGCAGTGGTGGTGGTGATTATTGTTTTAAGAGGAAGTATAACTATGCAACCATACTCTCTGTTAACACTAATCAAGAGGGAAAAGGGAAGAATATCCATTCTTTCGAATAATGAAGGTATCAGGAAAAGAAAGGGAAGTAAAAGACTCCTTAAGCCTTGCAATCCTAATACCAATGAGGTCAGGAAAGAACAAAGATTGGCAAATGCATTTAAGATAGGAAAGATGAAAATGAGCATACCACGTAAGTGGAAGCAATGTTTGACTCAGCTAGAGGCCCCATAATCACGGACCCATGCTCCCAAGATGAGAACTTTTGGGGATCCCCTTTTAGCTGCCTCTTACAACAGGCTGGATGTGTTCTATGACCCTCACTCACAGACGGTCAGCATTTGAACCTTTGCAGACATAGCGTATTTCATTTTTCATTCAGCGATTTAATCACTTCGATGCTATGGAGAATAATGGCTTAAGGATCTCATCGTCAATTACTTTTGTTTCATTACAGAGCCATCCAAACTTCACAAAGCCAATCGAGTTCACCATGGAATACAAACTGATGACACAGTCTAATCAGCAATTACCATACCGGAGGAAAAGACAAATTGTGGAGGATTCCAGTAAGTGAATTAATTTGTCTGTGACCAGAACTATTGAAGTCAATCTGTATGTTAGAGAGTAGGCAGATTAACAGAGTTGAGCGAGACAAAAATAGGGAAGAGTTTAAAATCTTATAAAAGATAAACTGCGCACAGTACAGTCAAGTTCCATATACACATACAGAGGGCAAAAATGTACCCATCCACCAATAATAAAGGTCCACAAAAATTTCAAGGTCATTGTACTGGGCGGTACACCTCCACAATGCAAATTCAAATATTGCGCCAGTTTAAACTCCTCTACAGGAGAACGCCTGAACTTTAACAAACTATATTAATCCGATGGTTTCTCGAAAGATGTCACCTCAGTAAATTTGGTAATTTCGCAGTGTCAGAACGGTGTCTATTTTGACTTGTGTTTGTTCCCTCCGGATCAAGAAAGTTGGACGTTCTCTGACAGATGTCTCTATAAAACTATAATAACGCACTCTGGTGTTAAGGAATGAACTGTCCTGAAGAAATTTAACATTCATAAGTTTTGTTTTTGCTAAATTTTGTTCTGTGGTTTGAGAGTTGGCAATGTTAATCCTTTCTTTCCGCCAGTTTTGAAATTAGCCAATCCCGAATTTCTTAAATTAATTTTCGGCCAATCGGGGCTTTCTTCCCCAACCTGCTCTGTAACTGTGTTCTGTAACCAATAAACTGCTGTGGGTGTGTCTTATCATTCATGAAAGGTCTCGAATGTTCCACAAGCATATATAAACTGCTGATTTTCTGGTCTCCTGGCCACTTCAGTAACATCTATCCGTGTGTGATTATGTAGCAGGGGGCGGGAAGCGCCTCTTCCTTCGGGCAGCAGTTCTTCCATCAGGTAATGGCCATTTTATAACTTCATTTCTTGCTAGCTCAGCAGTTTAACCCTCGGGGCAGGTTCGAAACTTTTATAATGTAACTTTCCTGTAAAATGTAAAAGACACTTGGTCTAGATCCCGTCTCTTTAACTACAAATTGGGATAGAGAGTGCTAAACCCTCTCGAGCTCCCACTCCTATTGTTTTGAGGTGACTTTGTTTTCACAACCATTTCTTCCTTTCTTAATGTAATAAAGTCTTCTTATACAAGTCACCTCTTTAGTATGGGATTAGCCCTTGTGTATGCGGCCTAGTGCCAAGTAGGTTTTAAAAGTGTATTAGGAGTGCAAGTTACGCCTCCAGTCAAGTTGGTATTTTGGGCCATGTAATTAACCTGCTTCTTTACTGAATACGCCCAGTAGGTTGGGTATTTATTACCCCTGTTCTTGGTATGCCTTGAGGGCAGTTTGAAGTATAGTTTATTGTGGCCTTTGATGGGCTTGAACCTTGAGAGCGGGTTTGCTCTTTCTTAAATTTGGTTTCTGTGTGCCTCGAGGATGCTTAATATGGTAATCAGGAGCCAGTGCTCCTTGGCATGATTGGGGTTTTCTGCCCTTTTGTTTGAACTCGGTATATAGGTAAAGTTGGGCTTATAGCTCAAGGTTCGTGAGTGTCGGGCTCGAAGCCCAAATTTTGTAATGAACTAAAATTGTACTTTCTTAATTTGTTGATCTGCTACTTGGTACCTGTTATATTCTGTTATTTATTTATCTTGAAAAGAAAATATAACCTTTGTTAAAGTTTTAAATTAACTTTAATTTCGTAAGTTGAGACCTATTCCCACCCAGCACCTTCTTTCACCTCTGCTGTTCCACAGATACCTCGGAACAAGTGGTAGCAGAGCGTGGTTGAATGGGTCTCAATTTAGCCCCTTTTGACGGCTAAACCTTGTTTTCGATTCGAACTCTAACGATTTTCTCAGTTGCTGGAATTTTTTTCTCTAAATTTGTAATATCTTTTCTATCATGTCGGACCCTCGCGAAGTCCTCTGTCCTCGCCACTTGAGCAAGGAGGAATTTTTCTATAAACTCCCCATTACGAAGGTTGAATATGGTGGCATGCTTGTTCAAGGGTTTGTGAACTTAAGGTTCCTTCTGGTTGCCCCTTTCAAGTGGTTTCTTTTGTGTGATAATCATTGTTTTGGTCATGTGACGTCAACCTTGTCATTTGTTTCGAGTGCTTCTTAACTGCACTTTTCCTATCGGTTGCCCCTTTTAGATGTAGTTTTTGGGCGAGGTCGTTGGGTATGTTCATGGGCTAAATTCTTTGCGATAGACCTACTCTTATTGTATAGGCACTATGCCTTCTGGGCAACCTCTCCTTATCTTTCCTATTAAGCCTTGCTGGATGTCGCGTCTAATGTTTGTCTGCTATGGTAAAATGTGTATATTTTATTTGCACGTCTTATTTTTCGTCTTGGGTCGGGCATTTCTTTGCCCAATTCTTCCTGTTTATCAAATGAGCCTTGTGGCGTTCAGGGGTCGCTTACGTCCTAGTTCTCTGTAATCGAAGCCTTCTATGTTGTGTGGAATCTAAGTTCCTTGGGACCTGTAGCCTCCTCTAGGCATGATCTGGATCTAGGCTAATTCCTATGCTAAATTGTAGGGTTCTCTGATTTTGCGGCGCGTATTGGTTGGTAGGGTAGCGTGATGGCGAGGTATGCAAATGAAGTATGTGTTCCTGTCGCCCAACATTCTGTTGTGTCTTCACTTTATATATCCCTCCCGTTGGTGATGTGTCAGATGGGGTAAAGCTTCCAACATACTTCAAATCAAATCAAATCAAAATCTCTTTATTTGCAAATGAGGTGTCTACCTCGGTAGCAAATGGTACACTAAAATACATTATTGTCAAGCACTAAATATTAAATTAACAAGAGAAGAAAATTTTTCCTATAATACAATATTATACAATTTACGCTAACAATGTTTTCTATTAAACACACAGTTCATCCTTAATAAATTTATATTGTTTACAAAATTCTAATTATAATATCTCCTGTACTACTTACAAATATAGTCAACTGATATACAGTATGTGGAATTGCTTCAAATGATACTATAAAACTGGTATAACATTAATATTTACATTGCATTTATTTATTTACTATTTTTTTTTTTTACCCGTTCTGGATCCTAAGTAGCATAACGACCTGCTGCGTCTTAACCAGAGCCCCTTTTGCCACCACTTTTCAGAGTTCCTGAAGGGCATTCACAGCTACCGTAGCGGTCCCAGGGCCCTCGAAGTCCCCACTGTACTTCACCCCTACAGGCAGTCCCCTACTTTGGCTGTCCAAACTCCTTAGACCAGGGGATGGAATTAATTTATTCACACACATTTTTTTTATTTACAATAACCTGCACCGGTCGAATGCCCTCTAACACTTCATTTATTTTCTCTGTTGCTGTTTATTCTCTTCTTGAATATCTGTACAGATTTTGGAAAAGGATCAAACACTACCCCTGGTAAACTGTTCCACTCCTTCACACCCTTCCCAATGAATGAAAATTTACCCCAATCGCTTCTGCTAAAATTCCTTCTAATTTTATATTTGTGGTCAGTCCTGCCGATATAATTATTTTCCAACTGAAGCCTCTCACGGATATCTCCCCATGCTGCTTCTCCTGTATAGGCTCTATATAATCCTGTAAGTCTAGTTTTCTCCCTTCTCTTACTTAAAGTTTCCCACCCAAGTTCCTTTAACATTTCTGATACACTACTCTTTCTCCTGAAATCCCCTGTTACAAATCTTGCTGCTTTCCTCTGCACACTATCTATTTCTTTTATTAGGTATTCTTGGTGAGGATCCCAAACACTGTTTGCATATTCCAATAATGGACGAACCATACTCAAGTAACTTTTTTCTTTTAATTCTTTGTTGCATCCTTTAAGTAGCCTCATTATGACATGTAATGATCTGTATGCTTTCCCAACAATATCATCAATATGACCCTTCCAGTGCAAATTACTTTCAAATCTCACACCTAAGTATTTGCACTTGCCATCTTTTGGGATAACTACCTCATCCAAAGTATATTCAAATTCAGTTTTAAAGCTCCTGTTTGTAAAAGTTGTAACAGTTGATTTGCCTCCATTAACCTTCATATTATTTTCTTCAACCCATTGTTGGATACTTTCAAGGTCCCTTTGTAATTCTGAACAATCCTCAATGTTGTTTATTTCTCTATAAACAATTATGTCATCTGCATACAATCTTATTTTTGATGTTATATTGTTCCCTAAATCATTTGCGTATATTAAGAAAAGTAACGGACCGATTATACTACCCTGTGCAATTCCCTTCCAAACTTTCTCTTCCTGCGATACATTATTTCCTACTTTGACTTTCTGAACCCTTGAATTTAGAAATGTTTTTATCCAACGTGTAACCCTTACGTCCAATCCTATTCCCTCCAATTTCTTTAATAATATTCCATGTACCACTCTATCAAAGGCTTTGGAAAGATCTATGGCTATGCAATCTAACTGACCTCCTGAATCCAACTGATCTGATATGTCCTGCTGAAATCCACCAGTTGTGCCTCACAAGAAAATTTCTTTCTAAATCCATACTGGCTCCTCATGAACCAATTTTTATCATCACATATCCCTCTGATGTACTTCGATATTAAACTCTCCAGAATTTTACAAACTATACTGGTCAGGCTGATTGGTCTGTAGTTCTCTGGTTTCCTTTTATCACCCTTTCCTTTATAAATTGGTATTATTATAGATTCCTTCCATTCCTTTGGTATTACACTATTATTTATGACATAGTCAAAGAGAAATTTTAAATAAAGCACTATGTACCACCCCATTGTCTTTAATACCTCCCCAGTAATTTGATCACTTCCTGCAGCTTTTCCTTGCTGAAGCAGTTGGATTTCTCTGAAAATATCTTCGTTTGTGAATGAGAAGCTTCTTGTTTCCCTCTGTCTCTCTCCCTCTCTATCTTCTGTTTCGGTTTCCAACTCTTGACAATCATCGACTGAATCTCTAAATTCCCTACTAAATAGGTTTGCTTTCTCAGTATCTGTTAAATAGTGTTCACCCCCTTCTCCCACCATTGTAGGAATTTGGACTCCTTTTCCTTTTTGATTCCTGATATATGAATACAGCTTTTTCCATTTCCCTTTGTGGTCATTACCCTCTTGAAGTATGCCATTCATATAATTCTCTTTTGCTTCCTTTTTCACTCTATTCAGTTCCCTCATTAGCTGTTTTCTAGTTTCTCTACTCTCCCTACCCTCTTTGATTTTCCTGTTTACTATTCTACATTTTCTTTTTAATTTTCTTATTTCCCTTGTATAATAAACAGGGTCTGAGGTCATTTTACCCTTCTTAACAGGTACAAATCTCTTCTCTCCTTCCCAAATAATTCCTTTAAATTTAGCCCAAAGTGTATCCACGTTACTCCCTTCACTTATCCAACAACTGAATTGTGATTTAAGGTAAGTCCCAAATTCATCAACTTTAGTTTTTCTGTACAATTTCTTGTCTTGTGTAACCCTCTTATTAAGCCTTTTTGGTACGAGTCCTACATCCATTATTACAGCCTTATGGTCTCCTATTCCTTCAATTACCTCAGTTTTATCAACAATTTCCCATGGTTTAACCAAGAATACATCTAGTAAGTTATTGAGACGAGTCGGTTCTTGTACTACTTGTGTAAATCCTCCCTCCCAAATTAACTTATTTGCCAGTTTCTGTTCATGGGCTTCACTTGCAGCTCCTTTCCATTCAACTTCAGGCAAATTTAGATCTCCCCCAATTATTACCATATCATTATTATTGCTTTTATGAGTATAATCTATTATTTTTTCAAAGATTTCCATGTCTCTTTCCTCTCTTCCAGGCCTGTATGTTCCTATAATTCCCACCTCCTTCATATTATCACAAACTAATTTTATCCCTAATATTTCATCCCTTTCATCGGTAAACCATTCATGTGAACAGTAAGTTTCCTTCACCAGAATAAACACACCCCCTCCCTTTTTATCTCCTCGGTCTCTACGATAGACTGTGTACCCTTCTGGAAATACTTCTCTATTACCCACCCCTTCTTTCAACCACGATTCCACTCCTATCACCACATCAGTCTCATAAGATTCCATCAATGTACCGAATTTTAATTGTTTATTTACTACACTTTGACAGTTTACCAAGAGCAATCTCAGACCCCCTTCCTCCCTAAAACTTGACTGTTGCAATTGGGTAACTTGAAATTCCTTACTATCCTGAGTTTCTTTTTCTAGTTAACTGAGCCAGCTTGAAGTACAGCTGGCTCTTTCTACTAGTTTTCCTGGTCAGTATTATAACTCAAGGGAGTTGCCTGTTTTACAGTACATATCTTAAGATTAATAAAATCTAGAACAATATTTGCTATCTTTCGTTTACCTGAATTGTTTAGATGGAGGCCATGTTTTGTATAACAGTATCTCTCAAAACTGCTGCATTCAATAACCTGAGTATTCCAAAAATGTTTACAAATTTTAACAATATCTGTATTGACCTTGTCCACTTCAATGTTCACACACGAGTCTCTACTCAAATCATGCCTGTGGGGCACGTTCATTACAAAAACGTTAGTGTGGGTCAGCTTCCCTAGTGTATGTTTAAGTTGTGATCTTACATTCTTGGCGTCGTCGCGAGCTACGTCGTTCGTCCCACCGATGATAAGCACTGCATCGCCGCTCCCGAAGTTCCTAGTTGCTGCTTCTACGTTTTCCACAACACTGCTGATAGAAGCTCCTGGATATATTTCTCCGGTTGCTGCTATATTCTCGTCGTTAATCACTCCCGCAATTCCCCTTCCTTGGCTATCACCAAACACAGCTACCTTCGCTGATTTAGGCCTAACTGGGTCTTGAATCTGAATTCTAGGCCTAAATTTTAAACTCGGCACGGCAACGGATCGCGATGATTTGGTTTCACACGCGCGATCACTTTCTTCCAGGATTAAATTATTTAGGGCAGAAAACCTATTTCTAATGTTTATTTCCGGAAATTCAGTTGTAGATTTCTTCTTAGCCGGCCATCCACGAACTACTTGACACCACGTGCTCGAGTTTGTTACTTGTACCGGTATATCACTCGAAGAATGGTCAGTCCCAAATTCTAGCGATCGCAGTCTTTCTTTTAATTCTTGATTTTCAACTTTAAGAGTCTCATTGTCCTTTTTTAGAATGTTTATAATTTCTAATGCACTTTTATATTCCTCATCGACTGTTTTCGGTGCTTCGTCAACGCCGTCCCCAACAACAACATTCCGAACACACTGCTCACAAATCCAGTCAACATTTTCATTAGTTTTTACGCCTCTAGGGCAATTTCCGCACTTATAATGCCACCATCGATCACATGAATCACACAACATTCCATTTTTCACTAATTTTCGACATTTTCCGCACTTTTCGTCACATTTTACGGTTAATTTACTCGGAGAATAAAACACTACGTCGTCATTACCGGGCGCCATTTTGAAAAAAAGTGGTCTCCATCATGATTTTTGATCTTCCTGTTTTCGTCCTCATGACGTACACATTTCTCGGTCTCACTTCTCTATTTTTGACAGTGCCTACTCAGTTGAGGAATTTTGCTTTAATTCGAGATGTGTTTCTACTCTTTTGACCCGCTATCTGGTCCCCCTGCTCAAGTTCACTCATGATGTCTTTTGTATTTTGATGCTTTGTAGGGTCATATTTTTGTGTAATAGGGGATCTTGTATGGGAGTTACAGGCTCCTTTTTGATATACATTTTCACTTTTGTGATTTAGGGTATTTATGATGTAAGAGAATGGGAGGATGTATTGGGAGTAGGTTGCTCCTTTTGGGTATTGATACATCTTCTCGAGAAGTATTAAAATTTACCTATGATAACAATGATATTCACAGAAAGATAAAAAAATTGAAAACTAGAATGATGATGATGCTTGTTGTTTTAAGGGGCCTAATATCGAAGGTCATCGGCCCTGAAAACTAGAAAAGCGGCTGGAATTGATAAGGTTTCGGGGGATATACTAAAGACAATGGGTTGGGATATAGTACCATATCTGAAGTACTTATTTGATTATTATTTGGTTAAAGGAGCTATACCAAATGAATAGATAGTTGCTGTAGTAGCCCCTTTGTATAAAGGAAATGGTGATAGAAATAAAGCTGAAAATTACAGGCCAGTCAGTTTGACATTCATTGCATGTAAGCTTTGGGAAAGCATTCTTTCTGATTATATTAGATATGTTTGCAAAATTAATAACTGGTTCGATAGAAGGCAGTTCGGGTTTAGGAAAGGTTATTCCACTGAAGGTCAACTTGTAGGATTCCAGCAAGATAAAGCAGATATCCTGCATTCAGGAGGTCAAATGGACTGTATCACGATTGACCTATCTAAGGCATTTGATAGGGTAGATCGTGGGAGACTACTGGCAAAAATGAGTGCAATTGGACTAGACAAAAGAGTGACTGAATGGGTGGCTATATTTCTAGAAAATAGATCTCAGCAAATTAGAGAAGTCAAAGCTTTATCTGACCATTTAATAATTAAGAGGGGAATTCCTCAAGGCAATATTATTGAACCTTTATGTTTTCTTACATATAAGTTATAAAGATATGAGTAAAGAAGTGGAATCAGATATGAGGCTTTTTGTAGATGAAGTTATTCTGTACAGAGTAATAAATAAGTTGAAAGATTGTTAACTGCAAAATGACCTCGATAATGTTGTGAGATGGACAGTAGGCAATGGTATGATGATAAACGGGGTTAAAAGTCAGGTTGTGAGTTTCACAAATAGGAAAAGTCCTCTCAGTTTTAATTACTGCATTATTGGGGTGAAAGTTCATTTTGGAGATCATTATAAGTACCTAGGTGTTAATATAAGGAAAGATCTTCATTGGGGTAATCACATAAATATGACTGTACATAAAGGGTACAGATCTCTGCACTTGGTTATGAGGGTATTTATGGGTTGTAGTAAGGATATAAAGGAGAGGACATAGAAGTCTCTGGTAAGACCCCAACTAGAGTATGAAATGAAATGGCATATGGCTTTTAGTGCTGGGAGTGTCCAAGGACAAGTTTGGCTCGCCAGGTACAGGTCTTGCAAGTGATAAAAATCATTGTTATCCGTATTGAAGATACTGAATGTAGGATGCTAAAAGGTTTGTTTTGTCACCTATTCAATACATATAAATTTTACAATTTAGGAATTTATTATTGATTCCACTTGAGACATGTTTCGCCCTTCATTGAGGGCATCATCAGTCAAATTATCTCCTCAAGGCAAAAATCAGGTACCTGGTTAGTAGTTAACATGCACAAATTAATACATATTATTAATACACATTACAAAAATTAAGTATGAGAAAGAGTTGTACAATAGTGATGGTTGAACATATAGGTTTATAGAATAAGAAGTCAGCACCAATGCATAAAATTAAAATAGTAGAGTTCGGCAGTGGTGCTCTGGAGAACAGTTGATGCAATCATAGGAAAATATAAAGTTTTAAAAATATTTACATTATAACTATCAAGGGAGAAAGGGTGTAGTGCTCCATCCACACTGATCAGTCTCCGTACCGATCTCGGTGTTGCAACCAGACAACTTTCAGCTTGATGCCTATAAAACCTCATTTGGCTATGGAATATTTCCCTACCCCCGGTGATTTTAACTAAGATAAACCACTCTGCATATTTCTGAAATGTCAATGCTACATTCTTCTTCCAACCTTTAAAACAACAGGACGCACTTGGTACTAGATTTTTTTTTTTTTTTAATATCCTTGCTTACCAAGCTGCTCTTGTGTAAATATGTATATAAATTGTAAAATTCTCAACTGTTCAATTAGACAATGTAAATACTGTATAGTTACCAACCATTGACATTAATTTTTGGTTACAAACATTGACGCCGAGCACTACACCCTTTCTCCCCTGATTGTTATAATGTAAATATTTTTAAAACTTTATTCTCAACTGTTCAATTGGACAATGTAAATACTGTATAGTTACCAACCATTGACATTAATTTTTGGTTACAAACATTGACGCCGAGCACTACACCCTTTCTCCCCTGATTGTTATAATGTAAATATTTTTAAAACTTTATATTTTCCTATGATTGCGTCAACTGTTCTCCAGAGCACCACTGCCGAACTCTACTATTTTAATTTTGCGCATTGGTGCTGACTTCTTATTCTATAAACCTATATGTTCAACCATCACTATTGTACAACTCTTTCTCATACTTAATTTTTGTAATGTGTATTAATAATATGTATTAATTTGTGCATGTCAACTACTAACCAGGTACCTGATTTTTGCCTTGAGGAGATAATTTGACTGATGATGCCCTCAATGAAGGGCGAAACATGTCTCAAGTGGAATCAATAATAAATTCCTAAATTGTAAAATTTATATGTATTGAATAGGTGACAAAACAAACCTTTTAGCATCCTACATTCAGGTACAGGTCTTTCAATTTGACGTCCGTAGGCAACCTGCACGTTGTGATAAGGATGAAATTATGATAAAGACAACACATACACCCAGCGCCTGTTCAGAGAAATGAAACAATTATGATTAAAATTCCTGACCCTGCCAGAAATCGGACCCTGCACCCCTATGACCAAAGTCCAGCACGCTAACCATTTAGCCACGGAGCCGGACAACTAGAGTTTGGTTCCAGTGTATGGGACCCTCACCAGGATTACTTGATTCAAGAACTGGAAAAAAAGCCAAAGAAAAGCAGCTCAATTTGTTCTGGGTTATTTTCGACAAAAGAGTAGCGTTTCCAAAATGTTGCGAAGTTTGGGCTGGGAAGACTTGGGAGAATAGAGATGAGCTGCTCGACTAAGTGTTATGTTCTGAGCTGTCGGTGGAGAGATGGCGTGGAATGACATCAGTAGATGAATAAGTTTGAGTGGTGTCTTTAGAAGTAGGAAAGATCACAATATGAAGATAAAGCTGGAATTCAAGAGGACAAATTGTGGCAAATATTCGTTTATAGGAAGGGGAGTTAGGGATTGGAATAATTTACCAAGGGAGATGTTCAATAAATTTCCAATTTCTTTGCAATCATTTAAGAAAAGCCTAGGAGAACAACAGATAGAGAATCTGCCACCTGGGCAACTGCCCTAAATGCAGATCAGTAGTGACTGATTGTGGTAAAACTAGTAAGCTTAATTCCCCAGCCTAACTTCATCTGTCTTTAATTTATGTGATACTTGAACTGGTGCATACAGCGATTCATGAGTGGCCAAATGGCATGAAGGGATTGACATTTTAACCATCATTGGTCTCTATGGTCATGGTCACACCTGAACATTTTATATAAGTCAGGTGTAAATATATGTAATACACAGCTGAATGTTCATGAGTGCTAACTGTAAAATGATATAACTAATCATGAACCTACAAATGTTTAGTACCACTTATGATAATTGACTTGCCTGACTCATTTCATACACTCAAATACATAAAGTATTAATATAAATTAAGCATTTGACAAAATTTTTAAAGAGGAAGATTGTCACGCCACAGGTTGCATGATGAGGGAAAAGCTCACACATCCTCTCCAACTAAATCAAGTACCATTCTAAAATTCTTGTATACATTTCATACTTATACATTTTCTACACTTACATGTTTATTCAGCAGTCCTGACAAAATGTTTATGCTATATTTACTCCTACATGATCACATCTAAGTCCCCGAGGGCAAAATACATAGTTTATACATTTACGATGGTTCCATCTTTAAAATCACCAGAAATATTCTAAGGACAAACAGATCGGGAAAGGGTAGCACTGATGCGGATTCGGAATTATTTGATAGGATAGTCAGCTATGTGGGAAACGACATGGAAAGAAATGTGATTGTTGCGGGAGATCTGAATTTGCCAGATGTAAATTGGGAAGG
The DNA here is from genome assembly GCF_040414725.1 of Anabrus simplex. NCBI lineage: Eukaryota > Metazoa > Arthropoda > Insecta > Orthoptera > Tettigoniidae > Anabrus > Anabrus simplex. The sequence goes on along the minus strand of NC_090268.1, from coordinate 401,338,934 downwards.
AAATGCGAACGACAGGAAGCATGACCAACAAATGGCAAATAAGTTAATATGGGAAGGACAGCTGATTCAGAAAGTGATGGAACCAACCAGAGGGAAAAATATCCTGGATGTGGTGCTGATAAAACCAGATGAGCTCTATAGGGAAACTGAAGTAATAGATGGTATTAGTGATCATGAAGCTGTTTTTGTGGTAGTTAAAAATAAATGCGATAGAAAGGAAGGTCTTAAAAGTAGGACTGTTAGGCAGTACCATATGGCTGATAAAGCAGGTATGAGGCAGTTTCTAAAAAGTAACTATGATCGGTGGAAAACGGTAAATAAAAATGTAAACAGACTCTGGGATGGGTTTAAAGAAATTGTTGAGGAATGCGAAAACAGGTTTGTACCTTTAAGGGTGGTAAGGAATTGTAAAGACCCACCTTATTATAATAGAGAAATAAAGAGACTAAGAAGGAGGTGCAGACTGGAAAGAAATAGAGTTAGAAATGGCTGTGGAAGTAAGGAGAAATTGAAGGAACTTACTAGAAAATTGAATCTAGCAAAGAAGGCAGCTAAGGATAACATGATGGCAAGCATAATTGGCAGTCATACAAATTTTAGTGAAAAATGGAAGGGTATGTATAGGTATTTTAAGGCAGAAACAGGTTCCAAGAAGGACATTCCAGGAATAATTAATGAACAAGGGGAGTGTGTATGTGAGGATCTTCAAAAGGCAGAAGTATTCAGTCAGCAGTATGTAAAGATTGTTGGTTACAAGGATAATGTCGAGATAGAGGAAGAGACTAAGGCCAAAGAAGTAATAAAATTTACATATGATAACAATGACATTTACAATAAGATACAAAAGTTGAAAACTAGAAAAGCGGCTGGAATTGATCGGATTTCTGGGGATATACTAAAGACAATGGGTTGGAATATAGTACCATATCTGAAGTACTTATTTGATTATTGTTTGGTCGAAGGAGCTATACCAGATGAATGGAGAGTTGCTATAGTAGCCCCTGTGTATAAAGGAAAGGGTGATAGACATAAAGCTGAAAATTACAGGCCATTAAGTTTGACATGCATTGTACGCTACTTTCATGTCTGTTACTTCTAACTTATGAATAAGATATCCTGAGTCTACCCAGCTTTCGCTCCCGTAAAGCAAAGTTGGTCTGAAAACAGACCGATGTAAAGATAGTTTCGTCTGGGAGCTGACTTCCTTCTTACAGAATACTGCTGATCGCAACTGCGAGCTCACTGCATTAGCTTTACGACACCTAGATTCAATCTCACTTACTATATTACCATCCTGGGAGAACACACAACCTAAATACTTGAAATTATCGACCTGTTCTAGCTTTGTATCACCAATCCGACATTCGATTCTGTTGAATTTCTTACCTACTGACATCAATTTAGTCTTCGAGAGGCTAATTTTCATACCATACTCATTGCACCTATTTTCAAGTTCTAAGATATTAGACTGCAGGCTTTCGGCACAATCTGCCATAAAGACCAAGTTGTCAGCATAGGCCAAACTGCTTACTACATTTCCACCTAACTGAATCCCTTCCTGCCATTTTATACCTTTCAGCAGATGATCCATGTAAACTATGAACAGCAAAGGTGAAAGATTACAACCTTGTCTAACTCCTGTAAGTACCCTGAACCAAGAACTCATTCTACCATCAATTCTCACTGAAGCCCAATTGTCAACATAAATGCCTTTGATTGATTTTAATAATCTACCTTTAATTCCATAGTCCCCCAGTATGGCGAACATCTTTTCCCTTGGTACCCTGTCATATGCTTTCTCTAGACCTACGAAACATAAACACAACTGCCTATTCCTCTCGTAGCATTTTTCAATTACCTGGCTCATACTGAAAATCTGATCCTGACAGCCTCTCTGTGGTCTGAAACCACACTGGTTTTCATCCAACTTCCTCTCAACGACTGATCGCACCCTCCCTTCCAGAATGCCAGTGAATACTTTGCCTGGTATACTAATCAATGAGATACCTCGATAGTTGTTGCAATCCTTGCTGTTCCCTTGCTTATAGATAGGTGCAATTACTGCTTTTGTCCAATCTGAAGGTACCTTACCAACACTCCACGCTAATTTTACTACTCTATGAAGCCATTTCATCCCTGCTTTCCCATTGTACTTCACCATTTCAGGTCTAATTTCATCTATTCCTGCTACCTTATGACAATGGAGTTTATTTACTATCCTTTCCACTTCCTCAAGCATAATTTCACCAACATCATTTTCCTTCTCCCCATGAGCTTGGCTGTTTGCAACACCACCAGGATGATTTCCTTTTACATTGAGAAGATGTTCAAAATATTCCCTCCACCTCTCCAGTGATTCCCTGGGATCTATTATGAGTTCACCTGAATTACTCAAAACACTGTTCATTTCCTTTTTCCCTCCCTTCCTAAGATTATTTATTACTGTCCAGAAAGGTTTCCCTGCTGCTTGACCTAGCCTTTCCAGGTTATTACCAAAATCTTTCCATGACTTCTTTTTGGATTCAACAACTATTTGTTTCGCTCTGTTTCTTTCATCTACGTACCAATCCCTGTCTGCCTTGGCCCTTGTTTGGAGCCATTTCTGATAAGGCTTCTTTTTACGTTTACAGGCTGCTCTCACTTCATCATTCCACCAAGATGTTCGCCTTTTCCCATCTTTACACACAGTTGTTCCTAGGCATTCCCTTGCTGTTTCTATTACAGCATCCCTGTATGCCACCCATTCACTTTCTATATCCTGAACCTGCTTACTGTCTACTGTTCGAAACTTCTCACTAATCATATCCATGTACTTCTGTCTAATTTCCTCATCCTGGAGACTTTCTACCCTTATTCATTTGCAGACAAATTTCACTCTCTCTACCCTAGGCCTAGAGATACTTAGTTCACTACAGATCAGATAGTGGTCTGTATCATCAAAAAATCTGCGAAAAACTTGTACATTCCTAACAGATTTCCTGAATTCAAAGTCTGTTAAGATATAGTCTATTATGGATCTGGTACCCCTAGCCTCCCATGTATAGCAATGAATAGCCTTATGCTTGAAGAATGTATTCGTAACAGCTAAACCCATACTAGCACAGAAGTCCAGCAAACACTTCCCATTCCCATTAGCTTCCATATCTTCCCCACATTTACCAATCACCCTTTCGTATCCTTCAGTTCTGTTCCCAACTCTCGCATTGAAATTGCCCATTAGCACTATTCTATCCTTGCTGTTGACCCTGACCACGATGTCACTCAATGCTTCATAAAACTTGTCAACTTCATCCTCATCTGCACCCTCACATGCTGAATATACGGACACAATTCTTGTCCTAATTCCTCCAACTGACAAATCTACCCACATCATTCGCTCATTTACGTGCCTAACAGAAACTATGTTGCGTGCAATGGTATTGCTGATAAAGAGCCCTACCCCAGACTCTGCCCTTCCCTTTCTAACACCCGTCAAGTACACTTTATAATCTCCTATCTCTTCCTCATTATCTCCCCTTACCCGAATATCACTTACTCCTAGCACATCCAGATGCATCCTCTTTGGTGACTCAGCCAGTTCTACCTTCTTTCTTCCATAAGCCCCATTAATATTGATAGCTCCCCATCGAATTCCATTTTGTTCGCCAAGTAAACTTCGATAATTAGGAAAAATAAGTTCAATTTCTTATAAATAATTAAAAGGTTGGCCTTATTATAATAAAGTGGTACTTAACATACCACCTGCAATCAGTGATATAATATTGTTGATAGATAGAAGAAACTCTGAGTAATTATATCTTAAAAGCCAGCTGTAAGGACAATACATATATAGAAACACTGGAATAGTTATTGATTTAATTGCATTTAAAACTCACGTTTTGATGACTTAGGAAGTTATTGAAGAAGCTGAAGCTCCCCACAGTTGGCTCTTTTTCGCTGAATACTTCATTATAGCATCTATATGATGTTTTATGTTGAGGTGACGTATTCTAATGAAAAACCTAGTCCTGACGTACAGCGATATAAAATTCTCGTCAAGTTCTGAACATTTTGATTTTATTATAGAAGTCAAAGTCTGCATTACTCTTTTACATTTAGAAATATAAGGCCCGTAAAAACTAACAAACAGTGCATAACTTTTTGATACCATTCTTCAGTTTGAAATGATTGATAACCACTCGTAAGGCACTTCCTGTGGCAAGGCAAACATTTCACCTTTATCACCCAAGCTATCATCAATGCCAAGTAGCCTGCAAGATATTTAATTGCATCCTGGTTTACGTCTTCAGTTTCGCAGTCCTGGCTCAAGTCTTCCATCCTTAACAACTCCAACATTACTTCCTGTTCATCTACGGGTACAGGTGTTAATGGCCCCTCAAAAACATCTATACAAAGTTCATTGCTTATGAAGCTCAAGAAATCTTCCTCATTATCAGCATCAGGAAGAAAAATACCCGTATCACTCGGCGATGATTATTTTCAACTTCCACTGACACATTACATGACAGAGGGATTTCATTACTTCCTGTAATAGAAGTCAAATTCTGTTACGAACTTCAAAAGGGGACGGATTGCTATAAAAAACTTCTAAGCCATGGACACGTGGAAAAAATCTCCAAGCAGTCTTAGTTTAATCTGGCAGTTAAAATATAAGACACTAGCAAGATACCCATGCTTCGCTACGGTAATATACTGAAATTTATAATTGAATGTTTATTGTTTTATATAAAATCCGCCGAAATTCGTGATCTGACTTTTTTCTGAGAGAATCTGCCAAAATTCGCTATCTGACTCGTTTTCTAATAGATTACGGCAAGTTTCCTCCCATTTTTCAATCTTTCTTCCCAGCAATGAATTTCGTACTTCCCGGGCTAGGTCCAGGTATTCCACCTGGTCAGTTGGGTCCCTAAATCTTTGCCATCTTTTCCTATAAGCATTTTTAATATGGATGAAATCCTTCAAGAGATCCGGCGTGGTGTCGTCTTGGGTGCCTTGGCAATACTGAACCCGCTGCTGGACTGCATTCTTAGTCATTACCCGTCCAGGACCCGTTTCTAGCATGGTCCGCATATTTGACGACGGTCCAGAACATAATTATTGTTATTGTTATTATTATTATTATTATTATTATTATTATTATTATTATTATTATTATTATTATTATTATTATTATTATTATTATTATTATTATTATTATTATTATTATTATTATTATTATTATTATTATTATTATTATTATTATTATTATTATTATTATTATTATTATTATTATTATTATTATTATTATTATTATTATTATTATTATTATTATTATTATTATTATTATTATTATTATTATTATTATTATTATTATTATTATTATTATTATTATTATAGAAGATGTTCTACACCCCACAGCAAGATGCAATACCGCTACTTGGCGGTAAATTACATCTGCTGCCATTGTCATTGTTGACAATGTGACTGGCACCATTGTCACGCGTAGGCACGTGTGCGGGATTTCTGGAGATACATATGACATTCTCTACTTCCGTGCATTATTCACCTTATTATAGAGGTGAATAATTGGACGGTCAATCTCATTCCTATCGTTTATTTCAAATGTGTTAAAAATTTTATTTATATGCCAGGAGAATCTACTGTAATCTAAGAATGTTCTCTGAAGGAAAAGGTGGCTCTTGTAAACGAACCCAGGAAAGATTAAAAAGGATTGGTTCATGATCAGAATAAGTACATCAAAAATCTACAGACTGTTTCCAGTCATTTGACAGGGTCAGGAATGGAATGAATAAAGCCCCCAACTAGCGGCGACAATAGGAATTGTGCCAGCTGCTGAAGCCTGTCGCACTCCTCTGGGGCAATGATTAATGAATGGCAAATGACATGAAATCATATTGGACACTGTTGCTGGAATGAACGATGACAGGGAAAACCGGAGTATCCGGAGAAAAACCTGTCCCACCTCTGTTTTGTCCAGAACGAATATCACATGGAGTGACCGGGGTTTGAACCACGGACCCCAGCTGTGAGAGGCTTGCGCGCTGCCGCCTGAGCAACAGAGACTCCTTATAAGTACATTATGAACAGTAAAATCAATTGGTCTCACCTTCTTTTACATCCCACCACCATTTAGTTTATTTAGGCCCCCCCCCCAAAAAAAGAAGGCGTGTTCCTTTATGTTTAAAGGAGATTCTAAACACCAATGTTCACATCTATTACCTTCACTTTTGAGATATAAGTATCCCCATAAAGATAATTCACTTTTTTCACTTCCTTTCACACTCCTCCCCCTCCCCCCCCCCCCCAAGTTAATTTTCCGAAAAAAAAAAATACTTGTTTCTTTAATAGTAAAGGATCTTATAAATACCAATTAGCATGACTCTAACTTCTTCAGTTTTTGATTTATGTGTCATCATGAAAGGAATTCAACTCCTTTTCACTCCTGCCCCCCCAAGAGGGTTCCCCCCAACCAAAAATGTTTTTTCTTTGTTTTTAAAGGAGATTCAAAAACCAATTTTGATGTCTGTAACAACTATAATTTTTATTATATGTAAGTATTCTCATACAATTAAGTCAATTAATTTTTCAATTATTTCACCTCCCCCCCCCGCCATTGGATTTTCCGAGAATATATGTTTCTTTACTTTTAAAGCAGATTCCAAATATCAAATTTCAGATCTGTAACATCTTCATTTTTGAGATATCAGTAGCCTAATTAAAATCATTCAACACCATTTTCAGTCACTTTTAACCCCCCCCCCCCCCCCCCACTCCACCCAAGTGGTATTTTCAAAAACTAAAAATACACGTTTCTTTATTTTTAATAGAGATAAAAAAATTACCATTTTTTTACTTTTGTATCATGTTAAGTTTTTTAGATATACCAGTACTGTATAAATTCTCATTTTAAAATTTCACCCCCTTTTTAGTTCCCCTTAAGAGGAGTTTCCAAAGACAAATCACCTATCTTCCTTTACATTTACAGGAGATTCTAAATACTAGGTTTTACGTCTGTAACATTTTACGTTTTTCACCAATTTGTCACTCCTGTTTAACCGCCATTAATTGGATTTCCCAAAAACAAGAAAACATGTGTTTTTATATTTTTAAAGGAGATCCCATACACTAATTTTCAGTTCTGTAATGTCTTAAGTTTCTGAGATATATATATCCTCATTAAAGGCATTCAACCCATTATTCATCCTTTTACTCCCCTCCTATTGGGATTTACAGAAAACAAAAACTAAGAAACATGTGTTCCTTTATTTTTAAAGAGGAGATTCTAAATATAAATTTTTACATGTGCAAACTTTTAAAGTTTTGAGATATAGATACACTCATTTTAAAAATTCAACCCCTTTTCACCCCCACCCCTTTAATTGGATTTTCCAAAAACAAAAAATATGTGTCTCTTTATTTTTAAAGGAGATCCCAAACACCAATTTTCAGGTCTGTAATATCTTCAGTTTCTGAGATATAACTACTGGTATCCTCATTAAAGGCATTCAACCTCTTTTTCACCCTTTTTCACCCCTCCTATTGGGATTTTCAAAAACAAAACATACGTTTTTACTTATTGTTAAATAAGATTCTAAATACCAATTTTTACATCTGTAAACTTTTAAAGTTTTGAGATATAGACACACTCATTTTTAAATTTCAACCCCCTTTCCACCCCCTTAGCGATGGAATATTCCAAAATCCTCTCTTAGTGAGCACCTACATCTTAATATGAATGTATCCCCAAAATTTCATTTCTTTATGCCCAGTAGTTTTGGCTCAGCTATAATGAATCAGTCAGTCAGTCAGTCAGGACAAGTTATTTTATATAATTATAATGATACTAGCAAGATACCCGTGCTTCACTGCGGTATTATACTGAAATTTAGAATTGAATGCTTATTGTTTTATATATAATCCACCGAAATTTGCGATCTGACTCATTTTCTGAGAGAATACGCCGAAATTCACGAACTAACTCGTTTTCTAATAAATTATGGCGAGTTTCCTCCCATTTTTCAATCTTTCTTTCCAGCAATCGATTTCGTACTTCCCAGGCTAGGTCCAGGTATTCCACCCGGTCAGTTGGGTCCCCAAATCTTTGCCATCTTTTCCTATAAGCATTTTTAATATGGATCAAATCCTTGAGGAGATCCAGCGTGGTGTCGTCTTGGGTGCCTTCATGATACTGAACCCGCGGCCAGACTGAATTCTTAGTCATTACCCATCCAGGACCCGTTTCCAGCGCAGTTCGCATATTTGACGACGGTCCAGAACATTGTTGTTGTTGTTGTTGTTATTATTATTATTATTATTATTATTATTATTATTATTATTATTATTATTATTATTATTATTATTATTATAGAAGATGTTCTTCACCCCACAGCAAGATGCAATACATCTGCTGCCATTGTCATTGTTGACAATGTGACCAGCACCATTGTCGCACATAGGCACGTGTGAAGGATTTCTGGCGATACGAATGACATTCTCTACTTCCGTGCATTATTCACCTTGTTAAAGAGGTGAAAAATTGGACGGTCAATCTCATTCCTATCGTTTATTTCAAATGTGTTTAAATTTTTATTTATATGCCAGGAGAATCTACTGTAATCTAAGAACATTCTCCGAAGGAAAAGGTGGCTCTTGTAAACGAACCCAGGAAAGATTAAAAAGGATTGGTTCATGATCAGAATAAGTACATCGAAAATCTGCAGACTGTTTCCAATCATTCGACAGGGTCAGGAATGGAATGAATAAAGCCCCCATCTAGCGGCAACAATAGGAATTGTGCCGGCTGCCGAAGCCTGTCACACTCCTATGGGGCAATGATTAACGAATGACAAATGAAATGAAATTATATTGGACAGTGTTGCTGGAATGAATGATGACAGGGAAAACCAGAGTATCTGGAGAAAATCCTGTCCCGCCTCCGTTTTGTCCAGCACAAATGTCACATGGAGAGACCGGGATTTGAACCATGGAACCCAGCTGTGAGAGGCCGGCGTGCTGCTGCCTGAGCAATGGAGGCTCCTGAAAAATACATTATGAACAGTAAAATCAATTGGTCTCACATCCTTTTACACCCCACCGCCGTTACGTCTAATACTCCCCCCACAAAAAAATAATAAAATAAGGTGTGTTTCTTTATGTTTAAAGGAGATTCAAAACCCCAATGTTCATGTCTATTACCTTCAGTTTTGAGATAAAAATAACTAACTTTTTTTTCACTTTCACACTCCCCCACCGCTAAGTGAATTATCCGGCAAAAAATACTTGTTTCTTTAATAGTAAAGGATCTTCTAAATACCAATTATCACGACTCTAACTTCGTCAGTTTTTGATTTATGTGTCCTCATGAAAGGAATTCAACTCCTTTTCACTCCCGCCCCCCAAGATGATTCCCCCCAGCAAAACGGTTTTTTCTTGTTTTTAAAGGAAATCCAATTATCAATTTTCATGTCTGTAGGCCCTAACAACTTTTAAAGTTTTGAGATATAGATACACTCATTTTAAAATTTCATCCCCCTTTTCACCCCTTAATGATGGAATATCCAAAAATCCTCTTTTAGCAAGCACCTACATATTAATATGAATGTATCCCCAAAATTTCATTTCTTTATGTCCAGTAGTTTTTATTATATGTAAGTATTCTCATACAATTAAGTTAATTAATTTTTCAATTCTTTCACCTCCCACCCCTCATTCATCGTATTTTCCGAGAATACGTGTTTCTTTACTTTTAAAGCAGATTCCAAATATCAAATTTCACGTCTGTAACATCTTCATTTTTGAGATAACAGTAGCCTAATTAAAAGAATTCAACACCATTTTCAGTCACTTTTATCCCCCTCCACCCAAGTGGTAATTCCAAAAACTAAAAATACATGTTTCTTAATTTTTAATAGAGATTAAAAATACCATTTTTCACTTCTGTAGCATGTTAAGTTTTTTGAGATATATTGTATAAATTCTCATTTTAAAATTTCACCCCCGTTTTAGTTCCCCTTAAGAGGAGTTTCCAAAAACAAATCACCTATGTTTCTTTATACATACAGGAGATTCCAAATACCACTTTTTACGTCCGTAACATTCTACGTTTCTCAGATATTCTGTAGATATAGTCTTTCAAAAAATTCACCCCAATTTGTCACTCCTGTTTAACCGCCATTAATTGGATTTTCCAAAAACAAAAAAATACGTGTTTTCTTATTTTTAAAGGAGATCCTAAATACCAATTTTTACATCTATAAACTTTAAAAGTTTTGAGATATAGATACACTCATTTTAAAAATTCACCCCCTTTTCACCCCCGCCCCCATTAATTGTATTTTCCAAAAACAAAAAACATGTGTTTCTTTATTTTTAAAGTAGATCTCAAATGCCAATTTTCAGGTCTGTAATATCATCAGTTTCTGAGATATAAGTATCCTCATTAAAGGCACTCATCCCATTTTTCACCCCTTTTCACCCCTCCTATTGGGATTTTCCAAAAACAAAAAAATACGTGTTTCTTTATTTTTAATGAAGATTCTTAATACCAATTTTTACATCTGTAAACTTTCAAAGTTTTGAGATATAGATAAACTCATTTTAAAAATTCACTCCCTTTTCACCCCCACCCCCTTTAATTGGATTTTCCAAAAACAAAAAAATATGTGTTCCTTTATTTTTAAAAGAGATTAAAAGTACCAATTTTCAGGTCTGTAATATCCTCAGTTTCTGAGATATAAGTACCGATATCCTGATTAAAGGCACTCATCCCATTTTTCACCCCTTTTCACCCCTCCTATTGGGATTTTCCAAAAACAAAAATATACATGTTTCTTTATTTTTAATGAAGATTCTTAATACCAATTTTTACATCTGTAAACTTTCAAAGTTTTGAGATATAGATAAACTCATTTTTAAAATTCACCCCCTTTTCAACCCCACCCCCTCTAATTGGATTTTCCAAAAACAAAAAAATACGTGTTACTTATTTTTAAAGATGATTCTAAATACCAATTTTTACATCTGTAAACTTTTAAAGTTTTGAGATATAGATACACTCATTTTAAAATTTCATCCCCCTTTTCACCCCCTTAGTGACGGAATATCCAAAAATCCTCTCTTAGCGAGCACCTACATCTTAATATGAATGTATCCCCAAAATTTCATTTCTTTATGTCCAGTAGTTTTAGCTCGGCAATGATGAATCAGTCAGTCAGTCAGTCAGTCAGTCAGGACAAGTTATTTTATATATGTAGATTTGCATGTTTCATGTCTTCAAAAAGTCCTAAGAGAGAGTTTATGGATATTAAGAACCCCTTCTGAAACAGAAGTAAAGTTTTCCGTTTATCAAATCTCACTTGTGTAATCACCACCAGAAAGCACTTCAGAATATTTTCCAGTCTCCTTAAGTTTAAGCTGTATAAGTATACCGCACTGCCAGAGCTGTGCGCCTGGAAAATAACTGCGCAACCATTCTCACATTCTGACGGGATCTGTCTGTTACACTCAGATGAGCCTCATTAATATGATGTGTAGTTGATAAGTCCCCTGTTTGAGTTTGTAATAGGTGTTCTATTGTCTTCTTCTGAAATTCTAAACCATCAGCTAATGTCAAACCTTCCTCTAAAAAGTGGTTTCTCAATAATTTCAAGAGGAGGGGTATATCACAGAACACCCAAACCTTCCTTTTCTCATCCACTGGATTGGCAAAAAAGCTCTTGTCCTTGTGTACGTTTAGTTCCTTCCACACTTTGGTATTTTTGCCCCCCATGTCACAAGTTACTGCAACAATCTGAAAATCACAAGCCTCAAGTTTACTAATTATGTTTCTTAACAACTCTGAAGTCATTGTCACATCGAAATCATAAAAAATGGGTTGCTTCCATGCAGCAAAGAGCCCTCGAACCATCGCTACCTGGATGTTGCTGTGAGGCCCTAGTATGCAGTCATCAGATGAATCGTATGAAATATGTCCATCTTTATTCGTTTCATCAAATGTCAAAACCGCGATCTTTTCAGACTCCTTGTAATTTACTGCGCTCCACACGTTGTTTTGGAAATCTGTGGTACAAGACACCAGTTGTTTTCGATCCCCAATTAGTACAATTAACTTTATATTTAAAAATCTTACTCATCTTTAACACAACAATCAACACAATACGGAAAATGTTACAAGACTGCATACCGCAAAATAGACCTATACTGAAAGCGAGTTCCTTATCGTTCACCGCAATAGCTGCCGACAGGAGACCTCCACATGATGTCAGCATGAGGCGATGTTACACTGGAAGCAAAGCGCGGGAGTTGGAATGCCCCCCCCTGGGGTAGCGAGAGCAATCTTAAAGCTATTTTCAACCAAAAGTTGTGAAATACCAAACCAAGTGAACTGGCAAGTTGGACTTGGTGCAGAACATTTTAGTGCTTCATCAGGCTTGTTACATAAATTATTATTATTATTATTATTATTATTATTATTATTATTATTATTATTATTATTATTATTATAAACGGTGATGATAAAAGTGAATTTCCTTGCCTCTGCTCTAATTTCTGTTTTAAATCATTCTCTCTCTCTCTCTTTAATCCACTTCAGCCTTAGCATAACAGCAGCAATATATTGATTTTACCATTAACATATCCTTTTCCTTTCCATACATTTTGTGAACTAGATTTTTCTACATTTATGTCCTAGGGGCAATTTTCAGAATGAATAAATTTTGTTATACAGACTTAATATAATATCCTCATTAATGTTTGTGTCTAGGTGAATATTTCTGCAAGGACTGCCCTATACTAGATCCAGCTCATAAGCATTCTATCTTGTGGAAGGTGCCATACTCCATAGGCTGTAACAATGGCTCCCTCTGCATGACAGATCTCAGTCTCTCTGCCAACTTTGTTAACATCACGTAAGCTATTGAACATTCTTATTTATCTATAGAAATAAACACATATAGATATATACATAAGTGTTGTTCAATTGAAACATAGACTTGTGCCTAGAACATTGCAGTGTAAGTATTGGACAACATAGTCCATATCAAAATGACGGCATACTGATGATAGTTTGAAAGAGTCTACAGATAATCACCCCAGCCACCTGGTTGTTGATTGAACCATTCTTCCATACCATCAGGAACTGTTTCATTTGACTGGATATGCAATTTATTTTTAATTGACTTTAAATCATTGTGCTTGTGTGTCTGATGATATACAGAAGGGAAAATGGAAATAGCAACACCACAATGCACTACCAGTATTTCTGAAGAGACGTGTGCCTCAGAAAACAAGCGCAGGAAGCTATCATCATCATCATTCCGTGTCCGGTCAGCATTTCCAAAATGTAGCAACTCCGATGGCCTTGTTATTCGCCTCGATTAGGTCCTATGTAGTGCAGGGATGTTCTAGTAGGGGACAAATGGTCAGGTGGTTCGGATCTTGTGTTACACCACACTCGCAGGATGCGTCTCCATCAGCTGGAAGTATGGCCCATTTTTGCATGTTGGTCTTGCAAAGAGGTACGCCCACCTAAGACGATTAAGTGATCTCCAAATAGGGTAGGGCAGGTCATTTCCTGGAGCTAGCTCTTCCTTTGCAGGAGTATCAGGCGGCAGCATGTTCTTCCACCTGGTGATGCGGTTATACTCAGGTGTTCCTACCAGTGGTTGAGTCCTGGTGATGAAGCTCTTTCTCGACTTCAGTCGACAGACTACAGCCTGGTGATCATGCAGTGGGTGGCGAGAATCATTAGTCTGCTTTGTCCTCTCTGCATCAGCAGCAACAACCCTTCTGATAGCGGGGGGAGCTATTCCAACAAGTGGGTAGAGTTTGTCAACTGGGGTTGGCTTCAGACATCCCGACAAGATACGTACGGTCTCGTTGATTGCAATGTCAACCTCCTTGGTGTGAGTGGATGCACTCCACACAGGTGAAGCGTACTCTGCAGCGGACACACACAAAGCAAGAGCAGAGGTTCTTAGGACGTGAGGGCTTGCTCCCCAGGTGGTGGCTGTGAGCTTTCTCAAAATACTGTTCCGTGAACTAACTTTCAGCCTGGTGTTGTGGCAATGTTTCTTGAAGGACAGTGTTCGGTCAAGAGTAACACCTAGATACACAGGTGTTGGACAATGTTCTAGTCGTTTGCCTTGCCATACAATGTCCAGTTCCCGCCGAGCTTCTCTATTCCTTAAGTGAAATGCGCACACCTGGGTCTTGTTGGGATTTGGCTTTAGATGATTGCCTTCATAGTAAGAGCCAAGAGTATCTAGTGCAGAAGTCAACTTTTCCTCCACCTCTTCAAATGTCTTTCCTTGGGCAGCCACTGCAGTATCGTCGGCATAGATGAAAAGCCTGGTATGTTCCATAATGGGTTGATCATTAGTATAAATGTTAAAGAGCACAGGGGCTAGCACACTGCCTTGAGGTAAACCGTTCTTTTGTACGCGCCATTTGCTCTTCTTACCATGGAGAGAGACTTGGAATCTTCTATTCTGCAGGAGAATGCCAATAAGGGATGTTAGTTGATAATCATTAGTGAGCTGGTAAATTTTCCTCAGTAACTTCCTGTGGTTGATGGTGTCATAGGCAGCTGTTAAGTCAACAAAGGCAACTCCAGTTACCTTACGCTGTTCAAAACCATCCTCGATGTGTTGGGTAAGGTTCAGGATTTGACTGCAGCATGACTTTCCAGGTCGAAAACCAGCTTGTTGAGGAATGAACTTTCCTTCGAGGATGCCACTAATTCGGTTAAGGATAAGGCGCTCGAAGATCTTGAAACAATGGCATAACAATGATACTGGGCGAAAGTTTTTAGGATCGTTTGGCTCCTTACCAGGCTTAAGTAGTGCAACCACTCGAGCTTTCCTCCAGAGCTTGGGAATATAAAGCTTAGATACACACTCATTAATCATTGTAAGCAGCCATTGCAGAGTAGTCCTGCCGAATTTCTTGATCTGTTCTACTCTGATATCATCGATGCCAGCAGCCTTATTTAATTTCAAGGTGGAGATGACAGACTCTAGCTCATCCAAGGTGAAGGGTTCTTGGAGATTTTGGTTTTCACTTCCTGGGGTTCGTTCCAGTTGCTCCCGTGTACTCCGACCTTTAATCTTCCCGTTCATGAGTAATTGGGTTGCAATCTGGTCAGCTGTAATTGTGGTGACGTTTCTAGGTTTTGTTGGGTCACCGCTGAGGTTTTTCAGGAGATTCCAGGCTCGCCTACTGTTCAACTTCATGTCCAGATTCTCAACCAGTGAGGTCCACTTAACTTTGCGATTTGCTGAGATAGTTTGCATCAATTCCTCACCAACCTGGATAGTTTCATCAGCAAATGGGTCAGCCTCAAAAAGATCTTTGTAATGGTTCATCAGCTGTTTGCTGTCATCAGTCATTCCTGGTATGTAATTTGTTCTACAACCTCTTGGAATGGTCCTTCTAGAGGCTGTCTGGACGCATTTGACAAATGCCTCGTACATCTCAGGTTTCGGTGGGATCTTGGCAACTTCTATATCAAGCTCGTTGGTGAATCTTTCCCAATTGGCCTTCTGAAAATTAAACCTTCGCTTGAAAGGTACCTCCTCTGGCACTACCATGGCATTCACTTTGCAGATTACAGGTCTATGTTGGGTAGATGGGATAGGCTTACCCATCATCTTCACACAACTCCCAGCAACTTTTGATGACACGAAAATATTGTCGGGTTGTAGCCTCTCTTCCACCGACCGCTATTGAAGGATGCTGGTAGTTTTGGATCATGAATTAGATGAAGATCATGATTCTCTGCCCAGGTTTCCAGTTTATCTCCATTGGTATCTGAATCTGGGTATCCCCAAGATGTGCTTCGACAGTTGTAATCGCCAAGGATGAAATTTATGCCCTGGTACTTAAAGTTAGTAGGTTCTTCAAACGTGAAGTCAACATTAGGAGGCTTGTATACAGAAGTAACACTAAAGTGTGGCGTACATACAGAAAGAATCTCAATATCATCCCTTTCAGTTAGTGAGGTTGATGTGATATTTAGGTTTGGTCTGGTGAAAATGGCACTACCGTATTTATCATGGGGCCTTTCCAGAACAAGCTCCATGCCTGCGATTTTCGGTCGATGGCTGTTGTAGCCCCGGTGAGTCTCTTGCACTAGAAGAATGTCACATTTACATTCCTTACACAAGTCAGCCAATAGGGTCTCTTTGGCACTCGAAAAACCCTCAATGTTTATCATAATTTATAACTTTCATTTCCATGTTGACGTTTAACTTGTATAATAGGAATCAATTGAGGGATGTTCCACCATTCAACACTTTATATAATACATAATATTTATTAAGTGAAAACTGGTTTCAATTCCCTAGGAATCATCATCAGTACAGTTCATCATCAGTTATTTATTATATAAAGTGTTGAATGATGAAAGCTATCATGTCGGCGTACTGATGCCAATGAAGTGTGCAATCGAATAACACATGAGGCTCATGATCACTTCCAAACCTTGGATCACCTGGAAGGAGCAAAATTAGAGTCCACCAACTTTGAACAATTTTTCAAAATGTTTCTGGATAAAGAACTTTGTGTGACTGTCCAGCCCTATAGCATGCTAGAAAAGAAAAGACTTAGAACAGAACTGTTGGTTCTGTGTTGTATGCCAGATTTTAAGAATATTGGTGAGGCAGTCCCACTTCTGTAGTTCATAATTTCTAGTAATCTGCAAGGTACATTATACCAAATAACTAAGCTTCTGAGGATATTAGTAATAACACTCATGACTACTTCAGAGCCTGAGAGGTGTGACTCATCACTGAAGATGATCAACACCTTCCTGCGGAACACCATGTCACAAGAAAGACTAAGTGAGAAGAACATGGTCTCCAGCATGGAGGGGTTCAACGCCAAGATGATTGACAAATTCTGCAGCAAGAAGGAGCGACATATGGACTTTATTTATCGTCATTGAATGAGTGTTTCTATATGTTTCTAAATATTTTTATTCTTGTTGGGAGGATGGGTTATAGCACACAACTGATTTTCTGTGCTAGCCACTACTGTATTCAAGGTTGTGTCAGCTGTTTGCAGTGGGCTGAGTTCAACCATATAAGAGAGGTATACTCAGCTGCAGAGTGCTAAAGCAGCAATATGTACAGTAAATGGACATGCATGACGTTCTTTTTACCTTCATTGCAACAGACTGGCAATGTAATTTGTATATTAGGGAAGAATAAAGATCGACTAGGTAGCAAATGACAGGGATGAATTCTAATTGATTTTCTTCCCCTTCAACATTGACCTCATGGTGGAAAAGTGCAATCCAGATCAAATACGCTATAGACACACCTGGCGGCCCGATCTTAAACATCAGGCGGCAAAATTTGTTTGTTTCTCTGTCTAACCCTTGTCCCGTTTCTCTGGTCGGATATGAGGTGAGATGAATCTGTTGTGGCAGTCTTTTTTATGACCAGATGCCCCTCCTGACGTCAGCCTCATCAGAGGATTTAATGAGACGAAATGAATGACGTGATATATGATAGTAGGAAGGGAGAGGGTGCAACCCGGTGCCAGCACATAGCCCACTCCTGTCGAGTAGCACAAAGGGGTCTGCTCAAGGCTTAACTTCACCATATGACAGACGAATCACCATCAACAGCATCATATGCCTCACTCCATATTAGCATTGTGGAGAGGTTTGGAATTTAATCCAGGCTTTTGGCATGCAATCTAGTGATTAGAAATTGTATACCATCACCTCTCCTACCCTGCCGGCCAACATTCTGATGGTAAAAATTTTTTCAACCAGCGAGATTTGAGCTTAACCATGGTGTCAGACCTCTTAGATGTCAATGCCTTAATGATCATGGCCACCAGGTGGCAAGATTAAAACTGCAAAAGTTGCATGTTAAAACTGATACAAATAATGAAACTCAACAATGATTTTGTTTTGTCTGAATCCTTAGCTGAATGGTCAGCATTGAGGTCTTCGGTTCAGAAGGTCCCAGACTCTATTCCCGGCTAGATCAGTGATTTTAATCGCATCTAATTAATTCTTCTGGCTTGGGGACTGGGGTTTATTTTGTTCCAACATGTTTCTCTTCATATTCAGACAACACACTAAACTTCCAACCATCACAGAAACAGAGTTTTAGGTGCTTAAATGTTATTTTGGTGCCTAAAATAGACTGTCAAATAAGTTCTAAAATATTTTTAGGCAGCTTCTATTTTACATATTTTATTAGGCATCAATAACAATACCATGTGTATTTTTCTAAATTGATAATAACTCGTTAAGGGTAAATATAAAATTCACTCACCTCTTTGCTGCAAACATCACAGAATATTTTTACCATCCGATGTGAAGTGGGGAAACTCCTGTAACCACTTATTAATTAAAGACGACTTGGAACCTAACACTTTTGGCATAATTCGTAGCATATAGTGTACTACTACACTTAGTTTGAAGGCCGTCCTGCTAGGTGAGCTGGCAATCAATGTCTTGCGATATCTCGCAAAGTAGCATGTATTCTCTATAGTGTATTTGCCCAGATCTTGTTTGGATTTGGATTTAGGTAGTTGGCATTGTAATATGTAGTATTAAACTTGTCTGAAAAATATTATTTTTAACACCATTTAATAATTGAATTCTTTTACATGTCCAGATTTCCATTTGTGATTGGCAGTCAGCAAAGCATCAAGATTCGTACGGATGTTCTCAATAAAAAGGAACCAGCATTCCAAACAAAGTTAGCCATCCTTATTCCAGTATTCACTCTGAAGCGCAATCCTTCAGGATGTCCGGAAAAAATAACAGACGAGGAACGGGGCATCCTGGAGCTACGGTGTGATATAGGCAATCCACTGAGGCAAGAAGATGGCAAGGTATTTTCAATTGCACACTTCTCTGTTATTTATTGTTAACTGTGTCTATTAGATTACCTATTTCTACAATGCTTACACAACAGTAAACACAAGAAACTTATTACACAGAAAGCATATTCAGTCCCTTGCACATTCTGAAGAAAATTAAGTTATCCATTACAAGGATATTTTTAGAGCTTACGATGGAACGAAAGGGGACTGGAACAAGACTGACGGGAAACTACGGAAGAGTTGGATAACCAAAGTAGAGGAAGCAGTGGAGAGTAGAGTTGTGAACTGGCCCAGAGTGTTCAGAGAAGATTGGTGGAAGAGTAGGCAGGCGTGGTGGTCACTGGTCCATTAACCCACCTGGCAGGGAGTCAGATAGAGGGTATGGAACAAGAATAAGTTATATTGTGGTAAAAATGGGTTCATTTCTCAAAGAAGTACAGCTTGTAATATATACATTCTTCATTGCTGATAGCCATTAGAGTTATGATGACTAGCAAAGAGAGTTGCCTGTGCAGTTCATGCTGTATAGCAGCTGGTTTGCATTTAGGAAATTGTGGGTTTTAACCTCACTGTCAGCAGCCCTGAAGGTGGTTTTCTGTGGTTCCCCATTTTCACACCAGAAAAATGCTGGGCCTGTACAATGATTAAGGCCATGGTCACTTTCTTCCTTGTCCTATTCCATTATTGTCTTAAGACCTGTCTGGGTCAGCATGGCATAAAACCAATAACAAAATAAATTATATATATTTTAATTGTAGTAAAACCAGTGATCACTGAAGTTAGACCATCACACAACAAATACTTACTACCCTTCACTGCATCACTCGACACAGAATACATTTCTGACTTCTGAATGGAATGCGAAATACAAGCAAGCACAAACAGGCTTGCTGGGTTATTCAGCAATACCAATTAAAACCGGAGAGCAAAACTGAACTTTCCTAAAGCTAATGGCTTGCTTCCTGAAGCTATAATTTACTCTCTAAAGTTCCAGAATTCAAGCCCATTTCCCATTTTTGTGTAACTTTCTCCGACCTGCCTCCTGTTGTGAGGGATCTAATCTGTGTTGGAAATCTCCTTCCTTTTCACAATGGATGACAAAGAACAATTTCAGGGCTGGGAAAACTGTGATAGTATTGAGCAGTAATAATGAAATTTTGTGACATGATAATTGAGGTATGTTTAAATAGATTTAATATGATGTAAATTGGGACTTCGAATTTGCAATGTTCTAAATGAGAAATTCTCTTAATGAGGAATGCACTGTATTTTCTCATATCTGGTTAAATTTCTGAAAGGCTATTCCCTAGTAATCTATAGCGAAAAGTTTATCATTACTCTACTGGTGCTTGAAATATGTTTTCATTATACATATGAGATTAAGTTAGGTTAGGTGACTCTGAATAAAACTGAAACATTTGTCACACAAGCCACTGGAGTAATACTATTCCAGTTCTTCAGAATTAAATTGAACATCCACGTTCACGTTGTCTCGGAATTAGAAAAATAACTTACGAGTAAACCGTAGTATGAAAATCTGCAAAAGTGCAAGTTTTGAACAAACGAATTGCTGTTACATACCGTACAGTAATGTGTGAGGAGTTTTTCCAACTTTTACGAAAAAATCGGATATACCGTAAGGACAATCCGCTATAACGAGTAAATTTTTTGCCGTTATGATTTCTCGCTATAACAGACTTCTACTGTACTATCTTTGAAATACTGAAGAATCCTAACTCATATGGCTTGAATGAGGAATTTTTTTAAACATATGATGGGGCCTCCATAATGCTGTTGGTATTGCAGCACAGTTTTTAAAGTTATTTGCAGATTTCCATGTCTTTGAGCACAACATGAACAGTTACATAACATTGGAGGACCACAGCTATGACCATGTCACGTAAAACAGGAGGTTCCATGGCTGTGACAACAATATCAACAGTCATTTAAAACTGGAGGACCCATAGCTATAATCATAATATGAAGAGTCATGTAAAAGCCCGTGGCTATGACTACAGCCCTGCTTGGATGCAGATATCCACAAAGCTGGTGTCTTGGCAGATGCAAACTACTATGCCAGTGCAGGTAATTTTGCTGGTAATTTCTAAATAAGGAAGTTTATTGTTTTTCACTCAGGTATACTCTTATTTCGGTCTAGAAAGCCAAGAATTACGGCCGAGAGGATTCGTCGTGTTGACCACATGACACCTCATAATCTGCAGGCCTCCGGGCTGAGCAACAGTCGCTTGGTAGGCCAAGGCCCTTCAAGGGCTGTAGTGCCATGGGGTTTGGTTTGGTTTTTTTTAATACTCTTATTTTTGTTTGTGGTTAGGTGACCCTTGACATTGGTATGGGAGAACGGTGATATATAAAGAGCCTTGAGACCATAAAGCCGTAAATCTGACCTAAGTCTAACTGGAGTCTGCCCGCAATTAGTAGAAGGTAGGAACAAAAGTTGCAAAGGGGAACTGCTCAATACGTCTGTAGTTGTCGCAAGAGGAAATCCCTTATAAACCTGTCACTGTAGGAGGTCTGGCAGGTTGTATTACATTCACAGATCTATCTGTTTCAATATATTGGGTGCAATATAGTTAAATATTTACAATATCTGCAGATAACCATTCGCGGATGTGAATGCAGATGGAGGAAGTATGGATAAAGGAAGTACAGATGCGGATAATATTTTGTATATCCACGGATGGCTCTAGCTATGACCACACTATGAACGTTCATTTAAAACTGAAGGTCCCGAGGCTATGACCACAATATGAACAGTCGAGGTCCTGTGGATATCACATGTTAGTCCATAACACTTCCCCACCTGCTGAAAAAATTTTGCTTACTTTCTTCTTTAAAATTACAATTTTTGAAATGAATACCAGGTCCAGAAAAAAGAGAAAATACTGAAAAAATTATTTCTGGTAATGTACCATCAGAATCATGCTGGTTAGGTCTTTATTGATCAAGTCTTCCCATTATTTGATACAAAAGAATGATAGAAGACAAATATTATAAATGGACCATAACTAATTCTTTGGGGAGAGAATACCAAATAGTGACAAATAATTATAAATTATAATAAATTATTATTTAACTAGTGACAGTTTTAACATACGTGGAGTAAAGTTTCAATCAGATGTTCCATTTCATTTATTTCTAGCTGGTCATTTCTCAACATTACATACACATATTTGGAACATTTAAAAAAAAATCCTTGGAGAGGCACAATTAGACATCACGCTTTTCACAGTGAGTTTTGGTTCTAGGTCTGGCAACTGCTGACAACCAGAACACAAAAATACTGGTAGAAACACACTCTGCAAGACATGCACAATCATTGCAGTCCAGGTTGAAGTGGCAGAAGTGCTGTTACCATGCCAGATTTATTGAAACTAACCTGTATAGTCCTGTGAGTCAGGTTGATTCATTTACAGAATATTGTTGTTATACTTATTTAATTTCAAATAATACCAGTACATAATTGTTTACAATGTGAGATACCCAGTTCTGTTTATTCTACAGGTATTGATTTGATTCAATTGAAACTCATGATCTATTAAAGATTTCCTTTCTTCCTAATAGCAATCCCTTGAACTGGAACTGGACATGAGCAGTATTCCTCCCGACATCACATATCTACAGTTCCGCTTCACTGTCCAAAGTACCGGTGAAGAGCAGAATGTGACTGACAACCACATGCAGCTTACCCTTCCCCTGAAGGCCATAGCTAATGTAGTTGTATCAGGGTAGGTAATACATCTAGAAGATCATCAGCTGGATCAATAGCAATTTGCCACATTGTCACACATTCATCCTAATCTGTCATACTGATCCCTTAGTCTTCCTCAGCCATATTTATCCCATACCCCTCCCTCCAAATCTAAAAGAACAAGTCCTGCATGCCTAAGAACATGACCAACCAGCCTATTTCTCCTTTGAGTCAACATCACCAAATTGTTCTCTTTGCATCTACTTTGTTTGTAATCCAGTCAACACATTTCACCTTAAGCATACTTTTATCAAAGGCCTCTTATCTCTTTCTTTCTGCAGCAGTTATAGTCCATGTTTCACTGACAAATAGTGCCATGTTCTAGACAAATGCCTTCAGAAATGACAGTCCAATAGGTATTATATATAGAGAGATTTACTTATTTATTTTATTTTAATTGTTTAGCTAACATAGGACTACTTAGGTTTAAGGAGGTTTTACTTCTTTTTGTCAGCCCAATACTGTTTCATCCTTTATACAGAGAGATTAATTAAATAAATAAATTATCCATCCTCCAATGACGGTGATCATGTGGACCCAGAATACAGTCAGGTTACAATTTCAATGGAATTTACAAACATCACAAAGTAGAAATTTATAATTTTTTATTCTCTTCTCTCCATGGGGAGAAGTGTTATTATTATTATTATTATTATTCATGTTGCTCTTAAATTCAGCAGGTAGTTTGACTGATATATACATCTTACATATTAAGTGAAATAGCCTGGTCCTTTCCATTTCACATAATACTGCCACCGGGCAAGTTGGTTTCCCATTTTCACACCAGGCAAATGCTGGGGCTGTACCTTAATTAAGGCCATGGCTGCTTCCTTCCAGCTCCTAGTCCTTTCCTATCCCATCATCGTCATAAGACCTATCTGTGTCGATGCGACGTAAAGCCCCTAGCCATAACACTGCCAGTAGCTCTGATGGTGCTTCACTTCCAGGTGCTTTCTGTTTAGATCTGTCATAGCTCTGTCAAATCCTCATCTCAGAACTGGGTCTCCTCTCTTCCCTTTCCAGCATTTGTTCAACTTCCTACCCCTTATAGAGGTGTTGTGTATGTTCCTTCAATCTTTCTGCTTTTTCCTCCTTCCCTACGAGTAGGTTCCCACTTGACCTCTTAATGTTAACACCACTGTTTTTTCTTTCTCCAAAGATCCCTGATTTTCTTGAAAGCAGCGTCTACCTGGCCTACAACCATGCGAACTGTAATACACTTACGTTTCCCTTTCAACCATTCCTCTTTCTTTGCTTTACATCTCTTCTCTACCTCATTCTTTTGGCACCTGTACTCTGTTTTCTTATTCAGTTTTCAAATTTCTGTACTTCCTTTGTTTTATAATTTATAATACCAATATAATACAACATCTTTATCATCTGATGGCCAGGCAGGCATCAATTTTTGGTAATGAGCCTAAGTCTCTCATAGTGCATTGGCACTGCCAGTGGCTCCAAGTAGCCCACACAGTGGCCTCTACGGTATGCACCAGCCATGTATCTTTGGTAGGTGTGCTATTTACCAACTGATGAGCACAACTTAGCAGACTGGGGCAAAACGCTGGCAACCAGGAATTATGTCTCAAAATGAGAATAGTTACTTGTAACCAGGAATTAGTTAACTGGAAAATTTATAATGTCCAATAATGGACCAACTATATTGGTATTATTGCTCGAAGGTCTTGGACTCGGACCAAAGAACTACAAGAACAAAGACATGTTATAACCAGATACGCGATACATGGCTTCCACCACAAAATATGTGCAAAGGCAAAATACCATAACCCAACGAGTGATTGTGTTTGCACACTGTGCAATGATGTCTCTGATTGTTACCACATCCTGAAGTGTAAAAAATCTGGGCGAGTTGGCCGTGCGGTCAGGTACACACGGCTGTGAGCTTGCATCTAGAAGATAGTGGGTTTAAATCCCACTGTCGGCAGCCCTGAAGATGGTTTTCCGTGTTTTCCCATTCTCACACCAGTCAAATGCTGGGGATGTACCTTAATTAAGGCCACGGGTGCTTCCTTCCAACTCCTAGGCCTTTCCTATCCCATCGTCACCATAAGATCTATCTGTGTTGGTGCGATATAAAGCAACTAGCAAAAAAAAAAAGTGTAAAAAGAGACAAAAACGCTACCTGAATATAGCAAAGAGTGAACTCAATACTCATTTGAGTGCTCATTATTATTATTATTATTATTATTATTATTATTATTATTATTATTATTATTATTATTATTCCTGGCTGAGTAGCTCAGACAATTGAGGTGCTGGCCTTCTGATCTACCTTGGCAGATTTGATCCTGGCTCAGTGCGGTGATATTGTCTGACACTGTGGTTAGCCATTCAAGACCTGTTGGTGGAAAAGTTTTCACCATCAGAATGTTGGCTGGTAGGGTAGGAGAGGTGGTATACAATTTCTAATCAGTGGATTGCATGCGAAAAGCCTGGATTCAGTTCCAAACCTCCCTGCAGTGTTCAATTGTATCTTTGGATTGGGATATTAAGCCTTGTGCAGACCCCTTGGTGTTATTCGTCAGGAGTAGACTATGTGCCAACATGGTTTTCACCCATCACAATCTCACATACAGATGAACAGGCCGCCCATGGGCATCAAATAGCAGGACCTGCACCAAATGTGCCTTAAGTCACTCCCAGCACCAAAAGCCATATGAAAAATTGTTGTTGTTGTTGTTGTCGTTGTTGTTGTTGTTGTTGTTGTCGTTGTTCCGGAAGTTACACCTCAACTCTGCTCATTCAAAAGAAGCGCCAACAAAATGTGAAAATGCTATTACAAGAAGTTGGGACTTTGATCAGAAGATGTCACTGCTGAAGTATTGAGTAATTGTGTTGATGTGAAGTTGCCTAAACTGACTGGCTTTATTTGCTTTGTGTTTGTTTTCTTCAAGAAGTTTGGACATTTCCCCATAGATGTCACCACCAAAAACTATGGTCATGCACACTGGTGCAAGGTAAAAGAAGTTGTTAGTGAAAGAAATTTTGTGTTCATGAGTTTTCTCTAGTAAATCAACTTTCATTTTTTTTCTTATATATTTCAAAGTATGCAACACTTCTTTCTCATTCCGCCAGTTTTATATCTGGCCAATGGGAATTTTCTGTAATTATTTTTCAGCCCATCACAGGCTTCCTTTTGGTTCTGTAGGTGTAACTTTTGAATTTGCCAATAAAATTGAGAGGGTGTGTCTGGATTAGTCCAGAATCCTCTCGAACCTTCCTTTTGGGTATATAAACTGCGGCTGCTCTGGCTACCTTGTCTCTTGATTGTTGTCTTTCTGAGTGTGTGTGTTAAGACAGGAGGCGCCTCACTCTTCGCAAGGCAGACCAGCAGCCAAGGTAATAGTCCACCAGATTTATTTTTCTGTAGCTACATCTGCAGACTTATCCAAGGGGAAGGTCCAAATTTCTAACTATGTAAACCATTTGATGTAAACTTCTTCCTTTTCATGTAAAAATGTCATTTCTTAAATCTGTAAATCGGGGATAGAGAGTGCGTTTCCCTCTTGAGTCCCCCTTCAACTTTGTTTGAGGTGACTACGATTTAGTAACTGTTGTTTTTTCTTTCCTGTAATGTATTAAATTAACTTTCATTCGAGTCACCTCAGTAGCTTGGGATTAGCCCCTGTATCATTGGGCCAAGAGCCCTGTTAGGGTTTTAATACTTCATTATCTAGGAGCACAAGTGTACACCTCCATTCAGTTTCTGTTCGGGCCATTTATTTAACCTGTTCTTTTTCCACAAAGGCCTAGTAGGTTGGGTAATTAATACCCCTGTGTAAAACATTTTGTAAATTATGCCGTGAGAGGCCAGAGATCACAAAGTTTTGTATAATGTTGCCTTAAGTGGGCAATTAAAATTGGATGAATGTTGGAGAGCATGTAAGCTCTTTTCTAGTTTACTGTAATATTGAGGAGTACCTTGGGAAGGCTGTAATTTGTGAGAGCAAAGTGCTCTTGAATTGGGGGATTTATGCTCTTGCCTAAATAATACCACTTTGAAATTGTAAATTAGTAAACTAGGGGCTTGAAGCCCAGAATTGTTAAAGTTCTGAATCTTGAATTTTCCAATTTTTGAAATTGTCATTGTACCTGTAACCTCATTATTTCACTGAGTGAAAAATTTGTTAAGTTTTAAATTCTGAAAGAAATATAACCTTTATTTAAAGTGTTAACTCAATTTCTGATGTTGTAAGACCCATTCAACACCCGCACCTTCTTTCACCTCTTTCTGCTCCACGGATATCTCCGGAACAATAATAATAATAATAATAATAATAATAATAATAATAATAATAATAATAATAATAATAATAATAATAATTAATACCCCTGTGTAAAACAAATTTTGTAAATTATGCCGTGAGAGGCCAGAGATCACAAAGTTTTGTGTAATGTTGCCTTAAGTGGGCAATTAAAATTGGATGAATGTTGGAGAGCATGTAAGCTCTTTTCTAGTTTACTGTAATATTGAGGAATTATTATTATTATTATTATTATTATTATTATTATTATTATTATTATTATTATTATTATTATTATTATTATTATTATTATTATTATTATTATTATTATTATTATTATTATTATTATTATTATTATTATTATTATTATTATTATTATTATTATTATTATTATTATTATTATTATTATTATTATTATTATTATTATTATTATTATTATTATTATTATTATTATTATTATTATTATTATTATTATTATTATTATTATTATTATTATTATTATTATTATTGGCTCAGATGGTAGAAACATTGGCCTTGGGTTAAATTCTAATTCAGTCTGGTGGTATTTGAAGGTGTTCATGTCAGTATATTTACTAGCACATAAAAGAACTGAAGGACAAAATTCTGACACTTCAGCTTCCCCAAAAATCTATAAAAGTATTTAATGGGACCCTAAATCATGTAATCATTAATGGTTAATTCATTTGGCTTGGGAACTGCATTTTGTGCTGTTTCCCATACATGGCAGATGCCACCTACACTTTTTGGAAGGTTTCCTTTAATAGCAACTCAAAATTATAATTATAATAACAGTAATTGGTTCTGTGTTTACACAGAATTACTATTAATTTCCTAACGGAAAGCATTATTTTCTAGGAATCCCATCCAAGATCAGATTGTGTATGGTAGCCGAACTGGCAAGAATGGGACAGAAGATAAAGCTGTAAGCCATGTTTATCGAGTGAGTATATAACATTTAAAGTTACATTCAAACTTGCCAAATGATTATATTTACTGATCATCTCATTTTCATTCTAGGTACACAACAATGGACCCAGTCCTGTCAGGACAGTGAATTTGAATTTCAAAATACCAGTTGGTGTGAAAATTAGTGGTGTTTTTCATGAAGCACTGAATGTGTTTGAACCAGTAGTAAGTACATCTCTTTGCTTATTGAAACATGAATTTCAAAATGTCATAGAATGTTTAATTAAACATCCTCTTAACTCTATGCCCTGCCACATGAAGGATATTTAAATACCTTCAACATCCCAGCAAAACCATTAATGCAATCCTCAAGTGGCATACAAACACTACACATTAAGTAACTGCAGTATAGTCTGAAACAAAATTTTAAATTATTCTGTATTACCATGTAATACTTCATACATTAAACATATTTTTTGACCAGATCAGTAGTTTTTCAGCTGCTCATGCTTGATTATCCACAAAAATTAAGGAATTTCCACATCTGTTTGAAATATCAGAATCCCATATTACCGGGCGAGTTGGTCGTGCGGTTAGAGCCGTGTAGCTGTGAGCTTGCATCCGGGAGATAGTGGATTCGAACCCCACTGTTGGCAGCTCTGAAGATGGTTTTCCATGATTTCCCATTTTCACACCACGCAAATGCTGGGGCTGTACCTTAATTAAGGCCACGGCCACTTCCTTTCCACTCCTAGGCCTTTCCTATCCCATTGCCACCATAAGACCTATCTATTTCGGTGGAACGTAAAGCAAATTGTGTAAATCTCATATTGGGTTGTTCCGTATTGACTGTATAGTATAAGAA
This sequence comes from Anabrus simplex, assembly GCF_040414725.1. Lineage (NCBI taxonomy): Eukaryota > Metazoa > Arthropoda > Insecta > Orthoptera > Tettigoniidae > Anabrus > Anabrus simplex. The sequence goes on along the minus strand of NC_090268.1, from coordinate 401,310,265 downwards.
ACGTGTTCATAATGTGATATTTCTTAAAGTTGTTTTTAATGGGTACCGACACCTTTGAACAACCAATAATGAGATTTTTCAATTTATTTTTTTCAATAAAAATTAAACTTTCCTTTTATCGGTAAGTTTGTTGCTCGTTTCCTGTAACTTTTATTTTCCAGAACCTTTTCGCTGATAACTAAACTTTTAAAGATATTAAGATGAAATTTTGCATGCATGTATATTTCATAGAGGAGAAGAAGATATACTAGAATTATTGAACTGTCACCATTGGTTAAGCTTTTACAAAATATTTTCAAATCAAAATTAATGAAAGAATTAACTACCTGAAAGTAACTTCCTGAACAAATATTTATACTTGATGGACTTCATTGATTCTGGAATATGTTGTACCTATAACATTACTAATCATAATAAGAAAGAATTATAGGAAAGTATTCATGTTATTTGATTACTATACAGTGAGGAAATGTCAAATTTTGGCATAGGAAAAACTATACATAATAGAAGTGATACAAAATATAATTTTTAACCTTTAATGTTTCATGCCTTTTTAACATATGAGGATAAGTAACAGAGATTTATTGTTAGGGTCGCATAGGTGAGAGCTTGCATTCAGGAGATAGTGGGTTTGAACCCCACTGTCGGCAGCCCTGAAGATGGTTTTCTGTAGTTTGCCATTTTCACACTGGGCAAATGCTGCATTGTATCTTAATTAAGGCCACAGTCACCTCTTTTCCACTCCTAGCCCTTTCTTATCCCATCGTCGCCATAAGACCTATCAGTGTCAGTGCAACATTAAGCGAATTGTGACAACAGAGATATTTGTGATTATTATATTTTTCACAAACTTCCAAATTCATTTGGAAAAATTCATTTTATCAAAAGCAAAGCAAAGTCACCTCTGTACAGACCATGAAGGCCCTTGGAGGAGTGGAAGGTAAAGGCTACCACCATTGTTAACCTCGGCACGTGATGGGGCAGAGAGGTTAGCTCTACGCCTGGCCGCCTTTGCCCCCAGGAATTAACCTGGTACTCATTTTTGGTGTCGACTGAGTGAACCTCAGGGCCATATGCACCTCCGGAAGTGGAAATCTCGTTTCTTAAATTTTACGACTTCCTGACAGGGATTTGAACCCACGTCCTTCCAGGCGAACCGTGCATGCCTTTACCGCCTCAGCCAGGCAGTCCTTATTTCTTTTTATCAGTGCATAGAAAAACTATTTTTCAATCTTCTATGTCAGATAAAGTTTTACTGTACGAACTAGAATCACCATCATTATCTTCGTCATCATTTTCCAACTCCATTTTCCCACGTGTGGTGTACAAGTGCTCACTGTCTCCTCTCTTCTTTCTTCTGTTGCTAGTCAATTCCATTAGGTGGCATTACTTCTGCCATTGTCCAAAAACTAACCTGTCAACAATGGATATAAAAATTCTGTATCTGCTGTTTTCTCTCCTAAGTTTTAGGACTTCTGTGTACATGTAGGCAGTGTTTACCATTTTGTTGTAGTTTCCACCAACCCCTGTCAACAAAATGTAGGACACTGGCAATACAATATAAAATATAGTATAAATTGTCATTATAATTGTGGGATTTAATTCTACTGAAGTCATTCCCACATCCACTTCCTTTACATCTAATTCTGTAATTTTATAGTAATATTTCTTTTATTAAATGCAGGCTTACTTAGATGAACAGGCCTTCCGATGCGAGTCCGAATTTCACTTCTACGAAGAAGTTAGTGAACTCTCCATGCCCCAGCCCCATCCACATCAGTCAACAACACAGTCTCACGACCACGTGCCTAGTAACCGTAGTCTGCAACTCGACTGCTCCCATAAGGATATCCAATGCATGATGGTCAGCTGCTCCATTGGACCCTTAATACCAAAGAGGGATGGTATCAAAGTCACACTTAATATGCTAGCAAGAGTGCGAGCACTGGGTAAGTTTGTCCTCATATTTTAATAACTGTGTAAGAAGCTGGTTTTCCCTGTCATCTTTCATTCCAACAACACTCTGCAACACTCTCCAATATCACTTAATTTCATTTGTCAGTCATTAATCATTGCCTCAGAAAATTGCGGTAGGCTTCGTCAGTCAGCACAATTCCTATCCTTGCTGCTAGATGGGGGCTTCATTCATTTCCTTCCTGCCTGGTCGAATGACTGGGAACAGGCTGCGGATTTTCATTTTCATATAAGAAGCTGACAACTAAAGTACAGTAATTCAAATAACACAAACATTATTATAAAATTTTCACTTATTTATTTATTCATATGGTTTTCAATATAATCAATGCCTGCAAATAACAATAAATAACAATTTAAATTTCCTGGTGATTTACCAAGAGAAAGTCTTTTGAGTCCCTTGTGTCGGCATGCAGGATGCATCCTTGTGTGATGTGATGGACAGTTAGTTTATCAGTCCCACATTCACACTGTGGATAAGAATTTATTTCCATACTGTAATAATAAACCCAAGGCTCGTTCTTAGATTGAATGATCAGATACTAAGAGACCTGCAGGTCAGCCTGACCCTGGAAGAAGGGCTGAAAGTTGCATGGCTGACGTGACTAGGACACGTTAAGCAAATGCAGACAAGTTGAACACCAAGGAAGTATCTTGAAAAGATCTTTCCGGGACGAAGACCAATTGGACGCCCTAGAAAAAGTTGGTTATACCAGATAAGAGAAGACCTAGAGAAGAAAAGAGAAACATGGGATGCCCTAGGGAGAAACGAAACATACCAAGACCGTAATAAATGGAGGCACATCGTTCTTAAACATCCTACCCAGCTCACTGGAAGGAATTCATGATGAAAATCATTTATTTCTGAATTCTGCTTCCTTCACCTTGAGGCCGCTATGTACAAAACATTAAAAATTAAAAAACAGAAAAAAGCAAGGATACAGAAATAAAATATAATTAAATATAAGAAAAAATAAGTTTTAAGGAAGTCCCAACAAACTCTGTGCTCTATCCTTAATATGGTTAAGAGTGGACCAAATGCCTCGAGGTAGATTAAATCTAGGAACATATTTCACGATTCAAGGCATACCATGAAGCTCTAGAGATGAAAATATTTCCAACTCACATGATCATTGTTTGTTTAGGTCAAAATTGTTGCCATTACGGTCCTTAGCCAGCTGAAGCAGGGGATGCCTCGAATATAGTCTGCCAAGACAATGTGCCTGCGAGATCTACATGAATGGGCAGTTGCAATTTACAAATTTCATCATTTTGGTTTGTACTGATACAGTTTAATTAAGAACTAATATTTGGTTTAATGATCCAAGTAATCATTACACTTCACTTTATGCTTTACAAGTGAAAATACATTTAATCTTAAATCATTTACACATAATTTGGTACAGGTTTCGTCTTCTAATTAAGACTTCTGCAGCATTAGCATCTCAAAAATTATTTTTCTTTTTAAAATACAGAAATGTCACTGTCCAATGACTTAAAATTGAATGAGAGTCATGTCGAAAAATGAGTATCAAACACTAACACGCCGTGGGTTTTGGCCATTGCTACCATAGCATGCTTGCTGCGGGCCAAGCCTGTCGGCAGGGAGGTCCGTGTTCAAGTCCCTCCCCTGAAACCTGTGCAGCTTTAGCAACACTGCCTCGCAAAGCCCATCTGAATTTGCTCATAAAGTGATCTGATTGGCTAACTTCAGCAGCTGATAAAATGACAACGGCACGAGATATCGACTTTTTTTTTCAAATTACTTATCAGTATGACCAACACCCTAACACTCATATACCCGATTCACATTGTTTCCGACCACCCTGTATATACAAAGATATAAACTTCATTGTTTTTCTGTACTGAAACTGAGATTACTGAGATAACTTTATGTACATGGTCAATTTGTGTAATTTGTATGATTTAGGCTGATGATGACATTTGTATATTTCAAAACCGGTACCACTATTGAATAAATATTGTAGATGACATCTTATACAACGTGTAATTTGTATTGAAAAGGTTGAACCTTACTAAAACTTATCTCTGGCACCTGTATATATGTATGCATGTATTTAGACTATGTAATATACTGTATGTACATTTTTATTTAACTAATGAATTTATCATCATTAATTTCATGAGACATCCATAGAAATTTCTCATTCTAAACAAAGTGTTTTCCAATACAAATTTATACATTAAACTAGACATATATCTAAGCAACACTAGGTGAGGAAATGTGTTAAGAGTCATATTGTTGTAGAACACACAGCTTCAAAACAACACATCAACTAGTGTGACTTAGAGCAAGCCAATGATTCCTGTAGATTAATATTAAGAATGTCCTTGGCTGTCAGTCCTACATACTTTTTGTGTCTTTAGAAACCTGGCTGTTGTGAAGACTGTGGTATTCATATAATTGTATGGACTTTGGTTAACATGGAGACTACATAGATTTTAACATTAATAATGCCTCAGGTTAACAAGTTAGCTGCCACACTACATTTGGTGAACCCCCACTTAAGTGCCATTTTGAATGAAAGGTGGTTTCTCATTATTTCCTGGTTTATTTTGCATGTATACTGGTAATAAACCATAATGGAAGCAAAAATATTAATATTCAGGGACTCATAAGCACCGTCCAGATTGAGTCAGCACATTAATTTTTGGTCATTACAAACACTTAAAACAAAACTGCCAACCCAATCGGGCACTGGCCATTGTTTAGCTTTTCACGGGAGATTTGGCACGGGAACTTCAAGGCACATAGTTCGCTTACTTTCACTAAATCAAAATCTATTGTGTATTAGTGTCTGTGAAAATGAGTGACTACTCAGATGGAACCAGGGAACTGGCTGGCTGCAACCTGAAACCGAACGTCGTAGCCCGCCACCGACGAGTGCAGCCTGCAGAGCTCTGTTGATCAGCCAAGACTGGTCGCCAACTAGAATTTCTTAGGCCACTGAACATGGGTTCCCACCCAGCTCCACAGGGATTGGGTCCCTTGACCATCCATTGTCACATCTCACTACTGAAATACATTGTAATGTCAAATAATTCGTTTGAATTCTCAGTTTTACTTTGGTCATTACTATGTAAAATCATATGCCAACCCGACCGGGCTGATAAGTAACGCCATGTATTGCATCATTTTGTAAGTGTTCTATGCTGTGTAGTGAACCAAATTGGATGACAGTGTTACGTCATCAGATTACCGAAGAATCTCTTGAGATACTGTGATTTATTTTTTCCGCGCTGGAATACATCCAGTTGGTATAAGAATTCAATTCCATATTACCTAGCAACCAGCTGTTGTTGGTCCAGTGGGACCAGTATACTGCCAGACCGATCGGACCACCATGGCAGCTAACGTGTTAATTAATTCCAAGTCTTACTGAATTTCAAAGTTTTAATACTAGGTGGAAGGGATTAGGAAACTCTCTTCTCCTTGATGGATATTTCGAAATTAAACTACACTGAGTGGCCAAAAGTCATGGGAAAACACTGAATGTGATGTTAATAATGAGTTGCTCCTTCACAAGCCCTCAAAACAGCAGCAATATGGCAAGGCATTGACTCTACAAGGTGTTCAAATCGTTGTGGAGGGATCTGGACCCACGCATCTTGCACCGCTACCCACAGTTGGTCTTGTGTAGTTGGTGCGGGGCTCATGGAGCATACACCAGCATTGACAGCATCCCATAAATGCTCAATTGGATTAATATCGGGGGATCAGGAGTGCCAATCTGTGGTCGTAACTTCACTGGAGTGTTCCTCCAACCACCTGCATGCCACCACAGAGCAGTGACATAGCACATTGTCCTGTTGAAATATGGCATCTCCATCAGGGTACTCTAGGGCCTGAAAGGAATGCAGATGGTCTTAAAGAATGTCCATATAACGTGCACCTATCAGCACTCCCTGCAGCCAGACAATGGGGCCTAATTGCAACCATGAGAACTTCGCCCAGACCAGAACTGAACCACTTCCCGCTTGGACACAACCTTGTTGACACGCAGGATCCATAGCTTCACGAGGCATACACCACACTCTCACGCACCCATCAGCTCGATACAACTGGAACCGTGATTCATTGGACCATACCACACGCTGCCTCTGTTCCGTGGTGTATTACTGATGTTCGCAGGTCCATGCACGTCATTGAGCTCTGTGTCGAGGTGTCAGCAAAGGGAAACGAGTTGGTCGTCGGCTGGTGAAGCCTATGCAGTACAGTTGGCTCCTTCCAGACCAGGTAGAAATGGGTTCCTAACTCCCAACATTCAACTGGGTGGTAATCTGACTCACAGTAGCCCGTCGAGCACCCAGTATGGTTCTGCGGAGGTGACGTGATGTCCGTTTGTTAAACACCTGTGGTCTTCCCATATGGCGGTTTACGTGGATGGTAACATTCTCTCTGCTATATTGAAGATCCACCCTTGACACTGTTGACCTCGGAAACCCGAATTCGTGTGTACTCTCTGCAATGGTATGGCCCATGCGCCGATGATCATCCTGCATTCAAAGTCGGTTAACTTGTGACATGTTGCCATTTTCACTACACTGGTGTCTGTGACAGACTGCTCAGCTATGTCGCAGCTAGCCGCAAAACTCAGGGGTTATACACAGCACATTTTCTAATGGGACACCCCTTCACGTGACTTTTGGCCACTCAGTGTAAGTTAACCAACATTTTTATCAGAATACTTTCATAAATGGCTCTCTGAAGTTCTCAGATTCTTCAGTTCAGTTTATATATTTATAAAATATGGACATGTTCTTTAAAGTTAAGTTTCAGTATAACTCTCATTTTACAGAACCACTGCTTGGTAAACGGGACATCATTGTAGTCAGGACTGTGGGCGAGGTGAAACTCATGAATGCTACTGGTGTTATGTAAGTACGGGTCACTGTTCTTTTCTTAGATCTAAAGAAATTCCTAACAACTTCCCATCCTTCTCATTACAAAACTGCCTGTTGTTTCAGCTATTAAAGCAGCAGTTTTTGTAAGCCTGTCTTCAGCAGTCAAAATTACTACGTGAAAAGTAATTGGAAATTTGAAACAAACATACTATGCATCTGAGTTACAAGAATTATTTAGATACAATAGTAAGTCCTTCCTTCAGGATATATACAGTAGTGTTATTAAGTTGCATAAAAATAAGCTATGGCTGTTGAAGTAATACCGGTATCTTCTTTGAAAATTGTACCTAAAATAAATGCAGAAATTTAGAGAGTAAGTTTATACTATTAAGAATAAAACCAAAATTAAAATAGAATAATTGTAAAATTATAATTGATTGTACAAGAATTAAAAACAAAATATTCCTTCTAAGGAAGGAGAGTAAGTGAACATCCCCAGCATTCCCTTTCTGGATAGCAACACCAATGCACTGCCAAAGATATTCAGTAGCATGGGAATCATCTGTGATGTCATGTAGCAGTTTTCTAATTTCAGAGATGAGGTTCTTTGCTTGGGAACACCATGGCCCAAACATTTCAACAACAAATATGACAAAAACTTTTTTAAAGAAAAAATTATTGACAATGGATCCAGCTGCTATAGAAGTGATAGGTAAATGTGTAGCTGCAACAGTATCCATGCAAGTTTCATACCACATTAACGATTTACCCTTCTTCCAAGATCTGACTGATAGCTCATTAACACATTTATCATCGGATTGACTGGTTGCTATACTGTAGGTTCCAAAATAGCTGGAATGCCCCCCAGATGTTAAGGTTCTTTTAATAAAGTAATTTAAGGAGAAATGTCCGGAAAACCTTCCGGTGCTTTTAGGGCAACTTAAACAATGGTGTCCTAGTTTATCAACAATGGCACCACATAGCCTATTCCTGTCGAACAACACTAAGGGGTTTAACATCTCCATTCAACAACGAATCACTATCAGCAGCATCATATGCCCTCACTCCATATGAACACTGCAGAGCGGTTCGGAATTGAACCCAGACTTTTGGCATACAGTCTAGTGATTGGAAACTGTATACCACCACTGCTCCTATCCCACCTGCCAATAGTCTGATTTTTCCACCAGCGGGGCTCAAACCAGATAACCACAGTATCATAGCCACCATCAGGTTCCCTCCATCACAACTTTTGTGAAAATATATTTATAATGCACTTCGTAAGATACAGAGGGAAACCAGTATCATCAAGTGATGTGCCGGTATGCTGCTGACATACTTTGCAACCCAAGCATAAGGCTACAGCAATCTGGAAAGATGTAATGTCCATAAAAGTTCCTATATTGGTTGAAGGAATTACTGTAAGACTCCTTCTTGCAGACTGCATGAATCCTTGCTATATCTTGGGACAAAACCAGTGTTTTATGTATCCGTGTAGCGTTAATCATAACCCACTTTTTCTGGACATCTAGATGTGCTGAAGGAAACTGAGATTTGTTCAGAGTTGACCACTCCTGGAGAGCTTCTGGCAAATGGCACACCTCAGCTTCATCACCGTGAAAAGAAACTTGTGACTTGACAAAGTCAAGAGCTCCATAAGCCAAAGCAATAAATACAGATAAGCATTTGTATTATGGGCAAACTTGCCAAGGTCCAATTGCAGTCCTCTAATGAAATGTTTAAAATAGATTCAAGAGAATTTGTCAATAGACTGTCATCTTCCATGAGAAATGGAGTAAACAACCACACAAAGGGGTAGTTCACATGAAGAATGTTAATTTTGGAATAGCAAAACAATTTTTTAATAGAAAATATGCAGTCTGGGAATTCAGTGCAAGTAAGTTCTTAAAAAGTACCTTCAGAACAGTAAGTTTCTCATGGGCTGATATTTCTATGCCATCAAGGAAGACTGGGCATTTTTGGCCGAGGAGAGTTAGTTTGGATTTAGAAAGCACTTTAATACCGGGCTCATTTCCTAAAAAAAGCTGATACCACTCTGTCATTCATGCCAGAGCAAAGGAATAATTTGCATTTTGGGAGGGGGGTTAATGTCCAAACCAACTGTTTTACAATCTATCATAGTTTGTTGAAGTTTGCAAGGACTCAATCACCTCCTAAAATGCAATCATTTAAATAAAATAAATTGAGAGAACTCTGGAATTTGGAAATGATCGGATGAATTGCAAGGCTAAAACTCAGCAGGTCCAAGGGATCTCTTTGGTGAGCTTCACTTTGCAATGGTATTATTTCAGAATGGAAAAAGAGATTGCTGTAGTATCTATATACCTGCCAGAGGAAAGCATAAAGCTTGGGGATCTTCTCTCTAATGATTAGAAGCATAGAATCCCTTTCTATGCAATATAAAGCATTCTGAAAATCAAACTTGAGCAGTACTTCATTACTGCATGAATTCACATTCAAGAAAGAACAACAGAATGAATGACAGCCCCACATTAATTGCATGTGTTGAATCCAAGCTGATGTGGATAAAAGTACTCCTTCAATTCTTCCTTAACCATGCAGAACATTTGAGTGTTGCTTTACCCATCAGACGGAGGTGATTCAGGTGCGAGCACTAAGAAAATGCAGCGGTCCCTTTAAACAGTTTAGCACAAATTATTGTCAAGCATTTACTGTAAAGACTCAAAAGAATTTAGTTTACATTAATTTACTTTATATATATTACCTTATAGTTTACAAATATAGAAGAGACCTTCCATATTTTACACAGAATGAAAATGTATTTACATAGGTTGTTTCACAATGCAATGAAAACTAGGGTAATCATTGCCTTGGAAACTTTGAGCAGAAGAACTGGGAACACGGTTCAAAGATTCATTTAGCACAAGTGCCAGCTTAATGCAACAATTACCAGGTGTATGCATAAGTTTTTGCCAGTTTTTGTGATTTTAAAAAACACATAATTTTCAAGGGAAATTCATTTATTGTTTATTCAAAACATTGGCCATCAGCTTCTACAATTCGCCCATCTTTAAGGTGAATTATAAATACCATGCCACAAAAACTGCTTGTCTTTTGCGGCAAACCATTCGTCGAGCCATTTTTCAACTTCCTCAAAATTACTGAAGTGTTGCTCAGTGAGCACGTGCCCCATTGATGTCAAGTTGTGATAGTCAGATAGCGCCAAGTTGGAGCAGTACGAGGGGTGTGGAAGGATGTCCCATCCAAGCAATTTCAAGGTTTCTTTCACTGGTTTTGCTGTGTGAGATGGTGCATTGTTGAGTAGCAAAATCACTTTGCAATGTCTTCTGGTCCATTCTGCCATCTTTCGATCAACATGTGATTTAAAATAATCATTTGTTGGCGATAGCGTTGTGCATTAACGGTTTCACTGGGCTTCAAGAGTTCATAATACACAATACCGCTCTGTCTTTCACATTGAAATCACCCTGTTTAAATTGTTGTCATTCCATTCCCTAACTCCCCTTCCTATGAATGAATATTTGCCCCAATTTGTCCTCTTGAATTCCAACTTTATCTTCATATTGTGATCTTTCCTACTTTTAAAGAAACCACTCAAACTTATTTGTCTACTAATGTTATTCCATGGCATCTCTCCACTGACAGCTTGGAACATGCCACTTATAAATGGTCCATTATTGGACATTATAAATTTTCCAGCTAACTCATTCCTGGTTGCCAGCATTTTGCCCCATTGTGCTAAGTTGGGCTGATCAGTTGGTAAACAGCACATCCACAAAGATGCATGGCTACTGCATACCGTTCCCTATGGTTCCCTATGGGAATCAGTATCTATATCATCTGATGGCCAGGCAGGCATCAATTTTTGGTAATGAGAGAAAGTCTCTCATAGTGCATTGGCACTGCTGGTGGCTCCAAGTAGACATTTGTGGACATTTGCCATGTCAAGAAAACAAGGTGAATTTCTTTATGTTTCACAGAGAACTTTGCTCGGTGTCTTCTTAGTTGTTCTCGAAGAAGACTTCTCCAATAATGAAGGTTTGAATTTAAGAATGCTTTGCCATTGGTCTATAGTGAGTACTGGTTCAATGGATGCTAGCACAGTGCTAGCAGTACAAGTGGGAGCTGATGACACCATCTAAGTTCCAATTAAGATGTTTCTTGTTATACAGTATGTGCATTGCAAAGTAATAGCAAGGTCATCAGACAAATCAGGGACAAATGTGGTAGAAGAATGGAAATAATAAAGTGCAAGGAAAGACTCACAAGGTAGAAGAATAGAACAGAACTGAAAAATGAAAAGAAAGTGGGTAGAAAAAACAGAGGCTAATGAGTCTGAGCCAGTCTGGAGGAGGTGGGGAAGCATAACAGGTGTACACGTAGCCTGGAATGAACCATCTTGTGATGAGGAATGTGCACATTTAGAAAACACTGAAATGAATTAGCAATAGTGTAAGAACAGAGAAGAGAACTACCTACGTAAATCCTTAATGGCTGGCAACCAGGTATTGCTTAATTGATAGCCAGTGTCCCTGTTGAAATTGTTAGAATTTTTACATATTTTCACAGCTTCCCATATAATCCTAGACCTGTAGTGTTTAGTGCGGGTAAGAGCTCAGACATCTTGGAAGATGACATCATGACCTGACAATAGGATGTGCTCAGCTATAGCTGACTTGTCTGGCTGGTTGAGATGGATATTTCATTGCTGTTCCTTGATACGAGTACCAATGGACTGCTATGTTTGGCCAACGTATACCTTGCCACAAGTACAAGGAATTTTGTACACCCCAGGGTGTAATAGTGGGAATCATTTTTCCTTACTTTTACCTAAACTATGAGGAGTTTTAGTGACTGTGCCAAACACGGTTTTATACTTTTTTATACTTCGGCAATTCGATCTGTGGTATTGTGATCGTAAGGCAGGTAGGCAGTTCCTTTCAATTCTTCTTTCTGTGAGCTTTGCTTAGTCATCCCTCTGGGATTCAGGGCTCTATGAATCTGCACATCATTGAATGTGACTTTGAGTGTGTCCATCTTCTCCTCGATATATGATGGATCAAAAATTCGTGTCGCCCTTGTGGTGTCATGAGAATGCTCTGGTTTTGTGCTGGATGGTGGTGAGAATCTGCATGGAGATAGAGATTTATGTGGGTAGACTTACGATAGACGATATGTCCTATGGAGCCGTCCGGTTTCTTTATTACTAGAACATCCAAGAAAGGAAGACATCTCTCCGACTCCATCTCTGTAGTGAATTTAATTGAAGGATGCTACTGATTTAGGTAGTTTAGAAATAGATGAAGTTTCTCAGGACCTTCTGTCTAGACCACAAATGTATCGTCAACATGCCTCCATCAAATCATGGGTTTAACGGGCGTTGAAGCAATAGCCTCCTCCTCAAAATGCTCCATAAAGAAATTAGCCACCACCGGCGAAAGTGGACTTCCCATAGCCAGACCATCCATCTGTTCATAAAATTGACCATCCCACAAAAAATAGTTGGAAGTCTTGCAGTGGTGAAATGGCTTAGTAATACCCTTAGGTAACAGATGCTCGGTGAGAGTCATGACCAAATCAGTTGGCACTTCAGTGAACAAGGACTCCACATTGAAAATCATCATAAGTGCATTGGGTTGAAGGGTGATGGTTGACAAATTGATGAAATACAGAGGGTCCCTAATGTATGATTCTGTAAATCCTATGTGTGGTTGAAGCAATTTGCTTTGGTATTTAGCCAGAGTTTACATTGGAGAACCTATCGCACTAACTATTGGTCTGAGGGGAATGTCTTCTTTATGGATTATTGGAAGTCCATATAATCTTGGTGACATTGTGTCCCCTGAAGTAAGATGTTTAGCCTCCTCTTTTTAAATTGAGGATTGCCTTAAGAGTTTCACAGTGGCTTTAGACACATGAGTGGTAGGATCGCGCGAACTCAGTCTGACAACATAGCCGAGATCTTGTTCTCCTCCATCCTTCTTGTCAAATGCTATCAATGAAGCACCATACACAGCAGTGCAAAGAGCATCATTCACTTTATCATCCAGTAAAAGGTTACATAGCCATGTTATGGCCTGGAGGAGATGTTTACTAGCAACATCTGCCAATTTAGAAACTAAATCTTTAATATGCTGAGGTGTAATACTATCAGCCATTGGGAAAACTTCTAACTGCTTGGAAGAACGGACTGTTCAGACACAGACAAATTCTGGACATCAGTAATGGGAGGTTCTGCAAAACAAAGAACCTGAGATGGAGGTGAAAGCTTTTCTGTTAAAGCTGCAGAAATACTGTAGAGTGTGTTTGATTCACTAATCCATAAACAGGTGAAAGTATACACATAGCCCCTCGAATATCACCATCAGAAACTTAAGCCTCAACAAGACGTGATTTGGGAGAAGGAACTTCTTTTTGACCTTGAAAGATGACAATTTAAATTCCTTAAAGTTATGTTTAATGATAGAAACAATAGATGGAGCTTTCTTTTTGGGGGATTTTTCAGGGACCTGAAGAACAGTATAAGAGAAGAGCAGGAGATCTTTCCAACAGTCCTCAGTTTTATCTGAAATGTGTACTCTATAACATGACATAACTTTTCAATGGTGAAATACCCATCATGATTGGAAATATGAACTAAAATATGTATATTATTCTCACATGGAGCTAGTTCCTCATAATACAAATCCCATGATGTGGTTATCATACCATATCCTTTAACAGGTTTATCAAGATGAGCTTTGGACCAATGAATATGAAAAATTTATCACAGAAAGGACAGTTTAATAACACAGTGCCACTGACAGAAGAAGTTTGTAAATTTCTTAGTAATTTACATGATGGACACAGGCATGAGTCAGCAGTAGCAGAAAGAACCTAAACTTCATGACAGATGCCAGCACAAATTCCATGGATCCATGAATGACATACCTCACAGAGAAATAATAAATTGCATGTAGTGTCACCTGATATCCTACATAGATTGCAGGCAACTTATTCATTATCTTTCATTTGACACAGACAATAACAAAGAATTACTACCAGCTTAAACATTGACTATAATACTGGAAATAAATGACGTGTATGCAAATAAAATAAAAAGGCTACTGTTTCCTAGTTGGTGCAGACATCACCTTTGCTATGATAAACATCAATGAGAAATTTCACAATCAATGACAGTCACCAGAAAAATATAAACAAGATGGCTACTGTTGTGTTCACTGCTAAACTTAAGAATTTAGCAGAAACATTATCATAATAAAGCTCAGCCACAAAAGGAAACACAACCACGCGTTAACAAACCTCTCGATCAGTTGATGAACTGTAAATGAAGCACAATTTGATTGATTTCAACAGAGATATTGCTTGACTGATATCAGTGGTCATATCTATAGCCTTCTACAAGTGGAATCTTATGAATAAAAGTAAATATCACATGTTGCGTATACTGCTGAAATAGTTTAATAGGGAGCCATGGTTGTCTCATCCAAATATAATTAACTTAGCCCCACTTCACTGAAAAGTATATTTTATAAAAAGTTCAAATATGATTTTCATCATTGTAATGTTCTTGAAACCTTCATCTGGTACCAATTTTAGCCTTCCAATTTTTCTCGTTTTCTTAGTAACATTGTGAAAGGCAACAGAACTCAGGAGTGAACGTAGTTCAAACTCATGCTGATAGTTGGAGTTGTGCATATCAGCATGGTAAATATGAAGCACTTCGCTGAAAGAAACATATTTTTCTTAAAAACATACAAAATTGCAGGCCAGGGGTAAAACGTTTTCCACCATACCCAATCACACCAGCCAACAATGAAACATAAGATAACAATGTTCAGAGTTGCAAAACGCAGTAGAAATGCTGGTGAAGTAGGCTATATATCGCTCGACATAGAGCAAGCTGGTAAACTGCTTGAATTTGGACTTGGCAATCCTTACTAGTATGAACAGGATCCAGGATCTTCTAACTACAAAGGGGGCTATCTAACAAATGAAAGAGGAAATAAAATTCCAAACTGATTAAAAGCAAAATATGATGATAAAATATTTGAATAAATATGAATTGGAGAAAGAGCAAAACAAAAACATACTGTGAATGAACCAAAGTGTCATTACTGACAGTTTTCAACATTGAAAGCTCATGAGCAATATTGGCAGCACATCATCATTCAACAGCACCCATTGATATATATCTTCTTGAAATATAACAAATCTCCACTCAAACACCTTTTATTAACTGAGGATGAACATGTCCACATCAAACATATCCTTGGCTTTATACCCAAGTGTTAGGGCTCCAAAGTTGCCAAACTCTTGATGCAATGTATATCGATTACTAGAACGTAACAATGACAGTTTTATTTCAAGTAGTAAATTATGAGTACCTAAAAAGTATCGATTACAAGTACATTTTTAAAGTAATTTTTACAAGTAATTCAATTACTGTTATCCTATTACTTCCCAACCCTGGTTACCATATACAGTAATAAATAATTGGGGATATATACAAAATAATATTTCAACAATCATTTTTTTAAATTTTGCTCCAGCTTAAAAGTGTAAGATAAAAGACTTCGTCCAGTGGAGCATTATCAGGAAACGTGCCCATAACGCTGGCAGCATTTCCTTGTTAGACAGTAATTCCTATCCGCTGCCTCAGGAATTCTGTTGAAGACGAGTCTCCAGTGACTGCTGATAGTTGTTTGCCAATATCTAAAGTCAGACTTTTTAGTCTCTTGACACCACATCCCCATCGTTTCGACTGCGAATACCACAAAGATGTAGTTGTCCGTTACTGCTCTGTATTGCAGGTTATAAATTTCATCTTCTTTGTCCGTATTGAAGATCTACTTGTGATACAAATTCTTATAATTTTGTTGATTACCACCTATTCAATACAATAAAAACATAGTACAACATCTTAATAAATATGTAAGTTTGTTCTATGTTTTTATTGTATTGAATAGGTGGTAATCAACAAAATTATAAGAATTTGTATCACAAACTGCTCTGTATTTCGCCCTTTTATTGTGCACGGCCAATTCCGCAGCAGAACCAGCAGCCTTGCCAGTGTGGGGCAAATGCGATGGTGCTAATGTATCCACACACATGGCATCCCACAGGAGAGATCTGCCTTTGTTCCATGGGACTAAAGTCAGACCATCAGGGCGTTTTCCATCTATGAGACTAATTCCACTCGGTTCTAGGACAGAAGGGATATCGATAGACGTAACAGCTCTTTTGATAATGTCATTAATTGAACAGTGTCTTGAAAATCGACCAGCACTCTTAGGGTAACTTAAAGCATAGCGACCATAAACGTCAACTTCCGCTCCACACATGCACTTACGTGACTGGCATATTTTGCAACCAAGGCGTAAGCCACTTGCGATTTTAAACAACATGTTATCCAAAAGTGTGCCCACATTGGGTGACAGAAAAGCCTTAAGCCATGAGCTTGCTTCCTTTTCCAGGATAGCAAGATGTCGTGCTCGATCAATTTCTGTTGGACATGACAAAAATCAAAGAATCAAAAATTCGACAGATGTTTATCATATCCCAACTTCTTTGTTAATCCAGGGATGGTGGAGGTCTCAACTTATTGGTCATGATATTCCAGTGATATCTTGCGTCAACCAGATGGCATATCTCAACATTATCACCGTAATCAGAGAACAGAGACTTGATAAAGTCAGATACTCCATGAGCGGAAGCAGGAGAAGCAGGAATGGAAATATCACTTAATCTGCATATTCCAAGACCTCCAAATCTTATTGGTAAACACGCCAGGGTCCAGTTATTTTCCTCAAATGGTATATTTAGTAGAGACTCGAGACAACTTCTTGTCAAATCATCAGCCTGAGCAAGGAATGAAGGAAATAACCATAGAGATGTGGTCCACAGAAAGTAATTCAATTTTGGAATAAAAATACAGTTCTTCAATAAGAAGTATGCCATGTGAGAATTGATCGCTCGGAGACCATCATACAGCCTCATTAATTCTGTCAGCTTTTGCTTCGCAATTTCCTCCACAGCCTCAACTGTAAGCGGTGATCCAAGCAAGGATAGACTGGAATTTGTTGTAACATGAATACCGGGAACAATGTCTTGAAATGCAGAAACTGTTGTCTCACCTCTCGCAGAACAGAAGTAGATATCACATTTATGTGGATTAACTTCCAAACCAATGTTTTTACACCCAGTGATAATTTTCTTTAGATCCATAAGAACCATATCAGAATCACCACCGATGGTTCCATCATCCAAATAAAGTTAAGAGGACTCTTCAAGTCTGCAATGACCGGCTGGAGTGCAAGACTAAAAAAGTAAAGGTCCTGTTGGATCACCTTGCTGTACCCCAGACTGTGACAAAATAATATGAGCATTTAAATGTAGGAAAGTTTGTGCAGAATGGATAATGGTTTCACATCCCTTTGGAATACCAAAGCCAAGTTGGTGAGGATAGAGATACTGGCTAATGGTCCCTTTTACTGCCATGCAAGATAATTTAGCAACCAGCCTTCGAAAGGTGATTCCAGTAGCAATAGGTCGAACACCTCCGTCAGGTTTCTGAAGGGCAAAATGGCAAACACACGAAGAAAAGATAAAAGAAATCAAACCATTGCCAGGCATCTGATACAATGTCCAATTACTGAGTAATAGAAACCTGCAGAGCCAGGGTTAGCATAAACAAAACAGTCTAAAATAAAAATGGGTTTTAAAAAACTGAAAGGATTGAAATCCTGATGATGATAGGAGTTGGTGACAGAAGATGTACACAACAAGAAGTATACATACTTTTCAAAGAAACTTATCAAAATCAGCTCCCTATTTTACAGGCAACCAACTATGAGTGGAATACAAACCAAATTTAAAAAAACATGGACATGCGAGAGATATAAAAAAGGTCCAGAAGACCTTGCATAGACCAAGATGTGCAACTTGATGTTTTACTAACAGTTCAAGAGAAACTACATTCTTCTCTCAAAGAATTAAAGGCTGTGTTTAATATCTCAAAAGCAAATGCCTGGAGAACAGTGCATAGATATAAAGACCACCCTTATAAATCCAGCCCTTGCAGGAGTTGAGAAAAAATGAACTTGTTCAAAGATTGCAGTTCTGTGAGACATCACTGATCTCTGTGGTAGAAATCTTGACTTAGTATCATATGTGCTATTTTCTGATAGAGCTTCGTATTGTTTGAATGGAGAAGTGAACCGGTAAAATTTCAGATATTGGTCAGAGAAGAATCTACACTGGATGGTACAAATACACATGCAGCATCCTTAAAAAGTAAAACTGTGGGCAGGAATTCCGAGAACCAGAATTTTGGGTCCTCATTTCTTTGACGAGACTCTTAAGGCCACCACACACAGAAATTTAAGATAAGTTGCATCAAGCTATGCTATGCTAAGCAATACCAAGCTATGTTGTGCTATGTCGCGAATAAAAAGCTAAGCTAAACTACGCTAGGCAGCCGTTTAAACATGGCAGATTAATTGAAGAGGACAGTTTTTTATTGGCCGCTGATATGGAAATACGAAGAAAGAGAAGGAAACAGAACGAGTAGAAGATTCTTTATGCATAAAATTGGAAGGAGAATAATTCCTGGTAAATCACATCATTTGATTCAGTCATTGCATGGAAATGATAAAGAATTAAAAATTATTTTCATCTAAATCAGAAATAGTTTCATTAAGCTCCCTCTATTATTGAGGATGATATTAAGAAAACATGAATATGAAGTAGCCACATTATAGAATGTAGGGTAAAGATGTATGTAAAAGCAATAAATAATTCGTACAAACAACTTCCAGAGTTTCATTTATATCTTGCCAATGGTTGTTTTTCATGGTTATCTTTAATAATTTGTCAGACAAGTGTATTTGTTTACCTCTTCAATTAGTCTTTCTTCCTTTCATCTGCCTTCCATGATAATTAACAAACACAAAAACAATTAAGCAATATAATATTGCTGTATTGAGGTAATTCTCAAAAGACTGTATGCTAGATGCCGGGCAAAAAAGTGCTCATGAGCATGCGCAAAGCCAACTACAGCTATGAAAATCGCCTCCTTGGTGATCTGTAAAATTTAGCTTGGCATAGCTTAGGTTAGCATAGCTTAGCATAGCAGTGTTTGTGTGCCATTCCATGTAACTTCATTGGAGTAATTTTTTTCTTTGGGTTGTGTAGCATAGCGTAGCTTAGCTTAGCTTTCTGTGTGTGTGATGGCCTTTACAGGTGACTGCTATTTGGAATTCTTACACGAAGCTCTAACACCGTCCCTTGGTTTCTTGTATCCAAATTTTGAAGATCCAGACATTCCATGTGCTTAAATGAGATGTCAACAAGAAGGTGATCCTCTTCATTATACAGTCTGTGTTCGAGAATATCTGGAAGATGTTTATTCAGATAGGTGGATCAGAAGAAGAATATTTATAGAATGGCCTCCAGGATCACCTGATCTCTCACAATTGATTATTTTTTATGGGGATACTTTAAATGTCGAGTCTTTGTTAAGAGACCTGCTAATACACAAGAGCTGAAAATGAGGATTAGGAAAGATGCAGATTTACACCACCTGAAATAAATGTAAATGTTTTAAAGGAATTCGCACTCCGACTTAGGCATTGCCAGATTTTAAAAGAGGGCCATATTGAACATCTTGTTAAATAATTTGAAATTAATTTGTTGTTGTAGTAATGTAAATTGTGGAGAATGCTAATAAAGTATTTGAACACATTAAATAACTTGAAATTCATTTATTGTAGTAACTCTGTAAGTTGTGGAGAAAGCTAATAAAAGAAGTAAAGAAGTAGCACCAAACCTTTTCTTCTTCTTCTTCTTCTTCTTCTTTTATGACCACATAGGATCACTTTAGTCAGTCCGTCGTTCAGGTCTCTTTGAAGGGATTGTTCGGGCTTTGCGGTCCTCCCAGTACTTCTTCAGACGCTCCGATCTTCGTGCCCTTTCCTCAGTTGAAAATGTGCGTGTTGTTGGTTTGTTTTGTGTAAGGGTAAAGCGGAGGTTTGTATTCTTGAGTTTTGTATTCAATTTTATCTTATTTTTGGTGTCTTCTGTTGTAAGGCCTATTTCCTTCAGATCCTCTCTTACTTCTCTGATCCATTTACATCCTGTTGTGGTATTTTTTGAGACGAGATTGTGTTGTACTAGTTGTTTCAGAAGTCTCGAGTCCTGCATCCTCATGATATGTCCAAAGAATCCCAGTCTCCTCTTACGCATAGTATCTGTAATGGGTTCTAGCTCTTTGTACACGACTTTGTTAGGTATTAACCGCCACTGTCCATCTTCCTGATATTTTTTGTTGATACAGGTTCTTCCAATCCTCCTTTCAATTTTCTGAAGTCTGTCAGTCTTTGATTGTTTATTCAGGTAAAAGAGTGTTTCTGCTGCATATGTAGCTTCCGGTTTTATAACTGTGTTGTAGTGTTTTATTTTTGTATTTATTGATAGACATTTCTTTTTGTAGATATCCCATGTTAATTTTTGTGCTTTAGCTAATCTATTTGTTCTTACTTGGATTGAGATTTTTTCATTTAAGTTATGTGTTATTACTTCTCCAAGATATTTAAACTGAGTTACTATTTTGATTTTATTACCATTTATGGTGACTTCTTTTAGCTGTGTTGGTTTTTGGGGCATAATTTCTGTTTTTTCAAATGATATTTTGAGGCCAATTTTATTTGCAATGTTTTGAAGTTCTGATATCTGGGTTTTTGCTTCTTTTATGTCCACTGCTAGTAATGCTAAATCGTCAGCAAAACCCAGGCAATTTGTTTTGATTTTTCGGCCAATCTTTATTTTGGGGGGACATTTTCTAAACCATTCCCTCATTACCATTTCTAGAGCACAGTTAAATAATAGTGGTGAGAGCCCATCTCCCTGCCGTAGTCCAGTTTTAATTTCAAATGTCTCTGATGTTTCCCCCCCTAAACTTCACTTTTGACTTGGTATTGGTGAGAGTCAATTTTATCATGTTTATTAATTTGGGGTGTAGTCCAAGGTGCCTTAAAATTTTAAACAGAGATTCTCTATGGATGCAATCATAAGCTTTCTTGAAATCTACAAATGTTATCACCATATCTCTGTTTCTTCTCCTGTTATAGTCCATTATCAACTTAAGACTCATGATCTGATCAGGACAGCTCCTCCAGGGTCTGAAACCTCCTTGATATTCTCCTAGTTCTTTCTCAAGTTGTAAACTTATCCTATTAAGGATGATTATTGAAAATATTTTGTATGTTATGTCTAGGAGAGAGATTCCCCTGTAGTTATTAGGGTCGGTTTTGTCCCCTTTTTTGTGCAGAGGATGAATGAGGGCTGTTGTCCAGTGTTCTGGTAGTTCTTCTTTAATCCAGATAGAGACAAGTTGTTGATGGAGGGCAACTTTTGCTGAGGTTCCTGCATATTTCCAGATTTCCGCAAAGGTCTGATCTTCTCCTGGCGCTTTGTAGTTTTTTTAATTTATTCAGAGCTTGGTAGACTTCCTTTATTGTGGGGGGATTGATGTTTTCTGGTGATGTTTTTATCGGGGTGTTGGTGTCCAAATGAAGGAGTTCTGTAGGTTCGTCACAATTTAAAAGCTTGTTGAAATGTTTAGCCAGAATTTCTGCATTGTCTTTATTGTTATGGGCCAGCTTACCATCTTCATCCTTCATCAGTAGGGTCGGGGGTTCATATTTTTGGAGCTGCTTTCTGAAGGTTTTGTAGTAGTCCCTTGATTTAGTTTTACTGAACTGTTCTTCAATTAACTGCAGGGTGTCCTTATGATGTTGTCTTTTTATTCTTCTTAAGACTTGGGTAGTTTCTTTTCTCTGTTTTACTAGCTTTTGATAGGATATTTCTGTCTTTTGGGACTGATGTAATAGCCATGCCTGATGTCTTTTCTCCACTGTTTCATCACATTCACTGTTCCACCATTGGTGTTTTTTACGTGGTTTAATTGGAGCTAGGTCTTCTGCAATTTGTTTAAGGTTGTGTACTAAGTCTTCAAGTTTGTCTGTGATTTTTATTTTTTCAGTTGCTTTCTGGTAATTTTTGTTGTTGATTAGCTGGGTAGGATCTATTTTTCTTTTAGTTTTAAGGGCTTGCTTTTGTTGTCTCCTCTGGGGAGTGAGTTTAATTTTAATTTTAACTACGTAGTGATCTGAACCTGTGTCTATTCCTCGGAGGACTTTGACGTTATAGATCTCTTTGTGGTGGTATTTGTCCATGCAGACGTGGTCCAGTTGCCATTCTCCTTTAGTGTAGTCAGGGTGTTTCCATGTTTTGAGTTTTTGAGGTTTCCTCTTAAAACATGTAGATTTTGAGATTAAATTATGGTTTCTACACAGGTCAACTAGTCTCTCTCCATTTTTATTTGTTTTCTTGTGTGCTGGCCATTTTCCGATGATGTCACGGTATTTTCTTTCTCTGCCTAGTTGAGCGTTGAAGTCGCCTATTAATAATTTTATATGGTGTTTGGGGATGTTATCTATGGTCTGGTCCAATAGGTCCCAAAATTCTCCTGTTTCCTCCTGGTCTTTTGAGGAGTTGTTTTTATCATTAGTGGGAGCATGGGCATTTATTATAGTATAGATTTTATTAGATGCCTTTAAGGTGAGCGTTGAGAGTCGTGGAGACTGTGATCTGAATTCTTGAACTGAGTTTATTATTTTAAGGCTGACCAAAAATCCTGTTCCAAATTGTGGGACATTCTTCATCACTCTCTTCCCGGGTATACCTTTATAAAGTCTGTACCCTTGAGATTCCAAGGCATCCTGGTCAGTGTTTCTAATTTCCTGTAATCCCATGATAAGAATTTTGTGTTGGTCCATTATGTCGGTGATCACTTTTAGTTTACCGGTTTGCATGAGTGAGTTTATGTTGTGTGTAGAGAAGTATGTTATCTGCTTTGGTTTGATTCTTGATTTTGTCTCATTCGTGTATGTAGTACTGGGGTATTTCCGTGCCTCCGACTTCACGGTATCTTTCAGGTATCTTTTATATGAAATAGATGAAATTCTCCTTGCAAATAAAGAAAATAGTAAGTACCTTTCAAAAAAATAATAAAAAATGAATAGGTTGCCATTTAAGAATTTTGTCAATGATGTTAAGTCCTGTACAATAATGACTGAATATTCTGTTTCCTTTTTGTAAAATATTTCTCTTAAATTGTTAAATTTGATATGTCTGAGCATTTGTTTACAAATGAGTTAATTTTAGTTTAATTGGTGTTTTGTATTAGGTGCATTACTTATGATAACCCTCTAACCCTGTTATGAGGTGCTTCGGCACTACTGGAGCTTTCAGATAGACCACCAGTAAGCTACTGGTTTGGAAATGAACCTTGCTTTCATGCCAACCTTAGAGGGTTTGATTCCAGCCATGTTCAGTGGAATTTGAAGGGCTGTAAATGTGACTACTGTGTGCTGTTGGCTTCTTGCATATTAAAGAACTCCTGTGGGATTAAACCTGTTAAGATTAATGGAAATTAGAACAGATTTTAAACATTTATTATTATTAGTTATAAATAAGCCATTTAGGACCATATAAAGTACTTAGATCCATTTGGTTGCCTTTCTTTGTGCCTATATTTCTAAAAGCATGAAAATAAAAGACTCCCTAGGCCTCACAAACAATACCATCGGGGTCATGAAAGAACGATAAATGACCAAGAAAGATGAAAGCATGGAGACAGCACAAGTGGACGCAATGCCAGTTTCAGCTAGGGAGCCCTTGGTCACCAATACATTCTCCCAAGATCAGAGACCCTGGGGAAGTTATTACAAATAGACAGATGCTGCAGCCAGTTAACCCAACATAAGAACATGCTCTGATTATCACAATCTTCTACGGGCATCAAACCCAATACAAATACAGAACCTAAGAATACCTACAGGCGTCAAACCCAAAATACATTAAGTTGTAGAAGGTATCTCCATACATCGTGATTCCTTCCAAACGTTTTGGAGTTAGTTCTCAATTCTCATAAAGTGAAACTATATGACAGGAATAGTTTGGTGCACATAACAAATGTAATATGAATTTAATTTTCATAAGTATGGTGTGCTCATTCAATATGGTCGAGTGAGTGTTGCTTTCAAGAAAGTCTCCACACACATTGCCTGATATTCATTGATGCAGGTTATCAGGGCCCTTAAAACTGATATGCCTACTCAGATGTACCAGTACCTTGTTTTACTATCACCAAATTTATTACCTACTATGTACCCACAGTTATTTACAAGTACACTCGAGGCTAACTCAGTTTTGTCAGGTTTGTTCTTTATATAGGCCCACAGAAGTTACTCATTTCCACATCCAGATCATTCTGGGTGCATTCTTCATTGTTAATCAGCTTCAAGCTTCTTCTATGAGCTTCCTTATCACGGGCCTCAACAGTTCACTGGCACTATTGGTTTGCTTGCTTTTGGCCCTCCCACATTGTTGCTGCTCAATCTGTATTGTTGCCTGTTGCCCCCTTCCCCTGCAATCTCCCTTCACCTTCATTGTTGCAATACATTCAGTTCTTTATCTTTTACGAAAACTTGGAAATGTATTGTCACACTTCAAGAATTGCTTACCACACTCTGGGATTTTTTATAGGCTTATACTGATGGACAAATATGTTTAGAAACACTTCTAGGTAAGCTACTTATGATGGAATAGACTTCTGGTTACTAGTTGTTTATTCTACTCTGGTATTTGTTGTAGGTCTGCACTGATGGACAAGACTGTTCAGACAACACTTCTAGGCAAGCTACCTTATGGTGGAATAGACACCTGGTTATTAATTATTTCAACTGTAGCAGGGGTACTCATCCTGCTGCTTATCATTTCATGTTTGATAAAGGTAAGATCTGCATGTTTTACTACAAGGTAAAATATTGACATATACCCTTATCCTGCTGCTGTCAGATCAAAGTAGATATGTTTCCTCTCGACACCCCTCCATTGTACTTTTTCAAGGTCCCATTTACTTACACTGTTCTTAACCAGGTCCATCCATTATAATCTGCCTCTCCCATGACATCTTTTTCCTTTAATTTGTAACTCCATTCTTTGTTTTGATTTATCCATCCTTCCAATTGGACACGGGTAATTCTGAAAGGAAGTTTAGTGTATTTATATGTTTGGAACTAACGTACGTAGGGGGAATTTATACTGTCTGCTGTTCGAGAACATATATCTGTGTCATACACCATGTCATGTGATTGCAAGAGTTCATACCATGCATGTGCAGAAGTAAGCTGAAGGATGTGGTAAATGTGGAGTGCATGTTGATACCTTAAAGTGCTGGCACCATGGTAGCTGACAGGTAAGTATTACAGACATGGGAGGAAGAGGAGATTAGGGCAGTTGTTTGCTATGAATGGCCACATGGCATGAGTGGCACAGAACCTATACATGGCTTCTTGGGATGTATGGTCCAGAAAAGATGTCAGAGCAAATCGTTCGGTGATAGTGTCAGCACTTCTGTGATGAATCAGAGAATGTGGCAGATGAGCAGCAGTCTTGATGTCCAGCAACTGACCTCAACTACAGAGGTAAACGTTGAACATGTAGATACCATGATTCACACCAATTGGCAGGTCAACGTGAGTGACCTTGCCTCATTGAAGATCAAACGCTCCTAGGCTCACTGCATCATTAGGGACATCTTTTAGTACCATAATGTGACAGCACAGTGAGTATCTACGTAGATAGTTGATGATTCAAAGAATGAGCATCGGTCTGCGACATCTTTGTTACGAAGAGGAAGGAAATTAGTTTCTGTTCTGCAATGTGACAAGGTTCCACCTTTTCAATACAAAATACAATGTTGTTGGATGGTATTTACAACATTATTTTATTACAGAACATGTTTCGGTGTTTCATTTTTACACTATCATCAGCTGTATAGTGAGTGAAAAAAACTTGGCGATATAAACAATAAACAACAACATATTGCTGAACTTGACTCCTTAAAATCTAACTTATCCTAGGTTTGAAAACACTAATTTACAGCAAGAAAAATCTTGTGATGTCATAAATATAAAAAATCTCATCTGGGTGATGAGTTGTCTTCAAATTCCGTAATGGCTATTATTCTGTACACTTGTAATGTTGGATTCAAATACGATCTTAAAATTGAGGAGTTAAAGTTGAATACAGTCCTTTAATGTTAAAATGTTCATTTCCTATATACATTGATGGCCATTTTGTAGATAAAAACTCGTGTACAATAAAATTAGGCTTATAGGATTATATAGAGCCTATACAGGAGAAGAAGCATGGGGAGATATCCATGAGAGGCTTCAGTTGGAAAATAATTATATCGACAGGACTGACCACAAATATAAAATTAGAAGGAATTTTAGCAGAAGCGATTGGGGTAAATTTTCATTCATTGGGAAGGGTGTGAAGGAGTGGAACAGTTACCAGGGGTAGTGTTTGATCCTTTTCCAAAATCTGTACAGATATTCAAGAAGAAAATTAACAGCAACAGAGAAAATAAATGAAGTGTTAGAGGGCATTCGACCAGTGCAGGTTATTGTAAATTCAAAAAATGTGTGTGAATAAATTAATTCCTTCCCCTGGTCTAAGGAGTTTGGACAGCCAAAGTAGGGAACTGCCTGTAGGGGTGAAGTACAGTGGGGACTTCGAGGGCCCTGGGACCGCTACGGTAGCTGTGAAGGGCCTTCAGGAACTCTGAAAAGTGGTGGCAAAAGGGGCTCTGGTTAAGACGCAGCAGGTCGTTATGCTACTTAGAATCCAGAACGGGTAAAAAAAAAAAAAAAAGTAAATAAATAAATGCAATGTAAATATTAATCTTATACCAGTTGTATAGTATCATTTGAAGTAATTCCACATACTGTATAATAGTTGACTACATTTGTAAGTAGTACAGGAGATATTATAAGCAGAATTTTGTAAACAATATAAATTTATTAAGGATGAGCTGTGTGTTTAATAGAAAACATTGTTAGCGTAAATTGTATAATATTGTATTATTGGAAAATTTTCTTCTCTTGTTAATTTAATATTTAGTGCTTGACAATAATTTTAGTGTACCATTTGCCACCGAGGTAGACACCTCATTTGCAAATAAAGAGATTTGATTTGATTTGAAACGTAGTTTCTTTGCTGTATATATAATGGTTGGAACTGTGATTTGATTTGCCCTAAAGTTGTTAGGCGGGCATGGCCTCTTGGTTCAATGCAACCCTATAATGATGAAAGCCTAATGTTAATAGAAAAGCGAGAAAAACTGATAAAGAAACTGATTGAATCAAACTGTTGATGAGGTCGACTCACCTCTATGGCTGTGTAATTCTCGTGACGACTGCAGTACTACGAGTGTGTCTGCTCGTATCGTGTGCTATGTGATGAAGCACTAAGGAGGGCGAAGTAGAGGTCATACTGGGGATGTTTCTAGAATGTTGATGATTTAGGAGAGGGTCCGGGGGGCATTGTGGACGAAGACAGTAATACGAAAAATTGTGACGTAGAGTTCGAAAGACGTTCGAATTTTCTGGAATTCTTAGCTTGTTAAGTAATAGAATCAAGCAATCATGTAATGCTTTGGGTTTTTCCCAGTACCGCCCCTACTTCCCCCTCCTTAGCGCTTCATCACATAGCAAACGATATGAGCAGACACACTCGTAGTGCTGCAGTCGTCACGCGAATTACACAGCCGTAGAGGTGAGTCGACCTCATCAACAGTTTGATTCAATCAGTTTCTTTATCAGTATTCTCGCTTTTCTATTAACATTAGGCTTTCATCATTACAGGGTTGCATTGAACTGAGAGGCCATGTCCATATAACAACTTTAGGGCAAATCAAATCACAGTTCCAACCATTATATATACAGCAAAGGAACTACCTTTCCACAAATTAACAAGCTAAGAAGATGGCACAGTTTAACAATTTTATTGTACACAACGAGTTTTTATCTACAAAATGGCCATCAATGTATATAGGAAATGAACATTTTTACCATTAAAAGACTGTATTCAACTTTAACTTCTCAATTTTAAGATCGTATTTGAATCCGACATTATGAGTGTACAGAATTATAGCCATTACAGAACTTGAAGACAACTCATCACCCAGATGAGATTTTTTATATTTATGACATCACAAGATTTTTCTTGCTGTAAATTAGAGTTTTCAAACCTAGCATAAGTTAGATTTTAAGGAGTCAAGTTCATCAATATGTTGTTCTTTATTGTTTATATCACCAAGTTTTTTTCACTCACTATACAGCTGATGATGGTGTCAAAATGAAACACCGAAACATGTTCTGTAATAAAATAATGTTGTAAATACCATCCAACAACATTGTATTTTGTATTGAAAAGGTGGAACCTGCTAGATTTTAATTCAATTGTGATCTCAGTTCAATACGGATAAGAAATATGAAGTTCCTTAGGTTTAATTGTGACAAGGGTTAAAGTTGTGCCTCCATAGAGAGGAAACATCCAAGCTCCCTGTTCTTATTGCTGTTACATCAGCAACAGTGACATGGAACATACTTTTCCACTTTAGTCCAGGAACAGGACATGAAGTTTTATGACAGCGAGTTTTCCAACCGACCGACCGACCTACCTACCTACCTACCTTTAGCTGCATTTAGGGCTGCTGCCCAGATGGCAGATTCGTTATCAGTTGTTTACCTAGCCTTTTCTTAAATACTTTTAAAGAATATGGAAATTTATTGGACATCTCTCTTTGTATACTTTTTCCAATCCTTAATTCCTCTTCCAGTAAATGATTACAGCATTTACCTCAATTTGTCCCCTGGAATCCCAGGTTTATTTTCATATTATGATATTTCCTACTTTTAAAAATTCCATTCAAGTGTATCTGTCTACTAATGTCAAAATAGGAAGAGGAAGGTGGAACAGGGTTGTGAAAGGGAGAGAAGAGAGGAAGAAGTAGGTTCTGCAACCATCAAGGAAGTTGACGGAGATCAGGAGTGGATGAGATCTAATGAATGTGGAAGAAATGGAAGCGGATAGTTTGTTATCCAGGAATTAAAATTAGGCCTACTTCAGTTTTCCAATGGTTATGCATTGTATGAAATCTTTTAATCTTTAATTCAAACTTTTTGTCTGATCATATTCATGTTGATATTGAGTCTTGTTCTTATTTGACCTGATAGTCATGACTTCTATAATGCCTTCTCCAAATGCTGCCTCTGTATACTGTTGAATATTTCTTTCATTTAATTTTCAGTGTGGTTTCTTTAAAAGACGGAAACAAGAGGATCTGAAGGAATGTGAAAAGCGGCAATTTCCAGTAAGTATTTTCATCACTACTAAACTAAGGAATTCTGGTATTTTATGTGTAATCCAAGTACTCTTCTTGCTTCCATAAACGTAAGAGGACTGTAGAAAGGAAGGACACGTATGTACAAAATAAAGATCGTTGTTAACTATTTTACTAATTGAACTTCTGCATTCTACAACCAGGCACTCAGATGGTAGTGTGCTGACCTTCTAAGCTCAAGTTTTAAGGTTCGACCCCGGCTCAGTCTAGTGAAATTTGAAGGTGCTCAAGTATGTTAACTTCACATCAGTAGATTTACTGCCACATAAAGAACTGTTGTGGGGCATAATTCTGACAGTTCAGCATCTTCAAATACCATAACAGTAGTTTGTGAAATGTAATCACGGGACATATTTATCGCATAGCAGCTTTCACAGGTGGTGGTGGTGATTATTGTTTTAAGAGGAAGTACAACCATCCTCTATATAACACTAATCAGGGAGGAAAAATGGAAGGGATCCAACATTTCAAAAAAGGAAGGTAGCGGCCAAAGTAAGACAAGGGCCACGAAGGGCGTGAAAATGAAAGACTCCCTAAGCCTCGAATGCTCTAATACCGTGGGGTCAGAAAAGAACAAGATTTGACCGAGGGAGGTTAGATAGGGTAGATGAAAGTAAGGAGCCTGGCATAAGTGGAAGCAATGCCAGGACTCAGCTGAGGGCCATGTGGTCACCAACCCACTCCCCCAAGTTAAGAGCCCCTGAGGCCCCTTTTAGTTGCCTCTCATGACAGACAGGGGATACCATGGGTGTTATTCTACTTGCCCCCACCAACAGGGGAATTTTAAGAGAAAGTACAACTGGGCAACCATCCTCTATATAACACTAATCAGAGAGAAAATTGAAAGGGATTCAACACTTCAAAAATTGAAGGTATTGGCCAAAGAAAGACAAGGGCCACGAAGAGTGTAAAAATGAAAGACACCCTAGGCCTCAAATGCTCTAAAACCATCGAGTCAGAAAAGAATAAGAGTTGACCATGGGAGGTCAGATAGGATAGATGAAAGAGGCGAGCTGCCCAGCTCACTTGTTGGTAAAACTTAACTGGTGTTTTCTACAGATCACCAACTATCTCCTGATACTACACTACCAAGATATCGGAATCGGTCTTCTTCCAGTTTTGTTCCATCCAGATTATGTTATTACTAATGTTTGTCAACTGACTGGCAACATGACTGTTTTGGTCTGTCTTATATATTGGTTGTGGACCACCAAAGGCTACAGAGTATACCCTAACAGAAAATAATTTTCTATGTTAGACCCAGCAAGCCAGCAAGGAATACAAGTAATAAATCACTTTCAACAAGTAAATGAGCCTTGGATACCACACTTCTGACCTTCATTTATCAAACCAAAATCTTCCTTATTTCAATACACAGCCAAGTAAGCTCTGATTTCATTTATGTACAGTTTTAAGCCACATTTCAGTTACCACTTGCATATTTGTGAATAAAATTGAAAGAAATATGGAAATCACTGTTCATGATTCAATTAAATTCCTGGGACTTCAGAAAAAGCTCTAATCATCCATTTCTGTTTTAACCCTCTTAATGTTAGGCCATTTCCTGAAATTTGGTAATATGAAGGTCAATCAAATATAAACGGGATTTTTGTTCCTGAACATCAACAGTTGGTAGAACTGGCCCTGTGCTTCTGCTATGCTTAGGTGGGACCGTTAGGAGTGGCAAGAGCATGCTGTTAGATATTTCCTGCCGTTTCATCAGCAATGCTCACCATGTCGAAGCAACAGTTGCACACCCTCCACTGCGCAACGCACAATTATAAAATTTCTTGCTCATGAAAGAGTTACAGCAGCGAAAATTTGTGAGAGATTGACTGCACAGTTCAGTGATCAAACATTGTCAAGGATGCGTGTGTGTAAGGAGTGGCGGAGGAAAGGGGAGGCAGCACCAGTGAAAGCCAAGACTCGACTGTCAGCTGGCAAGGTTTATGCAACCGTTTTTTTTTTTTTTTTTTTTTTTTTTTTTTTTTCCTATCGGCGAGCCATTTTGCTGATTGATATTTTGCATGAGCGATGCGCAATCTATGGCTGTTTATTACTGCACGCTGTTAAACAAGGCAAGGGTTGCATATCACCACAAAAGACGAGACCAGTCAATTCGATAATGCGCGGTCCCTTACTGCAGCTCTGTCTCCAAGCTACAGGAAATGATCCCTGCTCGTAATAATGGTATTGGCTTTATGTCCCACATACTACTTTTATGGTTTTTGGAGATGCCAAGGTGCCAGAATTTTGTCCCACAGGAGTTCTTTTACATGCCAGTAAATCTACCGACACGAGGCTGATGTATTTGAGCACCTTCAAATACCATCGGACTGAGCCAGGATAGAACCTGTCAAGTTGGGGTCAGAAGGCGAGCACCTCAACCATCTGAGCCACTCATCCTGGCTGTACTGAAATTTTCCCTAAAAGTTCCAAGCCATTTTCAATGGTAATCTAGTATTTAAGTAAATTACTCGCAAAAAAAAAAGTCTTGGGGGTATATGCATTATTCATGCATATATGGTATGGTTCATCGGCTAGAGGGCTGAATATTATGATAGTCACGACGCCTCAGTCATGAGGCAAAATGAAGACGAAGAAGAAGAAGAATATTACAAACAATACCTCATGCCTTAATAGCAAATACTCATAAAAGAAAAAAATACATCCAAATTATTTTTAAACTGGCAACAATTTGACAATGTTGATATAAAAATATAATTTCAAGTTTCATTGCAGAAATAAATGTGCATAGATCCAAGAACACAGGTAAAATCCACCCTCAGTATTTAACATAATGAGATTAATGGAAGTTTTTTAACTTAATTGCAACTTCCACAAAATATCATTTTAAAAATATCTACTCTCACCACTTCCTTTTCTGAATATCATGTTCTCCTGTCTGTCATAGCAGGTAATAAACATTATTACACATCCTTCTTTGAGCATAATATGCTAATTACGAAGGTCGATCAAATATAAACGGGATTTTTGTTCCTGAATATCAACTGTTGGTAGGACTGGCCCCGCGCTTCTGCTATGCTTAGGTGGGACCGTTAGGAGTGGGAAGAGTGTGCTGTTAGATATTTCCCGTCGTTTCATCAGTAACACTCATGATGTCAGAGCAACAAGTGCACCTCTCCACTGCGCAACATATAATTATAAAATTTCTTGCTCGTAAAGGAGTTACAGTAGCGGAAATTTGCCAAAGATTGACTGCACAGTTCGGTGATCAAACATTGTCAAGGACGCATCTGTTTGCCTGGCATAAAAAAGTTCAAGAACATGTGGAAAATCAGCAACATGATCGCCATCCTCGGACCAGCTTTACAGACAAAAACATTTGTGCGGTTAAAGACATTATTGACAACGATCGACAGGTGACAGTATCAGAAATGACAGAACAAGTTGGAATCACTTATGGGAGCTGTCAAGTAATAATCACAAATGACTTACAGTTCCGTAAAGCGAGTTCCAGTTGGGTCCCTCGCCTTTTAACCGTAATCAGAAGTTGAGACGTTTGGAGGTCTGTCAGAGGCTTGCAGCAAGGTTTGTTCATCCTCCTTACAGCCCGGACGTATGGCCGTGCAATTTTCATTTGTTCGTACTGTTTAAAGAAGCTCTAGGAGGGCAACGATTTGCAGATGATGAGAGTGTGGAAGACTTTGTGCACAACTGGCTGGTGACACAACCCTGTTCTTTTCATGATGAGGGCATCAAAAAGCTGCCCATACGCTGGGAAAAATGCATTTCCAGAGCAGGAAACTATGTGGAAAAATAAATTGTAATTGCCTTGTGTTTTTCAATAAATGAACTTAAATAAAAAATAAAATCCTCTTTGTATTTGATCCCCCCTTGTAATAAAAATCTGCAACAGTGAGTACATTTCAACAATATACACCCTTAAATTCCATTCTATAGGCAAAAGAAAAATTTGTCACTGCCACCAGACCATCTCATTCATCTACATTTTGTAGTCATGTTCTATATTACAATTATTAATTGAAACTGCAAGACATCAGTGTGTAAAATGATATAGACCACAGCTTTAAGTGTATTTACACTGCTGATTAGAGAAATAATCACTGGTACCAGACGATTTTGCCTACATTCTGGACCAGCAATGGACATAGTAATAAAAACATAAATTGGTGGATATCTCCATTATTCGAGCTCGTGTGGTAAAATACATCAGATACAAATGATTGGAAATTAGATTACCAAGCATTGGCTATGGGGTTTGGGTCACATATCTGCGAGCTTCCATACAGAAGATGGTGGGTTCAAACACCACTGCTGGCAGCTCTGAAGGTAGTTTTCTGTAGTAGCCCATTGTCACACCAGGGAAATGTGGGGATGTGCCTTAATTTAGATCATGGTTGCTTCCTTCCCACTCCTAGTCCTTTCTTATCCCATCATCGCCATAAGACCTTTATGTGCTGATGTGACGTAAACAAATAACATAGCAAATTAGATTTTCTGTAAATGTTTTGTTTACCATTTTAGAAAGAAGTAATATTTCCATAGTTACTTGGAAGTTCATGCCTCACTCGACTGCCTACATTTAACATCCATACGATCACATTATCTATTGTATCCACATCCATTATTGTTGTGAAGGTACTCTTTGTCTTTGGGCAACCTGCAGGTGTTGCAGGAAGATTGTATAATAATAATAACATACAAAACATTTGTAAAAAACATCATTATCATCATCTGGAGCAGTTTCCAACCACTCTCAAAGTTATTAAAAACTATTTAAAATAGTATGTACCAAGCTCGATAGCTGCAGTCACTGAAGTGCGGCCAGTTTCCAGTATTCAGGAGATAGTGGGTTTGAATCCCACTGTCGGCAGCCCTGAAGATGGTTTTCCATGGTTTCCCATTTTCACACCAGGCAAATGTTGGGGCTGTACCTTTCATAAGGCCACGGCCACTTCCTTCCCACTTCTAGCCCTTTCCTGCCCCATCGTTGCCATAAGACCTATCTGTGTCAGAGCGACGTAAAGCAACTTGCAAAAAAAAAAAAAAGAAAAAAAAAAAAAAAGAAACGTAGTACCGGGATGTGATTGGACTTCACTGATGAAGGGAACTATGTTCCTGAAACATGTATAAATAAATAATTTTCAGTTATAAAATGTGTATTGACAAGGTGGACCAAACACATACAATTTAAAATAGTTTTTTAATGGCTGTAGACAAGTCAGTACAGGATCAAATCAAATATCTGTTTTGGTTATGTTTATCAGCAATAAGCCTCTCCATCATTTTCTGTCCATCCACCACTTCCCTTCTCTCACTGTCATCCAGTTCCCTCCTTTTGCCTTGATGCTCTTCTTTATAACTTTAGCCATCTTTCCCTGAGTCTTCTTCTAGGTCTCCTTCTCTTCATCTCCATTTCTAACATCTTTCTTGGTAACCTCTCTTCTCCCATTCTCTAAACATGCCCATACCACTGGAGCCTTGATTTTTCTATCTTTTCCTATACGGGTACATCATTTACCATTTCCTGAACTCTCTCATTTCTTACTCTGTCCATTCTTGTTAAACCTACTTGACACCTTTGAAACTTCATTTCAACTGATTGTATTCTAGTTTTATCCCTCTCCTTCATCACCCACATTTCTGATCCATATGTCAAAATTGGCACAAAATAAATCTTATAGATAATTCCTTTACATCTTTGTGGTACAATCCTGTTCCATATCAATCCTCCCACACTCTTAAAGAATCCATTTACACACCTTCCTCTTTCATTGATTTCCATTCTGTTTCCTCTATTTTCTTCAACTACACATCCCAGATATTTAAAACTTTCAGCTCTTTTCAACTGCTTGCCTTCTTATGTCATGCCATTATATGCTCGGTTTTTGTTTCGTATCGTTACCAGCACTTCACTCTCACTGTTTCCCTATATTAGTAGATGATCTGCAAACAACACTACTTTTATTCTTCTCTCTCCAACAGTCTGTGCTACCTTCTGTATTATATCATCCATCACCACTATAAATAGTAGAGGTGAGAGGACACTTCCTTGCTTTACACCATTTGTTAAATTAAACCATCCAGCTCTTTTGGTTCTTTCATTTCCATCATACATATTTTTCACCCTTGTCATTATCTTCTCATTTACTGCTTTTACTCTCATAGCTTCCCAGATCTTGTTTGTACAGACACTGGCATATGTCTTTTCTATGTCCATGAAGGCCATCACCAAATTTTCCCCATACTCATAGTGCCGTTCTTGTAGCTGTCTCACTGTAAATACGAGGTCAATAGGTGACCTTCCTTGTCTAAAGCCATACTGTTCTTCTCTGAATTATTTTTCCACTGAATTTCTTGTGTTAATTATCAGTGTTCTTTCATTTTATCCTGGATGTTTTCATAACCCTCCTTTCCAGCTGAAATATACATTACTGTACAGTTGTGGCTAAGATTTGAACTCCTAACGTGATAATGCACCCTAGGAGCATAACCACTTCCAGCTGGAGATCCGGATATCCCCCCCACCACTACAATATGCAAGTGAAAATGTATGAGAGATTGATGGATGGTGCCAGCAGCAGCAGGTAGGGGTAAGCAGGAGGTGTGTTTGTGGTGAAATCAGACTGATGAAGAAAAATCTGCATTCACAGCCTTCGTAATCAAACATAGTATGATGACAAATATAATTTTATTTGTCTGATAATAACAACACTTTGCATACAGGCACACATGTATTCACTTTTTTCAGCAAAACAAAGAACAATGTGATCTGAGATGGGATGTGGTATACTTCATTTATGTTTGGACTGTACAGTGTGTTGTATGTTTGAAATGAAGGGTCACAATACATTCAACCGCACAAAATTATACGTACCATAAAAAATTCTTTGCATACATAGAAGGAACTAAACAGTCATATACTTTAGCAGCTTGCCTTGTGTAATCAAGGATATTGTGATCAGTTACAGATTGCAGAAATTTGTCCTTGAGTCAGATTGAGTCCTTTGAAGTCTTGAAACCTCTTAGAAAATAGACTGACTGGCAAGGCAGCTGTGCTGCAGTCGGACAATCAGACTGCTTATGTTTCCCTCCTCTCCCCTCTATATCAAGTCACTTGGTGGGCAGTAGAATCACAACTGGAGTACTGTTTGACTATTGTCGCGGCCACCAAATTAGGCGGGTGAGGAAAACTGCGCTGTTGTCAGATATGGGAACGGCGAAGCGAAAGAAGGTCGAGAGTCGCTTACCTCCGAGCACGGATTGGCAACGCTGATCGTGCAGTGCTGTCTAGTTGAAGCCCATCCGCTCCAGGCCACCTTTCCCGAGTCATTCCCTGTCATGCAGCTGTTGAGCTCGCATTGTAAGTGCAGTTAAAATGGATAGTGAATGTGAATTGATTTGGGCTCAAGTCAAGAGAGAAGTGGTAGAGAGGACCAAGACATTCAAAATAAAGGACGTAGAAAAATTCATGTCAGAAGCCATCGACCGTGTGACTGCTGCAGATTGGGAAAAGTGCTTCAGTCGTGCAGAAAATCTTCAAACAGATGATTGGGCCAAGGAAATAATAAGGGACAAAAGAACGGAGCCGTTCATCATCAGTGTAAATGACGACTCGACAGATAGTGAGATGTGTGATGACAGTGACTAAGAAATCTTAGACTGCCTTGAAGCTAGAAACCGATTCTTAATTCATTGTAAATTAATGTTAACCTATTCTTTAAAGTAGTTCTTTTTCCATATTACTGAGTACAATATACATTATCCAAATATTTAAAGTTATAATTTAATGATATGGATTAATATGTAATCGGAAAGTATTTACGGCGTCCTGCAGCCTGTGCTGGCACGCACGCACCTCGAACTGCCTCAGCCAGCGACATTTACATGATCGCTTTCCAGGCCAATTTCCAAGAAAACTACAAAACTCACGGAAATATGTTTCAGATAAAAAACATAAGTCAGGCAGTTTTTTTACATTTTTCCCGCAGACAAAATTTTATTGGCTGAAGAAATAAAAACTTGGCTGCTTACTGAAATTTTCAATACATGATTCTACGGATTTAAATTTACTTGTTCAAGATTTTATTTTTAATAGTTATTTGAAGTGGTTTATATGGAAAATAGTTATACCACTGAAATCAGCAGTCTTTTCTGAAGCTTGTAGTATAATTTGTTTTGAAACATTATATGAAGTAACATCAGGAGCTTGAAAGTGAACAACTTGCCTCGCACTCCGAAATGATGTGTTCAGTTAGACATTTCTTCGCCAGTTGCTACATAACCTTGGCAACAGCGTAATTCCTCTGACCCGGCTAATTTGGAGGCCGCGACAATAGACCTGCTGTATAGTTTTATTTATTCTATTTACTTTTGCCTTGAGAAGTTCATTATTAAGATTTATGTTATTTTCTTCTCTTACAGACTGAAAACGTTTTTGTATTCGATAGCATTGGAAAGGTGAAAAACAAACTCTGAGAATGTAATCTTCAAAAATCAGAAGACTGGACTGCCGAGATGAAGACTGATGTCTGCTGTTGTGATGCCAGCATTCAATTGAAGGTCTGAGAGGAAAAGAAGATACTGAAAGTAGTTCTGTATCTATGAAAAGGAAGCTTGGTTTTAAGGAGGGTACATATTACCTAAACATACTGTATGTTGCAATTAAGTAGAGGAATAATCTTGATTGCAATATACAGTATATATAATTGATTTAGAATAACAGGAAAGCTTAACAAAGACTGTACTGTAATTTATTCATCACCTCTCACAAGTTTCTCACTGGCACAACCAGTTTGTTACAATGTTTGTTGTCCAATAATATACTCTGTTAATTATATATTTATTTCAGTTGAGTGGTAGATGAAACTGGCATGATCTCATGAAAAACTAATTGTAGATATTACTGTGATATTGTTAAGTTATAGGAAAGCCCACCAGCCCCACAGTCTAGGGGTAGCAAGCCTACCTCCTATCCAGAGGCCCTGATTCAAATCTTCAATTCCCAACCAGGTCAGGGATTTTCAATCTTTGGGCTGGTTTGAAATCCACTCAGCCTACATGAGAACATTTGAAGAAATATCTAACAGCGTGATGACCCATCAGATATGTAGCACCGCAGAATTTTTTTTTTTTTAACCCATGCAATTATGAATTTCTGAATTGGCAGAGAATGATAGTTGGGTAGCTTTATCTCTGGCTTTTCATTAAGAATCTCAGCTAATGCAAGAGGACTTTTGAACTGGAAATTCAAATTCCTGTGACTTTAATTTCATTTGAAATTGGAGGTCCTGTGGCTATAATCATGACATTGACAGTCGTGTAGAACTGGTGGCATGCTTGCTTAATTCCCAAAGTAATCTTCAGAGTACCAGGATTTCAGAGAGCCTGAAAAATTTGTATTAGAATGCTGGAAATTTTATGTTGTAAAATTCAAGGACTCTACCATTACAAAAAGGAAAGAAGAAACTGAAACTTATACTGTTTTGATAAAAAAAAATGGTCTTTTAACTCCCACTTCCTATGATTGTCCAACTACTTTCTCTCATACCAAGGCTGAAGATATTTCAAGAATATCACTCATTAAATGGATGCTGTCTATCTCCCATACTATTCAACGTTTACCTGGAAAATGATATTGAGAAATGCCTGGATGGAAAAAGAAGAGTACATATTGGTGGCAGGAGACTAGAGAGTATTTAATTTGCAGATGACATGTTGCTGTTAGCAGCAAATGAAAGGGTTCTAAATGGAATGTTAGAAAACCTGAATGCAACCTGTGAGCAATATGGTATGAACATTAATAAGAACAAGACAAAGACTATGGTGATAAGTGCAAGAGGGAACAAAGCAAACATCACAATAAACCAGAAGGATATTGAACAAGTGTCAGCTTTCAAATATCTAGGAAGCATAATAACAGATGATATGAGAAGCAGTAGGGAGATAAGAACTCGCATTGCCATCACTAAAGAAGCCTTCAACAGAAAGAAGAGACTCGTATGTGGATACTTGGACTTGAAGTTACGGTAGAGGCTGGCAAAATGCTTTGTTTGGAGTGTGACATTATATAAAGCAGAATTCTGGATGCTAAGGAAGGTAGATGAAAAGAGACTAGAAACATTTAAGATGTGGTTATGGAGAAGGATGGAAAGAATATCCTGGGTGTAAAGTGTTGGGAACGACCAGGTATTGGAGAGAGTTGGAAAGTTATTACAAACCATCAATACAAGGAAGAGGAAATTGCTTAGGCACTGGCTACGAAGAGAGTGTTTACTGATGGAAGCTCTAGAAGGATCGGTAAATGGAAGGAGAAGGAAAGGATGGAGAAGGTACCAGATGGTGGACAGTGTCAAAATAGCAGGAAATTACAAAGAAACTAAGAGGATGGCTGCAGACAGGCCTGCATAGGGAGCGGCTATGTGAAGATCTGCATAAGGGCAGAACACGTTATATATATATATTACTAAGCGTAGGTACAGTAGACTCATTATAACTCTGTCACTGAGCGACCTCAGCCTTTCTAAGAGTTTAGAGGGTCGCATCCTTGCTATTCCAATTCGAATTATATTTCTTGTGCAGAAGTATATTATGGTCGATCTTGCATTTAGCTCAAGAGAGTAAGCTTAATGTTTTGCTGTCATTCTGTGGATTTGAGAAACATTTATGTTGAGGCTAGTAGAATATCATCCTGTCTTCACTATTTTCCAAGAACCAGTGATGTTAGACAGAGGCAGTGTATAATCGACTGCTGCTGCTGCTGCTAGCAATGTATAATAAAGATGTTGACATTGAAGGTCGAGTTTTGTGCGCACGGTGGGGGAGTGAAGGGAAGCAGTGTGATTACTGTGGTAGTTGCCAGAGGTGTTCATTACTGTTAAGTCGTGAATGCAAGACAACCCTTGATTTTTTTACATGAAATTCTGAGAAAAAAAATATAATTTTTGATTTAGAGAAACGTGGTATATAAATTAAACCTTACGCCTTAACCAAACTCTTCACACTCTGGGACATTTAGTCATCTGTCATACTTTGAGACCATGACCAGATTATACATTCCCTCAACAAAGAACTTAGCCACTTGTTGCTTTATCTTTTCCTCATATATCCAATCCTCAAATTATGAAATTGAAAACATGTGGAAATTTGACAGGACCCATTCCGGATGAATACAACAAATCCTTTGTCTTCCTCATTGTATACATGTGAACACTTTTATGGAGAAGAGCAAATTCATTTTGGAGCATGCCTTGGTGGTAAATATTGTTTTAAGGAGAAGTGCAATTGGACAACCATCCTCTCCTAACACTAATCAGAGGAAAGAATGGAAGAGTTCTGACCCTTTGAAGAATGAGAGTATCGACAAAACACAAGATGGAAAAGCTAGGCCCTCCACACTCCTCAGAGAGAGTCCCTGGGAAGTTTTCCCTTAGTTACCTCTTACGAGACCCAAGAGACACCATTGATGTATTTTACCATCCCCAAACACTGGGGGGTTTGTTAAGTACTGGTATGGTCCCAGAAGCAGATGCTTTGATTTTATATTAATTTAGTGAATGAGAATGATGTCACTTAAGTGATAACTGTTTCCTTTTGGAGGTTTTGTGTAAAAC
Organism: Anabrus simplex; assembly: GCF_040414725.1. Lineage (NCBI taxonomy): Eukaryota > Metazoa > Arthropoda > Insecta > Orthoptera > Tettigoniidae > Anabrus > Anabrus simplex. The sequence continues at coordinate 401,269,507 of NC_090268.1, read as the reverse complement.
GCAAGTTTCAACCCTTGTGATGAATTCATTGCCGTAATGTTGATAATGCTCTGAGAAAGCCAATTCATTCAGATTTGTGCATCGGTGGTACCCATCTTCAACACAGTTTACGACACTGAAAATGTTCAGGGGCAATTTTATACACAATTCTACAAGATCTTCTGGTCATTGTGCATAACTTTGCTTATTACACTGCTCTGCACCTGAAAGAAAAAAAAGGAAAAAAGAGAATTCTGATATAGTTGTACAAGATTTTTTGGACATTGTGCATGACTTGCTTATTACACTGCTCTGCAGAATCTTGATACTTTTGTTTTGAAATAATTTTAGACTGCTGAGAGGGAATATGTTACCCGTTTTTTACCATCATGTAACATTTTTCTGGAGATAAGGGGTTTTTTTTTTTTTTTTAAACAGAACTTTTCATTATACTTCAAATGTTGCAGTTCGTATTGCTTACAAATTGATTACAAACTGTCAGTAATTTAAAAGAAACACTTCACTAATGAACTTCACTTCTGTGTACAGAAACAAAACAACGTCTTACTGTAAATTCCTGAAAAATGTTGAATGTTTGTTAGTGGAAAATGTGACGTAAAAGAAATTAATGGATTGCAGTTTTGAATTGTATGGGAAAAAATCCATTTAGGATTAGACATAGAAATACATGCAAATACCATCTTACTGTATGTGACGTGACATGACTCGATAGAAAAAGGTGTTGTATTTTTTAATTCTGTGTCAAAATATGCAGAGCAGTGTTATAAAGCGCAAATTCTCTCAATGATGTGATCAACCCATCATCTCAGTTCATTCTTGAGAACAAAGGGATGACCTGATCTGTCTTTGTCATGAAAATTTGGTCTCCCATTTTTTTAACTTTATGTACGACTTTGTAACATTGGCCTTATTCATAACACCTTCTTCATAGATTGTTACAATCCTCTGATAAATGTTAATTGGTATAACATTTTCAGTATTCAGAAAACTAATAACTGATCGATCTTCACATCTGCAGAATTATCAATATGTTGATTCATTTTCAAAGATCACAACACTTAACATTTCAACACATTATGAATAACAGCTGCACTAGGCAAATGTGCACATCATACCAAACACAGTTGATGAAAGACAGGCTGCAGCATCACAAATGTGCAATAGTTCTTTGTTTTATGAATTCCAAATTTATACACTATACTGTATGTTGAACTGAGGAATGTGATAGCTATTTTTATATGAATTGTTAAGAAATATGACTGAAGCCAAACAATAAGAATGTACATCATAATTACATGAAATGAAATAACTTTTTAATATTTTGACTTTAAAAGTACCTTCAATTTAACTCAGTATTGTTAAATCTTGTAATTAACAGCTAACAAATGAAATTCAATAACAGACCATTGGACTGAAATGCAAGATTTTATACAGCTTTGAAAATAAAGTATATTGTTAACTATTGTACCTACTCATTAATAAAATATGTGATGTATGGATTTTGTTGTCTGTAAATATACATTCAGTTCATAATGTTTCATGTTATTTTGTTCCCTGTTTCTAACATATTGCATTTAACAGGTCCTTAAATTGTATCAGTGGTTCTGAAATACAGTGACAAACATATTTACAAGGCTGCTTCTTTGTTTCTATATTATTAACATCTATACAATGCTGATAAAAATGTAGCATCCTACTGATGCAAACTTAAAAAAAAAAAAAGAAAGGAAAGAAAGAAAGAAAATAATTAAACTGTCAATTAAATTTAACTGAATTTAGGATTTTTCCAATTATTCAGTTTGAGAAGTTAAGAGATCACTTTTTTGGTAGCCTAAAGCACATAACAATGTTTTTATATTTAACAGAACACTGCTTTGATAAGGTGTGGTGGTATTGATTATTGCTTTAAGAGGAATTACAACTGGACAACCATCCTCCTGTTACACTAATCGGAAAGGAAAATGGAAGAGGGCTGTCCCTTTTAAAAATGGAAAGAAAGGCAACAGGCATGAAGGGAATGAAAACGAAAGACTCTCTAAGTTATAAATTTCATTTTTGTTCCGTACTGAAGTGCAATTATAAGAAACTAGCTGTAGTACCCGGGGTTGCCCGGATAGTTTCTGAATATTTCCCTTTACAATTTGCATTACCAGTTAGTTATGTGTGAAGTGAATTTTTATAGAATTCCTTTTTGACTTGCAGATTGATATGTTACGATCTATAATGTAGCTTTAGAATTATTTAGATGTGTTTGATTTCAAGTTTTAGATTATTTAATTTTCACGTAAAACTTCGTCTTTATGGAAGCTCGAATCAACTGGGAAGTATTTGATCCTGTTAAAAATTAATAAGTGATAACTATATGTATTTAGCCATCACACTATAGATACGATGTACATGATTTCAACTGTCAATGAGACTGTCCCCCTCTCGCCCCCCACCCCTAAGAGATAAAAAATCTGGATTATCACCATTGATCTCAGTGACCCCTAAAACTGTAGATTCAACACTGTTTTGGGTTATTTTTATATCTCACTCCCCCTCCCTCACCCTCACCACAAAGGGGGGTGAACATGAACTTTAAAAAATTCGGAGTGTCACTATTCATTTTAACGATCACGAAAACTATGGATTTGATACTATTCTAGATTATTTTTATAGCACCTCCCTTGCCCCCTGCCCATAAGGGTGCTAGGGGTGCCTTATCCCCACACAGTTTGTCTCCTGATACTAATTGATAAGTGTACCAAGTTTGGTAAAATTGCTCCGGTGGTTTAGGAGGAGATGTGTCATTTACACACCCACACATACATCCATTTTTATATATAGTAAGAAGAAGAAAAGATTTTATATATAGTTTTTCGAATATTTTTATATATCACCCCCTTCGTCCCTCACTTGGACCTGTAAAAAATCCGGAGTATTACTATTCATCTCAGAAACCCTGAAATCTATGGATTCGAAACTGTTTTTAATTATTTCTATATCTCACCCCCCATTGGCTCACCACCTGAAAGGGGGCTGAACTTGGTCTTAAAAAATTCTGGAGTATTACTTTTCAACTCAGCGACCCCGAAAACTATGAATTCGACACTATTCTCGATTATTTTTATAACTAACCCCCCTGACCCCCCTCCCTTAAGGGCACTAGGGATGGCTTAACCCCACAGTGCTTGTCTCCCAATAGTAAGTAATACATGTACCAAGTTTGGTTGAAATTGCTCCAGTGGTTTAGGAGGAGATGTGTCATTTACACACACACACACACACACACACACACACACACACACATCCATTTTTATATATAGTAAGATAAGATTATTATACTTCACCCGCTTTCCATCCCCGCCCAAAGGAGTCCTATGAATGCCTTACACAACAGTATATTTTTTCCAGGCAGTAAGTCTTATATGTACCAATTTTGGTTGGCAGCTATACCCAAACGTACATGGATAATCTCGCTGCTCTAGAATCCTGGAGCTGATGTTGCCACGGTTACGGCAGTTAATTTCTTTTATCCGATTCCTACAGCAGGGGCAGTGTGGTGCCAATATCTCCGTAATGGTTGGTCTTAGGGCCTTAAAACATGGTTTTTGGGCCCGTAGGGCTTACAGAGTTTTATTCTTTGCGTCAAGAGGATTAAATTGAGCTTTGTCTCGTCCTTATACGACAAATTCAATATTTTGCCTATATTAGCCTATTATTTTTATACCTCACCCCCCCCCCCCCTGCCGTGCCCCCACCTCGAATTGTTTTGAAAATAAAATACAGCCCATGTTACTCACTGGCAATGTAGCTTTCTATAGGTGAATGGCTAGGATTTGAATACAAAAGAAAATGAGTAAAGAAACAAGCTACACTTAGGCTGTTTTTCTGGAACTGCATTTAGGCCGGAAGTGAAATTTTTAAAATCGGTTCAGTAGTTTTTGAGTCTATTCGTTACAAACAAACATACAATTTTTTCCTCTTCATAATATTAGTATAGATAAATTGACAAAAGTAGGTCCACCTTTTCAATACAATATATCAAGATGAGTGTTAATATTTGCCATATACATGTTCTACCAAGCAGGTCTGAGACTAGAATTCAAACAAATTGCTAGCACTGCTGTCAAAAAAAAAAAAAAAAAAAAAAAAAAGATTGTTCACAATTTGAGAACCTGATCTTTCAGAGGCACCCTCGTCACCACACAGTTAGATTTTTAATCAGCCTTAAGAGAGAGAAACTGTCAAGTAAAGGTAGGGGTACATGACCTCACAGTGTATTGCTCTGCAAGGATCACTGATAAGCACACCAGACAAAATCCACAGTTCTAGCCCTTTAGGCAGGCAACTCAATGTTTAAAACATCCCAGGAATATGAGCTATGAATTTTAGGTAAATAAAATATGATAAAGTATGAAAGTATATTCTTTATTTATTCCTAAACATTACAATCATTTTCTTAATTATCATTATCCGGTCAATTAGATTAGCAGTTTGCCTTCTTCTACCACTACAAGCACTAATGTGAGTCATTGCCCTTGTAACTAAATTCGGTGTGGACAATTTTCTAAAAATCAAAAAACACATGAGGGTATTGAACCAAGGAACACATTAGAGAAAGAATTATGTAATTAAGCTAATTTGGCTAGGATTTGAATAAAAAAGAAAATGAGTAAAGAAACAAGCTACACTTAGGCTGTTTTTCTGGAACTGCATTTAGGCCGGAAGTGATTTTCAAAATGTGTTTTTTTAATTATTTTTTTTTGGTTTTTTTTAGAGCTATCCAAGACTCTCAGTTTGAAACCTTTCCTGGCCCTTTAGCCCTTCAAGTTTTGACATAATTGGGACCCGCACCCACAACCTCCCGATTTCGCGTCAGTTGCTCTACCAATTGAGCTATGGTGGCCTAGGCCATCTTTGTTCTGTTGGAAAGGATCTAAGCTACAGGTCTGGCACAACTGCCATCACACCGTAGAGTGTGTTTAAGTCGCCTGTTGAGGGCCAAGTCAATGAATATTGAATTTTCATGACCGCATTGTAATCGAAACCAACTTTAAACCTATTAGGTCATGTTACGTACAATGCGGTTGTGAAAATTCAATATTCATTAACTTTGTTCATCTTGCTGCAGCAGTGGTGTCTCTCTTACCTTCCCTGCTCTCTGTCCTGACTCCAACCACTACTTCATACAGTGATGACTCCTCAATGTGGCTCGCTAAACAGTCCACGTTGATATATCAGTAAGTGGCTGGAGAACAGGACTCGTTCACCTTTTACTGTATTCTCCCAGTTTTGGGGGATTTTTGAAGCTGCTGAAACTCCTTCCTTTCTAAGTGGAGATTCAAGGGGAAAGAACATAATATAATGAATATATTGTCAGGCCAACCTTGACCTTAAAAACTTGCCTTTATATGTGCACTGTGGTTTCAATCTTGTGAGCGCTGGTCACTTAAAATTTTATTGATGATGGTGATGATGATGATGATGCTTGTTGTTTTAAGGGGCCTAACATCTAGGTCATCGGCCCCTGATGGTGCAAAATGAAATGACAAATTAAAAGTTCATAATCATCCACTGACAAAAATAAAAAATGGCACAAAGAATTAATGGATGGATATGAATTTAAAACAATCAGTGGATCTTACCCCAAAACTACCATAAAAATTAGTATTACTGACCAAGAGACCACTTCTAAAGCACAATCCTGAATCGAGGATGCTTGTTGTCTAAAGGGGTACAAAATACAGGTCAACGGCCCCTCATAATAGTACTTATCACTAGTAAAGTAGAACCATGGTATTTGTCATGTTGGGGTACTAATCAAAAGTAGCATAGACTCACGGTGTTCCACATATGATGGTACTACTCACAAGTATTGGACATCATACAGGTAATGCAGACCTATGTTGTTTCTCACATAATGGCACCACATATAGGCACTTTACAAAGGTGAAAAAATGAGACTATCCTCCTAATTCAATACATCATATATTCCATCATTAAAACGGAGTAAACAAATTCAAACATGTTTTGGCTCATTTGAGCCATCTTCAGTAAAAAATGAGAGGGGTTGAAATAATTTACATAATACAAGATAAAAATGTGCAATGCCCTCAAGCAATGCAAGAAAATGACAAGCGTCATTGGGACGTGCGCATACAAATAAACAGTAAACAACATCAACAAAAGCAAAAATGGAAGTGTGCAGGACCAAACCCAAAGAAATAAGATTAGAGGATGGGATCACAAGGAATTGCGACAGGCATCGCCCAAATAACACCAACATAAAATGTTAAATTAATTTATACTTAAAAGAAAATTCATTCTTACATATTATTTAAAAATAAATGAAAAATCATTAGACCCCAATTAACGTAATGAATTTTAAAAAATAAATTATATTCCTTCTGGCATCCATGAAAATAAAACAGGTAACAAATCTAGATATAAATAAAATTAATATTCTTTAAAATAAGTCTTCTTTGTAAAAATAAAATTCTGGTGCACCAGTGAACAAACATAAAATATTAATAAAATTTACAATGAATTATTTAATAGAGGGCTTCGACACGTCCCAGCCGAAGGATTATTCCTCACAACTCACATAACGTAAATAAACAATGCAAGAAAAATAACGGGACTTTACACTACAACCGACCAATATGAAAACACGAGTCGTACAATAGTTAAATGAAATCAACACAAATACATTATAAATAAAATCACTACACATAGTAGATGTGGTAATCGGTAACAACAAGACCAGAAGTGTGCAATTTAATGAGGCGGAACCCACATTACAAGATAGAAAAACACACGATTTTTCCACAATACCGCAAAACAAAACATCATACTAATGACAGCGGTATGCGACAGCCGACGCTAATGCCCCAAGACAATAATGAACAATGACCGTTGCGTAACTGCCACGCGGTGATAAGATAAGATAAGCAACAATACCGAGAAGAGAAGATAAGCCCCAAGCAACAATCACTCCACACTAGGGGTGCCCAAAACCCTCAATTAAATCTTCAAACCCTTTGACATTGTTAAAGAATTTCATCGTAGTAATAATGTAGTTATCCAAATATTATAGGGCAATAATAAAATAAACCACCCGCAAAAATGCAATAAATATACAATCCTATTCCCTAGTCATATGTATGAATTAAAATAAAATCTATGAAAAATCCAACTAATAATAATAATAAAATAATGATGCCCTTAAAAGGAAATGGGTGGCTTTCAGTGCAATCGTAGTAGTTAGGTCGTAACACGAGTAACGGAAGGCCGAAACACGAACCGAATCACAAAACAATAATATGGGAACCAAATATCAGAGAGAACAGACGAAAGAGTGCATCACAATAAACACGGCATAATGAAGATGCAATTTATCAAAAGAAACAGCACACGAATCAAATAATACACCAAAACACACGTAGATACATCAGAAACAAGAATTAACCAAGAGAATCACAAATTTAGAAAAGGCAGGAACGGATTTTGACTGTTACCTAGAGCACACTGCACTTCGCCGTTACGCAGCACACACTTCAAATATGAACTCATCACCAAGCCGTAGCTTACTTCACTTACAATAAATACACTGATAGAATACAGAAAACTACATCAAACGGTATATACACATTAAGAAGACCTAAAGGCGAACTTTGAGGTGATCAGTAATGCTCAGGTAACATCCTCGTGCTACAACCCACTATCACGGCACTTCACAAAAAGAAAAATTTACGAAAGACTTACATTCTAAAAACTAATATGATTAAATACTAAATTCTACATATTAACTTCCTTGTTAGGCGAGGTGTACTCCCCTTATTACCCGATACCTACAGTTTGCATTAGAATTGTTTTAATTACAGAGCAGCTGTTAAACATGGCTTCGCTTCCAGCCACGAGTGAGTCCAACAGCTAAAAGACGACTCTCACACACCATCACTAGGCGCGACACAGTCTCGACCCCGCTACACACTCTGGCGGAGACCGCTGAACCACCAAGATAAGTTCCTAGCCACTCTCACAGATGGCGTAGGCGTTCATGTATCGTTCCACTATGTAATCATATTATGCAGAAGTATTACCAAGCACAAAACAATGTTCCGAAAGGTCACCATAGCCACGTTAGACAGGAAATATGACCAATATTCCAACAGCTCACAGCGCTCATGTTTTAAAATAATTAAGTCTACCAGACTCAAGGTTTATTCTTTCCATAGAGTAGAATAACAGTTCTATATGAACGGGAAAATCACGGCTCCATACAGTACTTAGCCAGTGAACATAATGTCCGTAGAGGAATTAGCTAATTGACCATTTCCGATGAGAGACACCATACAAATGTATGTCGCGTAGATAGTAGATAGTTCACACACATATATATATATGTATCACAGGTAGCGTATTTGTTAATAACGCTACAGTCTCCCCCGCCAAAAGAGGACCACCGGGGCCCACGATGAGCAGGTAGAGTTCAGTCGTATGCACCAGGAGAGGTACCACACAGTCACAAGATACCAGAACCTTTCAAAATGTTCGGCATGTCTTCACATGTCAAGTCCATTATAATTTAGGCGTCACCAGTTTAGGGTCAGAATTTCTCGACGTTGAGTATGTTTCCATTCATGCATTTAGAATAACTTTGGAATAGTCTTACTTGGTAATAGGTGACATAGAAGAAACAACACTGGGCACACATGGACTGTTCAATGTGCAAGAAGACGGTGTTCAAATGGCCAGTAAGGACAGCGTACAATGCACCAGGTGGAAAACAGACACATGACTTGCAATCATCAGCACCAAATGTTGAGCTTCCATGACATTCTGTGATGTACCAGTCCTCGGACGCTTCAGGAAACAGCAGCTTCAGGATGAGTTTGCGCGCACAAGCTGCAACATGAACGAGGAAGCAGACAACGAGGGAACAAGCACGCCACACATATACTAATAAATGCAAAATGGTCCAGTCACATATATTTAGGGTGTACATTTAATACAAACTGGGTTCTCATGACCCGGAGTAACAATAAGGTTTTAGAAAAATCACGGGGCAATAGTAAGTTCCAACACATACAGGGACATGAGATTTCATCTCGAAATTTTCATTAAAAAAAATACGTGCACACAGCACGGGAAACAGTTTTAAAATTTGACAAGGTCTACCATAACAGGTACCGACCCACAAAATTATTGCACGGAGTGATAAGGAGCACCTAATCCTCACTAGTTACATAGGAAATACTTCTGCCATCAAGGCCATACACATTAAATGTTACATATTAAAACATACAATTAGAGTCTAACATTTACAACGGACATAAATTAATAATTTAAGCTGGTTTTACTTGGCTGAGATGAACTCGCCTGATTCTTTTAGAAATGGGATCATTTACCAAAACAGAAACAGGGGTCAAAAACTCTAAGATAGTACAAGGACCATGGAAACGGGGAGCAAGCTTACGACTGAACTTATCAACCGCCTTACTTTGGTAATGAGTCTTGATATAGACTTCGTCACCAACAGCCAGGTCAGTGGGTCGACGGCCCTTATTATACTGCTTTTCCACTTTAGCATGTGAAACTTTTAATCTATCTTTAGCTTTCTTCCACACTCTTTTAATCTCCTCAGGATCCTTTTTCTCAGGAAGCAATTCATCAATCCTCAACAGATTAGAAATGGGTGAAAAGGGGGTGAAGGAGAACATCAGTGACATAGGAGTTTGCATATGAGACTCATGAACAGCAGAATTTAATGCATATGTTAGCCAGTGCAGAGAGGAATCCCAGTTTTGATGATCCTTATGATGGAACGCAATCAACGCAGATTTAAGATTCCTATTCACTCTCTCAGCATACGATGGGGCAGGATGGTAGGGAGAAGTAGTGACATGGGAGATAGATAGCTCAAAACAAAATTTCTTGAACAGATTACATGAGAAGTACTTAGCATTATCCATTACCAAAAATTTAGGAGGCCCAAAAGAACTAAAGATGGAGTTTAAACATTTAATAACCGTAGGAGCGTTAGCCGACCGAGTCGAGAAGGTCCACGAAAAACGGGAATATCCGTCTACACACACAAGTATGAATCTGGAGCCTTGCCTCGAACGGGGTAACGGACCAACGAAGTCCACAAACAGTCTTTCCATGGGGGAGGAAGCTTGAGATGATGCTAACATACCAATTTTAGTGTTCAACGCCGGTTTGCTAATCGCACACACACACGACAAGACCTTACCATTTCAGCAATTTGAAAATCCATGCCCTTCCAAATGAAGAAATGTCTGATCTTTTGACGGGTTTTGAAGATACCAAGATGTCCACCAATAGCAGAATTATGGTAGTATTGAAAAACAACCGGAATCAAGAGTTGAGGACATACAATTTTCCATTTCTTATCGTTACGCGCCTTGCAACACAAGATACCATTACGCATACTATAGGGTTTTACCATTTTACCAACTTTAATGTCATTGATGATCAAATTCAACTCAGGATCATCCTTCTGATGCTTACTGATGTCTTGATATAACAGAGGGCAGTCGGATAATAGAGCATTGACACAACCGGAGACACAAGGACATGGTTGAGGGAGATCGACAGTTACAGGATCAATATTCTCAACAGGAGAGTCACCAAACATACGACTTAGACAGTCTGCAACAACATTATCAGTACCTTTTATGTGACGTACTTCAAACTTGAAGGCAGAAATGCGAATTGCCCATCTAGTAAGACAACCAGTACGACCCGGGCGATTCAGAACCCAACTTAAGGCCATGTTATCAGTTTCCAAGAGAAAGGGGGCATGCTCAATATACATTCGAAATTTTTCTAAGGCAAAGATGACTGCCAAACATTCAAGTTCATACACGGAGTACTTAGATTCTAATAAACTCAATGCACGAGATGCATACGCAATGGGGCGTCTTCCCAGTTCAGACTCCTGAAGAAGAACACCGGCAACAGCCGAACAAGAAGCATCAGTCTGTACTATGAATTTTTTGGAGAAATCAGGAATGGCCAAGACGGGAGAGTTAGCCAATGCGGTTTTCAATTTTTGGAAAGCTTCTTTTTGGGGCAGGTCCCATATAAATTTGGCATCTTTGCATCTTAACGCATTGAGAGGGGCAGCGATTTCAGTGAAATTTGGCATAAATTTCCTAAAGAAGTTAGTCATACCAATGAAACGTCTTTTTGGTTTTTGGGAGGAGGGAAGTCGTGAATGGTTTGAGTTCGACTTTTATCGATAGCAACCCCTTCGGGAGATACAATGTGGCCGAGAAAGGACATCTGGGGTTTTGCGAAGGACACCTTAGCAATTTTGACAGTCAGGCCAGCTTTCTTTAACCTAGTAAGTACCTCATGGATATGTTGGACATGTTCCTGGAAGGTTTCAGAATAAATTATCAAATCATCCAGATAATGATACACGTAGTGAAATTTAATGTCCGAAAGGATGGAATCTAGGAGGCGTGTGAGAATAGCAGCACCAGTCAATAGGCCGAATGGTACACGACAGAATTCATACAGATTCCAGTCCGTCGCAAAGGCAGTAAGATGACGAGACTCTTCAGCGAGAGGAATCTGAAGATACGCGCTGTTCAAATCAAATGAAGTATAAAATTTAGCACCATGAAACCAGGAAAAACAAGAATGAATGTCAGGTAATGGTACAGACTGCAGAGCCACCTTGCGGTTTAATGCACGATAATCCACAACAGGACGATAACCACCGTTAGGTTTGGGCACAAGAAAGATGGGGGAGGAATAGGCAGAGGTGGATGGACGTATGACACCCTCATTCAACATATCTTGGATAATATCTTTCAGAATTTTCATACGGGGAGGAGCCAAGCGATAAGGAGGGGATCTGACAGGGATATTGTCGGACACATCAATTTTATACTCAAGGACGTTAGTTAACCCAAGCTTATCGGTGAAAACGTCGGGAAATTTTGCACACAAATTGCGGATCTGTACAGCTTGGTCATCAGGTAAATGCTGCAAGTTAATTTGGGCGATTTCAACATTAGAAGCACTCTCAACAGAAGAAATTAAACTGGATGGAATAATACGCCTGCCAATTAAAGGAACATTCAAATCAGGAGAAAACTTGAAAAATAATTTTCTTTCCTGAAGGTCAATCACTAAACCAACATGGGTCAAGAAGTCAGCTCCTAAAATAAGATCACAGCACAATTCCCTAACTACTATTAACTTAAATTTCCACATGAAGTTTACAATTCTGATTTTGACAAGTATAGATCCAACAACACATACGGTAGAACTGTTAGCTGTGACACAATTTATAGTTACCGGTTGGAGTTCAGGAAGGTTACAAGGGGATTTATACCTTTCATACCAGGACATGTTGACTAAGGAGTACATGCTCCCAGAATCCACGAGAGCAGACACAGGCTCTCCGTTGACCTCAGCTGGAATAAAAGGTAAGTTAACACATACATGGGCAGAAATACACTGACAATCAACATGACACAGGATATCACTATACTGATTACCCAAGTTCACATGTCTAGTTGAAACAGGAGACAAATTCACAGGTTCTTTTGCTTCGGCTAGTCATATTCTTGGTTGATTCTGAGGAAAATTTGTTAAAGGACTGGGCTTATTTGGACAATAACGTTTAACATGTTGTTTGGACTCACAAATGAAACATGTACGATAGTTGTTGTTAAAATTCTGAGATGTACTTGATTGTTTTAGACTCGGGCACTTGTCCCGAAGATGATCTCTGGCACCACATGCATAACACTTCTTAACGGGCTGTACAGCCGGAGGTAATGTTAGAGAAACATCCCGAGTGCAAAGCGAGGGTGGGGGAACGTCCGCCACACGGCACGAATCCTCATAACGCACACTCTCTGCCTCAACACAAGCCGCCTCCAGTTCCTTAAGGGTTACAGGTCTCGGAGTAAAGCACATGTAAGAACGGTACTGCGGCGAGATACCCCTTACCAAATGATTCACCAAATTCGTTTCAGAAATGGATTGCCTGAAGACCTTGCAATAGTATTTCACATCTTTTATATAACTGGACAATTTCTCATTTAAGGATTGCCTGCGGAAAAAACAACTTTGAACGAGAGACTGTTGTGCAGTCCAAGGAATATACTTATTCAATATCATGTCATGAAAGTCCTCTACAGTGACGTTTTCAGTAATGGCATCCCGTAGCTCATCCTTCAGCATGCCCTGACAGTGAGGGAAGCAGACACGGAAAACATTTAGCGAAGTTAGTTCAAAAACATGTGCAGTTTCCAACAATTCTATCCAGAATCTTAAAAATCGAATCGTTTCTTCGATAGAGTCCACCGAGAAATCAGGCAAGCCTTTAAATAACTCTAAGACAGGAGGAGGTACAACAAAGGAGTTCACCGGTAAACATAATGTCCGTAGAGGAATTAGCTAATTGACCATTTCCGATGAGAGACACCATATAAATGTATGTCGCGTAGATAGTAGATAGTTCACACATATATATATATGTATCACAGGTAGCGTATTTGTTAATAACGCTACAAATGCCAAAAAACATAATGAAGGAACAAATGAAAAAACAAACAAAAGAGAGCCTAGATGGAAACAAAATTAGCACAAATATACAATATTTACATCAATATGTGGAGCAAAAAACAACTCCGACAAAATTCAGTGAAACAAGTGTTAATACACAAAAAAAAAATCATTGAAACTAAAAACTGTGTTAACCTAAGAAGAAAAGAAATGAAAAACAAATGATACAGATGGAAATGAACAGTAGGTGCGCGTGGTAAGGTTGTGGACCTCATAGATTACAAAATATTGGTTTTGTAACAATAACAAAACAGGTTGAAATCACTGTCGAAAATTCAGGCAGAAAATCATCCTTGTAGAAACCCATCACATCAAATTGGTCAGGAGGGGAGCAGGTGTGAACATTTTTGAGAAACCAAGCCTGATATAGCATGCAGGCAAAAAGCCTGTAACAAAAGGAAAAACACCAATGAAATTTAAAGCTTTAGAAACAGCAGCATTCTCAATATCTTCTCAATCTAGCTCCCTTTCTTGATTATCGTTGGCTGGTTGGTTTGCCTTATTATAAAGGGGCAGAAGGGCTGTGACATAAAATTGAGAAGCTGTGTTAGGTAGATGATAGATGCATGGTAAACTATAAGTGTCCTAGTGGAAACTGTCAATGAAATTTCAATCTGTAATGGGAAAAAAATGAGGTTGTGGGAGAAACGTGGGCTGATAAGTAAAAAGTATGGAATGGGTGTGTAGAAAGCTTAAACTTACGGTGTTTAGCAGGTGGTTTCTTCTTAGGTTAACACAATTTTTAGTTTCAATTATTATGTTTGTATTAATACCTGTTTCACTGAATTTTGTCGCAGTGAGTTGTTTTTTGCTCCACATATTGATGTAAATATTGTATATTTGTGCTAATTTTGTTTCTGCCTAGGCTCTCTTTTGTTTGTTTTTTCATTTGTTCCTCCATTAGGTTTTTTGACATTTTTTAACTTGTATTATGTAAATTATTTCAACCCCCCTCATTTTTCACTGAAGATGGCTCAAACGAGCCGAAACATGTTTGCATTTGTTTACTCCGTCTAATGATGGAATATATGATGTATTGAATTTGGAGGATAGTCTCATTTTTTCACCATTGTAAAGTGAAAACAGTCAATACGGAATGATTCTAATAACTTGTAACAGGCAACGCAAACCGATTGTGTTCCTCACTTAGGTGTACTAATCACGGGCGAGGTTAATCCCATGGTGTTCTTCACATAGTAGGTACTAAGCGCAAGCAACGCAGACCCACAGTGCCGCTCATATAGTGGTACTAATCACAGGCAACACCCAGACCCGTAGTGTTGCTCACGTGGGTTCGACTCACGGGTACTGGAAACCCACAGTGAACCACTCTCTGCTGCTGCTAATCACAAAACTATTTCGTACCTAATATAGTGGTACTACTTGCAAGTACAGGCAACCCATTGTGTTCCCCGCGTGATGGTATGAATCAAAAGTAGTTTTCATAGTTCTAATTCAATCATCCCTTGGTCACCCCTTTTAGTTGCCTCTCACGACAGGTAGGGGATACCGTGGGTGTATTTTTCGTCTGCATCCCCCACCCACAGGGGGCAGTGAGAGAGAAAAAAGAAGAAGAAAGAAGGGATCTGTCACTTCGAAAAATGAAGTAACGGACGATGAAAGGCAAAAGGCCAAGAAGGGCGTGAAAATGAAAGACTCCCTAAGCCTCGAATAATCTAATATCGTCGGGGTCGGAAAAGAATAAGAGTTGACCAAGGGAGGTCGGACAGGATAGATGAAAGTGAGGAGCCTGGCATAAGTAAGTGGAAGCAATGCCAAGACTCAGCTAAGGACCCCGTCGTCACCAATCCACACTCCCAAGTTTAGAGCCCCTTGGGCCCCTGTTAGTCGCCTCTTACGACAGGCAGGGGATACCGCGGGTGTATTCTAAATGTGCATCCCCCACCCGCAGGGGTATTTTATTTATGACTAGCTGATGCACCCGTGCTTTGCAACGGGATTCTCAGAAAGACTGATTTTTTGGTTTTCCTAACTGAAGTCAACATAGGTCATTATAAAAACATCAGTAGGAATGTAGCGATTAAAAGCAAAGTTATCATATATAGTACTCGATCAAATGAAAAACCACACATTTTCTCACTTTTAATGAACAGTACAACGATACAATTTACGAACTTCATCATATAGATCCATATTGATACATTAAAATTATGAAAAAATGTTAGGTTTTACAAGTGAAAACTATTTAATATAAAAACATATTAAACATATTTTGGGACATGTTTCATCTCTATTTGAGACTTCTTCAGCATAAAATCATGTGGTAGATTATAAAACTCATTGATCAGAAATTGATATAATATGGAAGAACCCAATGCCAGATATGCTAAAGATATAATATACACATTATTTACACAATTTGCCCTCATTTCTTGCAAAAAATTTGTTATCTTCAATGTTGAAATACACTGACTGACAGAGCAAATGCAACACCAAGAAGGAGTGGTTCGAAAGGGATGAAAGTTGGGGAAAAAACAGAGACGGCACGGACGAATAACAAACCGATATGCAGGTTACACAATGCGCACGGCATCGACTCAGTAGGATGTAGGACCACCGCGAGCGGTGATGCACGCAGAAACACGTCGAGGTACAGAGTCAATAAGAGTGCGGATGGTGTCCTGAGGGATGGTTCTCCATTCTCTGTCAACCATTTGCCACAGTTGGTCGTCCGTACGAGGCTGGGGAAGAGTTTGCAAACGGCGTCCAATGAGATCCCACACGTGTTCGATTGGTGAGAGATCCGGAGAGTACACTGGCCACGGAAGCATCTGTACACCTCGTAGAGCCTGTTGGGAGATGCGAGCAGTGTGTGGGCGGGCATTATCCTGCTGAAACAGAGCATTGGGCAGCCCCTGAAGGTACGGGAGTGCCACCGGCCGCAGCACATGCTGCACGTAGCGGTGGGCATTTAACGTGCCTTGAATACGCACTAGAGGTGACGTTGAATCATACGCAATAGCGCCCCAAACCATGATGCCGCGTTGTCTAGCGGTAGGGCGCTCCACAGTTACTGCCGGATTTGACCTTTCTCCACGCCGACGCCACACTCGTCTGCGGTGACTATCACTGACAGAACAGAAGCGTGACTCATCGGAGAACACGACGTTCCACCATTCCCTCATCCAAGTCGCTCTAGCCCGGCACCATGCCAGGCGTGCACGTCTATGCTGTGGAGTCAATGGTAGTCTTCTGAGCGGACGCCGGGAGTGCAGGCCTCCTTCAACCAATCGACAGGAAATTATTCTGGTCGATATTGGAACAGCCAGGGTGTCTTGCACATGCTGAAGAATGGCGGTTGATGTGGCGTGCGGGGCTGCCACCGCTTGGCGGCGGATGCGCCGATCCTCGCGTGCTGACGTCACTCGGGCTGCGCCTGGACCCCTCGCACGTGCCACATGTCCCTGCGCCAACCATCTTCGCCACAGGCGCTGCACCGTGGACACATCCCTATGGGTATTGGCTGCGATTTGACGAAGCGACCAACCTGCCCTTCTCAGCCCGATCACCATACCCCTCGTAAAGTCGTCTGTCTGCTGGAAATGCCTCCGTTGATGGCGGCCTGGCATTCTTAGCTATACACGTGTCCTGTGGCACATGACAACACGTTCTACAATGACTGTCGGCTGAGAAATCACGGTACGAAGTGGGTCATTCGCCAACGCCGTGTCCCGCAGCACAGCGGCGCATTTCACATCATGAGCATACCTCAGTGACGTCAGTCTACCCTGCAATTGGCATAAAGTTCTGACCACTCCTTCTTGGTGTTGCATTTGCTCTGTCAGTCAGTGTATATATATATGTAAAATAAGAGTTTTGTCTGTACATTGCTCAGAATTTGAAAAGAATGGTATTTCTGTATTGGTCATGTCCACAGTAACAAGGAAATGCACTTTTTACATTTCCATAATGTCTGTCTGTCTGTCTGTCTGTCTGTCTGTCTGTCTGTCTGTCTGTCTGTCTGTCTGTCTGTCTGTCTGTCTGTCTGTCTGTCTGTCTGAACACGCATCACTAGAAAACGGCTAAAGAGAATTTGATGAAAATCGGTATACAAAGTCGGGGAATAAGTCGCTACAATCTAAGCTATAAATAATTTTATTCACACTGATAGAAATGGTAGTTTAGGGGAAGGCCTAAAATTTAATTTTCAAATATTTATGTTATTAGTGGTCCTATCTTAATAAAATTGGTATTACACCCGTCCATTGCCCGGGGATATAGAAGGTTCGTAGGTTCTTGTGATAAGCCTCAGCTAAAGTCAGTCGTGACGCATAATTCCCCACCCAGGGCATGGACATTCAACTACTGTTTATGCAGTTGGACTAGCATTTGACGCAAGACGTTCATGATTATGGTAATAATAGTATTCAATAACTTCGTAAGGCTAAATATATCTCATTTAAATAAGGAAAACGAATGTTAGTTTCTTGGAAGGACCTTTTCCAATTTAATGAAATCAAAACCTAACTTAATACAATAATAATACATTGTATGATGATTGGATAATAGCTAGATAGACGAACGAAAATCTCTGTTGGCTAAATACTTAAAAAACATCATTATTTAAACCTTGATTGAAAATACTAACTTGATGGAAACGAATATGGAACTTGCTGAAGGCAAATCATCATTATTTATCACTAATTGTCCGCCCGCAATGAATAATAGGATCGAATAAAATTTCATTCAATTTTTTTTTAAACTACACTTGCCTTTATCTTCACTTATCCAAGATTTCATTTTAAAATACCCTACATTTTATCCATTATCTCAGAAATTACCCAATTGCTAACCAACTTGAGTTCTCTAATGGTGACCAGTTTCAATATAAATATCCATAAAGTGCACATAGTGTAGGAAAACCCACATAATAATTGGATCTCATATCGACATAACTCAACAACAGCATGTCCCAGGAATCCGTATCAGCCACCTAAATAGAACACAATATCTAGCCGCTACAAAATCATTAATGATCCAAAGAATGATTAACAGTAACTGCTTCCACCGGCACTGCCCTCCTGAAAGAAAATCTTGAAGGCACACTATCTACGGGAAACATACTATAAGCAACTACGCAAGAATACAATCTACTACCAGGTGACACTAATTCAATAAATACGACCTTCTACTTCACACATATTATGCTTATTAAATGTTGAAGACGTCTAATTAGTGACCATTTCCTCAAATTAAATGGTATCTGCATCGTATCCCGTCGCGAAACAGTGTTTCGATGATCATATAACAATCCCTACGCTCGACCTTTGGACATCTTACATCACCAAAATAACAACGACACAAATGCTTGCCTATTCTGGGTTCTTAATTGTATGACGAGCGCTTAAATCGATCTCTAAATCTCAAATAACTATTTATCACACTCCCATTATCCATTTTTCAACGAAACACTCACCATAACAACATTAATTCATCATAAAACACTTTATGGACGACCCTGTCCTCATTATTCACCATATTCAAGCACATCATACATATTCACACATTACTTACCCAAGAGAATTCACAAGCATTCCCGAAGAATCTCCTTTATCATCACCAAAGTATCGCAATCAACGAAACACTAATTTCACGAAACATTCGCCACTACGCAATAAACACGTATTGTATTATCATGCAGAAGACCTTCTACAAATAAATATTAAAATAAAGTCACCTCACGAAGTATTCGTGCAACACAAGTATGGTTCACTAATGAAGACACCGCATTCCTCCATTCACCGTAAACGTGAAGAAGATTCCGAGTAACTCGCGGTAAGGCACGTATTTACAAGCTAAATCTTGCGTGTAATAGATGATCTTAATATTACAACCTCGGACATAACCGTAATCACAGTAACCGGGCACTAAATGATAGTCGCATTAGGTCACTCAAGTTGTTTAAATTTACGTCACCTCATTATGAAAGAAAAAATACATTCTACTCTACAGCTATGCAACTACAAGAAAATAGGGTAAAGAAAATGAAATCTTGGTACTTATCAGTGAAGATTATGTGATACCGCTCTCAGTCCTTGGCTCCATTGGTCATAGTTTTGGCCCTCACTTCGGCATCATCTCCCGGGCCTGTTAGGATATCGGAACGTTTAAGCCCTCATATTCATTTCCATCATTACATCATTGGAAAAATCTTCATACATTTTTGAGTCCATGGACCTGAAACTTAGAAAAACAAAATTAACACAGTGACACAAGCGTTTTACAATATCTCACAGTTATTTCCGAAACTTTCCTTGTTCAGTATTAAAACCTCAGATCGCTATTCGACACAGTAATATTATTTTATATATCACGTTCTCAAATATTTCTCTTAGGTTCTGCGAACGTAGACGTTCCCTTTAAAGACGTGCTAATTACTGTCAGTTCAACCTTCAATCTCCGTTTTTATACGCCATACCATTATTCATAAACAAAAGCTCATTACCATTGTTATGATAATAATATCGGTCTGCATTCCATACGTTAGGCTCAACTCACTGACTTGTAACCTCTCTTCCATCTGTTTTTGACGGTTCGAATGCGAATTCCAAGATAACGTGATCCCATCTGACTGGAAAGATGTACAAAGGAACACTTCACCATTGTCTTTATGACGTATGTAATCGACCTAACCTCTTCAGCGCCGCCTTGATCCTGTAACACATGGCATCAATTCATGGCCTCCTTCATGACACCGCTGGACCTGAATATCATATGGTCGACTTACTTCTTAATACTGTTGAGAATGTAAAATGATTTTGCTAATCTCTGCTCACATATAAGATAATATTTCGTGACTGTAAACGTGCGGTGACCACGGGGTTTTGAGCTTAGGAATTTCATTCCTCATCTTATATCCATCCAATTTCCTGTCTGAATGGGCGAGTTATTCTAGATATCTGACCCAGCTGGATGTATTTCCGAGTAATTCCTGTTAACCATTCCTTTAGCATGACCTTCAATGGCTCAACAGCTGACTCACTTGCCATTGGACGGTCATATTTCCCCCCTTACTTGAAAAGAAATTTCGGACGTCAGTAGGAAATTTCTCCTCATGTGTACCAAAATTATAACTTGTTCTTAATGTCATATTCCATTTGAGGAGTCAATCTAATATTTCCGGGAAACTTGCAATTCATATTAATTGAATAGTTGTTCTTCGTTACAAAACATCCTGTTACACGTTCTGTCGTCCCTTTTAGTCTTTGATATTCCTCGTAACATATCCAACGGGCTTGACCTTATTCCTCCGTAGATGTATATTCATTAAACTCATCCTCTGTTTTACTATCTTCAAAAATAACGTTTACTTCTTCTTCAACAGTGATCGGAAAATAATATTTTCTCAAGTTTGAGGCATTAAATATGGAAACATTTCCAGAATCTAAGCTCTGAATTTTGTATGAATTATTATCCAAAACCTCGATGATTTTGAATGGCCCAATAAACAGATGAGCGAATTTTGAATAAAATTTAGCAGCAGGGTTTGACGTGGCCGGTTTCTTCACTAACACGAAAGTTCCAATTTCTAGTGGTTTCCGAAATCTTCTGTGCCGTAATTTCTTGAGCCTTTTTTCCGCCTGTTTTTCCATGCGCAGTCGAGCTTGCTGCATGATCTCCTCCTCGTTAGGTAGGTCTTCTGTAGGCTTGCTTATAACCTCGTTCCAAGGACGCTTAGGATACTTATTCAGGTGGACAACGCTAGGGATATTATCGATCGATTCATGCCATGTGTTGTTTAAGCATTCAGTGATTGTTGGTAAGAATGTGGCCCATGTCCAGTGACGTTCAGAACAAAATACTCTGCAATATTTCGACAGCTCTCGCATTATCCTCTCAGCCGCATTTGATTCTGGATGACGTATGGAACTGAACTTGTGCTGTATTCCCATTCTTTTTAAGGCCTCTGAAAATTCTACTGACGTAAATTGAGTTCCGTGGTCGGTTAAGACACAGTTCGGCTTGCCCATCTGAGGTATGACATACCTCTCTAAACTCCTAATGATGGCTATGGAATTTGCTTTCCTGATAGGTTGCAACGACACGAACTTGGACATGATATCAAGGACAACTAGAATGAAACGATTCCCGCGTTTGCTAACTGGTAATCCTCCGTATAGATCCATCGCAAATATGTCACGGGGCCTTTCTGGTATTACAGAGATCGGTTGCTGGTACAGTGAAGTGGAATTATACTTTACACGCTGGCACGTGTCACAAGTTCTGATAACTTTCCTTATTGTTCTTCGAAATCCAACCCAGGTAAATGTTTCTCCTATAGTTGCTATCAGCTTGTCTACTCCTCCATGGCCGATCATTCGATGTATGTACCAGACTAGTTTACACCTTAAACTGCGTGGAACTACAACTCGTAACCTTTCCTTTTCCTTATCCACAAATTTATATAAAAGGTTATTGTCATAAACATAGTTGGCCGTTAGCATATTTGCTTCCTGGTTTCCATGACCATCATCGGTAGTTCTTCTTCGACAATCTTCTATTATGGGTTTTAAGGACGAATCATTAAGTTGCAACTCTGATAAACATTTCAAATCCTCAAGACATTCTTCGTCTTCTTTGGTCATTTCCACCATGTTAACCTCTGGTATGTCCTCCACCGGATTTCGACTCAAACTGTCTGCCAAGATATTTGATTTACCGGCACAGAACTCGATTTGAAGATCAAATTGCTGTGCGTAGAGGGCCCACCTTGACACTCTCTCGCTTGTCAAAGATGATTTTAATACAAATGTCAGAGCCTTGTGATCAGTTCGGACCACTATTGGGTACCCATAAATCATTTTCCTCCACTGCTGGAGCGCATACACGATCGCTAACATCTCTAGCTCCGTCGTCGTATATTTCGTTTCATGAACACGTAACTTCCGACTTATAAATGCCAAGTAAGTCTTTCTCCTCTCTACGTCGTCATATTCCTGATATAATACAGCTCCAACTCCTATTAACGAAGCATCTGACTGTATAATAAATTTTAAATCAAAATTTGGATAGCCCAACTTAACATTATTCGCCATCAATTCCTTTGTTTTCCTGAAAGCTCGATCATGACGTTCAGTCCAGTGCCATCGATTGTTAGTCTTCAGGAGCTCTTGTAGAGGTGCTACTGTTTCAGTATAATCTGGGCAGTGATTAGAGAAGAATCCCGTCATTCCTAAAAATTGCCGGATATGTTTTATCCTTCTCGGTCTGGGAAATTCACATATGGCCTGGATTTTAAGAGGATTCGGTTTGATCCCCGTTCCATCAATGATATGCCCAACGAAAAGAATTTCTGGCTGGCAGAATTTTGATTTAGATCTGTTAATTTTGAACCCTGCTTCCTCTAAATTAGCCAATAATCGTTCTAACTTGGTCATGTGATCTTCAAACGTGACCGTTGCTAGCACAATGTCGTCAACATAAATGGTGACAGACTCCTTGACTTCTGGCCATAAATTTCGATCCAATGCTCGAATTAATGCGGCTCCTGAGTTGCGAGTGCCAAAGGGAAGCCTTTCAAATATATAGGTTTGGTTATTAAAGAGGAATCCCGTCAACAGCTTGGATTTACCTTCCAACACTATATGAAAATATGACGATGTTAAATCCAGTATTGTGAAGTACATCATCCCTTTAAATTTTCTGATAATCTCCTTAATTATAGGGGCCTTATCATATTCAGGTATGATTCTCGAGTTTAATACCCTCGCGTCCAAACACACACGGATGGATCCGTTACATTTTTTTACGATTACCAGGGGGCTAGTATAAGGAGAATGGGATTTCGAAATTATACCATTGTCAACCATCTCTTGGATTGCCTTCATGGCCTCAGGCATAAATTTGTCTGGTACTGGATATGGTTTGGCCTTGAACGGTCTCCAATCCTTTACCAATAATTTGTATTCAAAATTTTTAATCGCTCCTGGTTGGGTTTTGAACGCATTGCCATATTTCATTATCAAGTTTATAACCATTCTCTTTTGCTCAACGCTACCTCCAATTCCCTTGTCGATCACATCGTTTTGTGAAATGTCCTCGAACTCGTGCTTCTCCATGACTTTCTCTGTCAAGTGTAGTATTTCCTCCGCCGAAACACTTATGGTTTTCTGAAGTTCGCTCATCCTCTTGTTTTCTACTTTTGCTGCGACGTGTGACTGTTCTTCATCGTTTCTTCTTAGTCTGATTTCCTCCTTATTCAGGTCAATGATAATGCCATTTTCACGTATGAAATCTGAGCCGATAATTAAGTTGTACTGAATTCTGTCCATGACCACAAATGGGTGTTCAAACACTATTTCCCCGATCTCAATAGGCAAATAGGTTTGTATCTTGCATTTAGCGATTTTATCTGGGATAATTCCTCTGATTTTTACACCTGAAACTGGAATTACAGGAATCTTAAGTCTGTCCTGCAATCCTAAGAACAGTATTTTCGAGATTATGCTGATACTTGCCCCGGTATCCAATAATGATGACACGTGAATACCAAATACCGTTACTGTAATTATCGGAAGTCCTCTTTTTAAATCTATCGTTTTGGGCTGATTATCCTCCAGCAGTTCTTCGGGTTCAAATGCCCATGACTCTATGGTAGCTATTATCCAATCCTCCCTTATAATTATGCCTTATTTTAACTACATCGTTCTCTGTTGATCCCAGAACGAAGTTTTTTTTTCACACCGCTCCTCTCTTTATTGCCGTCATCAAATGGTACCGCTCCAGGATTGAGTTTTGCATTTGTGCTGTTTCTCTTAAGCTGCTGCTGATATTCCAAACTCGTTGCACCTATGCAATCAGCATTAATATCCTGACTCTGGATTGCATTTTCCCATTGCTTCTTTTCTTGTTGTTTCTTTAGCTCTTCAATGTATTTCTTTTTCTCGTGGTTTATCTCTTCTTCTTGACTTCCATCTCGCTGTCTCATGTCCTCATTATCTCTATTTCTTTGATATGGCCATCTGCTTCTATGGTTGACCCATCTTGAGCTCCTTCGATATCGTGGGTATCTCCTATTCCCATTCTGGGGTGGTGCCCATCTCTGATATTGCCGGTTCTCCTTGAGATTTTTGTACCTCGCTTGCCTTCTTTCTTGGGCATGGCGGTATGAATTATTATCTCTCCCTGCTTCTTCTGATTCTACCGGTGTCGCAACATTAACAACCGGGTCAGCATGCCTTATCATTCGGTTACCGGTTTGCGATGACGTGCTATCAAGCTGTCTTAGAACAGACTCAGCATGTACTGCAGACTGTACATTCGCCGCTGTCAATAATCGTTGAATGTCTGGAGGGAATTGCTTTACTATCGCCCTGACCATCTCTAACTCTGTTGGTGGTGAGTCCAGTTCTTTAAGGCGATGGAATTGCATTGTAAAGTAGTCTGAGAAGCGACTCGGTCCACCCAGTGAATACTTCTTTGAGTACAATTCTAACCGGATATTTTGTTGCGTATCAATATTCCAAAATTTCTCCAAGAACGCCTGCTTGAATCCGTCATAATCTTCAAATATATAGCGGAACGCTTTGAACCACACCAACGGTGTTCCCTCCAAATGTCGCTCTACAGTCTTAAGTCGTCTCTCCATCGGTATTTTGGCTTCACGAAAGTATTCATCCATCTCACGCACAAATCCACGGGGTGTCATTCCTGATCCGATATTGCCTGAGAATTTCTTAGGCCTATCTTCATGTGTGCGGATAACATTAATTATTTGCATACCGTTTCCTACATGAGTAATGCCACTTTCGCTGGTTTCAATATTGAATGCTGGCATTTCGGACTGACATTCTGATTCTGTATTCTTCCCAGTCTCCATCGATACCTGTCGATCTGTGAAAGCTGATACCAACTTCTTCGTTGCCTCATTTTCAATCTTCAGACATTGCATGTCCTTCTGGATCGTATTAAGATTATCACTCAGCTTCTTAATTTGTTGATCCATTAAGGTTTTATTTCCGTCTGATTCTTCCATGACCAAGTCAAATTTATTATTGATCTGTTCCCTTGCCAATGTTATATCATTAAGCATCGTTTGGTTAGCATTTTCCATTTCTTCCGTAATCTTCTTAAATTTCTCTTCCCAGCTGGCATTTGTCTCTGTCACCCTTCCTTGCACCATGACTACTTCCTCTTTAAGTTCTTTTATTTCCCGATCAACCTGGGTTTGAAGGTCACTGACATTCAGTCTTAATTCAGCTTTCAACTCAGTGAATTTTTCCTGAATATCCTTCTTATTTTCATTAATTGCCATAGCGACTTCCTCTCTCAAGTTCTTCATGTCCTCTCCTAGTGACGTCACCTCTTCTTGCATGGTCTTGAAATTCTGTTGGACCACCTCGGTGATCTCACGCAAATTACCTTGAATCTCATTCTTAATTCCTTCCTGCATTTCCACTCTGAGCATCCTTTGTGTCTCCAATAATCGGTTTTGAATAAGCTCATGGCTCTCCTGAATTTCTCTTCTTGAAGCTTCCCGTGCGTCATGAATTTCCTTTATGGTGACTTCTTTTATCCTTTCTTGTGCTCCATGAATCTCTCTAGACGAAGTTTCTTGTGCATCATGAATCTCTTTTGTTATAGCTTCCTGGGCATCATGAATCTTTTTAATACTTTCTTGCATTGATTGATTTTCCTTTGTCGTGGCTTCCTGTGTCTCTTGCATCTTTGTCATCTTTCCTGCCAACTCTTCCAACAACGCTTTTACTTGTGCCAACGATGCCATTTTAAAAAATATTGTCGCAAGTTAAATATAGTACTAACAGTCTCTAAGTTCCCTATCACTCAAGTTACCTAACACTAACACCTAATCCTACGCGAATATACTTCAACTATTTGAATGCTTAAATCCTTCCAGACCCGGAATCAATGCCAAAGTGAACGACCAATAATACGATAAACGCAAGTGAGTTAATTGCGGACACTTCAGTTTAAGTAAATTAATAACTCTTAGCCAACAGAGTTTGCCTACAGATTATCCTTCCAATCTACTAACATATAATTATGCCTTGCTCGAAACGTCTCCTGCCTTTTAATATTTTGCGTAGCTCTGTAATAAATGTAAGTATTAATCATATCCATTACCCCAGTCCAAACTCTGCATAACATAAATCTCCCACGGTGGACAATAAGTGTGCTCTTGCCTGCACGTATGAGCATTGAATTACTCAGTCATCCTCTATTTCGAATTCTGCTGTTGGTTGTCAAGAAAACCTTCTCTTAATTTGGCTTCACGTATGGGCGCCAGAATACACCCGTCCATTGCCCGGGGATATAGAAGGTTCGTAGGTTCTTGTGATAAGCCTCAGCTAAAGTCAGTCGTGACGCATAATTCCCCACCCAGGGCATGGACATTCAACTACTGTTTATGCAGTTGGACTAGCATTTGACGCAAGACGTTCATGATTATGGTAATAATAGTATTCAATAACTTCGTAAGGCTAAATATATCTCATTTAAATAAGGAAAACGAATGTTAGTTTCTTGGAAGGACCTTTTCCAATTTAATGAAATCAAAACCTAACTTAATACAATAATAATACATTGTATGATGATTGGATAATAGCTAGATAGACGAACGAAAATCTCTGTTGGCTAAATACTTAAAAAACATCATTATTTAAACCTTGATTGAAAATACTAACTTGATGGAAACGAATATGGAACTTGCTGAAGGCAAATCATCATTATTTATCATTAATTGTCCGCCCGCAATGAATAATAGGATCGAATAAAATTTCATTCAATTTTTTTTTAAACTACACTTGCCTTTATCTTCACTTATCCAAGATTTCATTTTAAAATACCCTACATTTTATCCATTATCTCAGAAATTACCCAATTGCTAACCAACTTGAGTTCTCTAATGGTGACCAGTTTCAATATAAATATCCATAAAGTGCACATAGTGTAGGAAAACCCACATAATAATTGGATCTCATATCGACATAACTCAACAACAGCATGTCCCAGGAATCCGTATCAGCCACCTAAATAGAACACAATATCTAGCCGCTACAAAATCATTAATGATCCAAAGAATGATTAACAGTAACTGCTTCCACCGGCACTGCCCTCCTGAAAGAAAATCTTGAAGGCACACTATCTACGGGAAACATACTATAAGCAACTACGCAAGAATACAATCTACTACCAGGTGACACTAATTCAATAAATACGACCTTCTACTTCACACATATTATGCTTATTAAATGTTGAAGACGTCTAATTAGTGACCATTTCCTCAAATTAAATGGTATCTGCATCGTATCCCGTCGCGAAACAGTGTTTCGATGATCATATAACAATCCCTACGCTCGACCTTTGGACATCTTACATCACCAAAATAACAACGACACAAATGCTTGCCTATTCTGGGTTCTTAATTGTATGACGAGCGCTTAAATCGATCTCTAAATCTCAAATAACTATTTATCACACTCCCATTATCCATTTTTCAACGAAACACTCACCATAACAACATTAATTCATCATAAAACACTTTATGGACGACCCTGTCCTCATTATTCACCATATTCAAGCACATCATACATATTCACACATTACTTACCCAAGAGAATTCACAAGCATTCCCGAAGAATCTCCTTTATCATCACCAAAGTATCGCAATCAACGAAACACTAATTTCACGAAACATTCGCCACTACGCAATAAACACGTATTGTATTATCATGCAGAAGACCTTCTACAAATAAATATTAAAATAAAGTCACCTCACGAAGTATTCGTGCAACACAAGTATGGTTCACTAATGAAGACACCGCATTCCTCCATTCACCGTAAACGTGAAGAAGATTCCGAGTAACTCGCGGTAAGGCACGTATTTACAAGCTAAATCTTGCGTGTAATAGATGATCTTAATATTACAACCTCGGACATAACCGTAATCACAGTAACCGGGCACTAAATGATAGTCGCATTAGGTCACTCAAGTTGTTTAAATTTACGTCACCTCATTATGAAAGAAAAAATACATTCTACTCTACAGCTATGCAACTACAAGAAAATAGGGTAAAGAAAATGAAATCTTGGTACTTATCAGTGAAGATTATGTGATACCGCTCTCAGTCCTTGGCTCCATTGGTCATAGTTTTGGCCCTCACTTCGGCATCATCTCCCGGGCCTGTTAGGATATCGGAACGTTTAAGCCCTCATATTCATTTCCATCATTACATCATTGGAAAAATCTTCATACATTTTTGAGTCCATGGACCTGAAACTTAGAAAAACAAAATTAACACAGTGACACAAGCGTTTTACAATATCTCACAGTTATTTCCGAAACTTTCCTTGTTCAGTATTAAAACCTCAGATCGCTATTCGACACAGTAATATTATTTTATATATCACGTTCTCAAATATTTCTCTTAGGTTCTGCGAACGTAGACGTTCCCTTTAAAGACGTGCTAATTACTGTCAGTTCAACCTTCAATCTCCGTTTTTATACGCCATACCATTATTCATAAACAAAAGCTCATTACCATTGTTATGATAATAATATCGGTCTGCATTCCATACGTTAGGCTCAACTCACTGACTTGTAACCTCTCTTCCATCTGTTTTTGACGGTTCGAATGCGAATTCCAAGATAACGTGATCCCATCTGACTGGAAAGATGTACAAAGGAACACTTCACCATTGTCTTTATGACGTATGTAATCGACCTAACCTCTTCAGCGCCGCCTTGATCCTGTAACACATGGCATCAATTCATGGCCTCCTTCATGACACCGCTGGACCTGAATATCATATGGTCGACTTACTTCTTAATACTGTTGAGAATGTAAAATTATTTTGCTAATCTCTGCTCACATATAAGATAATATTTCGTGACTGTAAACGTGCGGTGACCACGGGGTTTTGAGCTTAGGAATTTCATTCCTCATCTTATATCCATCCAATTTCCTGTCTGAATGGGCGAGTTATTCTAGATATCTGACCCAGCTGGATGTATTTCCGAGTAATTCCTGTTAACCATTCCTTTAGCATGACCTTCAATGGCTCAACAGCTGACTCACTTGCCATTGGACGGCCATAGTATGCAAAGCCTAAGTCGCTACAATCTAAGCTATAAATCATTTTATTCGCACTGAATAAAATGGTAGTTTAGGGGAAGGCCTAAAATTTAATTTTCAAATATTTATGTTATTAGTGGTCCTATCTTAATAAAATTGGTATGCAAAGCCTAAGTCGCTACATTCTAAGCTATAAATCATTTTATTCGCGCTGAATAAAATGGTAGTTTAGGGGAAGGCCTAAAATTTAATTCTCAAATATTTATATTATTAGTGATCATGTTGATAAATACTACTGTACATAACCAAAGTTATATAGAATTAAATTTCCGACCATTTGTGTCTTATACATTTTTACCGTACCAGCTATGATAACACGGATATTCATGAATTTGTATTTTTGTTGCCAAGTCCATATCGAGGCTGAGCCACGAGAAAATGCGTTAACAGAATTAAATGAAAATCAGTATATAGAGTCGGGGAATAAGAAACTATAGTCTAAGCTATAAACAATTGTATTCACTCTGGATGAAATTGTAGTTTAGGGGAAGGCGCCTAAAATTTAATTTTTAAATACCTATGTTTTTGGTCCTATCGAAAAGTACTACATAACAAAAGTTGCAGAGAATACAATTTCTGATCATTTATGTTTTATTCAGTTTTACCATACCGACTATGATGAGCGGTATTTCAGAGTCGGAAGAAAACTAAATATGAAGGCCTACAATGTCAAAAGCGCATAATATTGATCAACAATAACATTTACATTGACCATTGTTTGTCGTGATGTTATTTGTCTCTTATGCTGCCTCTCAACTCCGAGAGATGGGATTTACTGCTGTGTACCGAGTATAATAGCCTGACTGAATATTGGCGGGAAATTGCCGGGAAGTTAGAAAACTTTCTTCTTTAGCATGCCATTCCTCTGTTTCATACATTTTATGATACAGCTGGTACGTAACACACTGGTTCTGCATACTATTCCAGTTATTCGATCCCTACTCTGACGCGCTGTTCTGAATGAGCAGTGTGCATACTTAAGGCAGAGGCTGACTTAGTAGTAGTAGTAGTAGTAGTAGTAGTAGTAGTAGTAGTAGTAGTAGCAGCAGCATCATAGCCTGGTCTAGAATAACAATTTAGGCCTATTCCAAATTATAGCACCACAATTCACTAAATAACTCAAAATTCAACCCTGAAAAGAGCCGTTTCTTAAGAAAAGCTTCTTTCTCTTCACTTTTATTGAATTCTACATTCATTTTGTTCTAAATTTTCAGTGAAGAGAGGTTTTATCCTCTGGCTTGGAGGAAAAATTTGCCTCCAAGTCAGACAGATTTTTCCGCCACCAGTGTAGTGAATTGATATTTTCTGACTCATCAGGTAATCCTAGGAAACAGATTAGTAAAAGGGCATAGTTTTTGCCCTGGCAGTCTCCACTATTCAATCCCCTCCCCGCCGAAAAAGAACAAAAAGTGTTCGCGGATCACGGCTGTCTGCGGCTTGGTCATTCCAGCTCTGGAACTTTGGACTGTTAGATCGTAGTGTAGTCCTGTTCATTAAAAGTGAGAACATGCGTGGTGTTTCAATTGATCGAGTATTTCATATGAAAGTATTGCCTTTTAATTGCGCCATTCCTACTGACGTCATTGTAATGTATGTTCATTTCAGTTGGGAAAACCAATAAGACAGTCTTTCTGAGGATAGACAGGTGGAGAGTGAGTGTCTACCATTACAATGAAAACTCCCCAACCTGATTGTGACTGATGGTATGCAAGCGGGTCTACCATTACAGTGAAAATTCCCTAACTCAGTCTTCATATGAGAAAAGATATTTGGTGACTTCCCCGTCATCTTTCTAAGGTAAAGTTAAGAGCTATACAATTTAATACAATCTTGCTCATAATGTGTACACTAGATTTCCGTATACAATGTAGAATTCCGTAGCGAAGCACGGGTACATCGGCTAGTTTGAAATATAACTTGAAATATGACATGCCAGCCGTAACGTCTCGTAACCAAATACAATGACCATTGTTGCTGTCTAGTAATTTAAAACGTAAGTTCCTTATGAACTGTTGAGAAAACACTGAAGACAAAATATACACATTATTTAATAAAGTAGTTTAACACATCTTGCAAACAATATTTCTTTAATGTTAAATTTGAATGACCTTACTTGAAAATGTTACAAACAGTGTTGGTATCTGATAGTTTCAGTGTGTTGACTGAGGGAGATTGAAATTCTGGCCTCGAAATAGGTTGGGACCAAATCCACATCAGATCATTTAAAAACTTTAACTTGTATGAAAATTTCTTTCTAAATTAAGCTATTCTGGTAGAAGAAATCTGAAGCCTTTTGAGATAGCCTGTTGTATGGCAGTAGCATGACCACCATATTCATGGCTTAAATCTTATGAATATTCTTTTTTCAAAATACAAGGTCTGGAGAGAAAGATACATAAAAATGAATGGGTTTAAAACCCTCAAAAATTTAAGAAAAGAGATTCTGTCATGAATGCGTGACATAAAAGCTTACCATCAAATTTGGTGAAACTCCCTATAGCTGGTTCACGACTGAGCCTCACTCTGACTTGCTTCTCACCATGCTACTGCGCGTGCTATAATTATGTTTTCTTTCACCCAGCAGAACTTGGCGAGGTGCGGTAGGGGGGGAAAAGTGCTATTACTGGGGGAAGGGGAAATAGCTCGGCCTATAGTTGGAGTGGGAAGGTGGGATGTTTGTTTTAGAGGAGGTGACTTCAAATTATTAATTTTTCGTGATGATAAAAGCGATGATATCTGTTCTTATAACGGATTTTTGTTCTCTTGTACGTCACTAAAATTTTTGTTTGTGTTAATACTCTGGTCCAAACCTACATAAATGTTTTTGCAATTGCTCATCAGGTTCCCTTTGCTCACTTTTTTTTAAATGGTCAAGTCTTTATTTATGTCAGTATATTCGTGACCAGTATCTCCCATATGGACACTCATTGCAGAATGCTTCTGCCATCTGTTGGCATTGACGTGTTTGAGATATCTAGTTTGAAAACTCCTACTTGTTTGTCCAACGTATGTGACATTCCATTTAATTGTCAAATGGCGTGTTGTTAAAAACTTGAGGAAAGTTGAGCATTGGTAATGGTCGTTGGTTCTTGAAGTTGATAAGTATTGATTTTCATTTATATGCTTATAAATTTTGTAGAATTTTCATATGGCATGGTTCTTTTTGAGATAATATTAGTTGGAATGCTGGTGCCGTAGGCTATATTGAAGTTTGTGTAGATGTCATTAGGCCATCTTCTTTGGTGTAGAATTTGTGGGAAGAGTTTGTGATAGGTGTGGCTCTTTATTGTTGGACGTGTTGAGGTGAGCGTACTAAATAATAATATAAGAGAATTTATTGGACTCCAACATATTCAATACATTACAGGATGTTAACATTTTTAGTTAAACATCGTTAAAATGGAGACATGTTTCGCCCTCCATGTGGGGCATCATCAGTCATATCAAAGCACCTCAAAATTAAACCAGACGTCTGGTTGGAAATTATGAACATAATATGTAAGAAAGAATACATTAAAAAACACGTACAAAGTCCTATCCTAAACGAAATAACAATAGACTAGTTACACATAGTAAAATACGCTAGTGGTTTCTTAATATTAAAATGAGGACATCATATGCACAGTATAAAAATGAAAGTAATCAAAGTCTATATGATATTGAGTTCAATGGTAGTTCTACGTAGTATATACAAATGTTGGCAAAATAAAACACAAATTTATAATTACTGTACACTTATTTATAATTGTTAAAATTGATGAGGTAAAACATTCCAATTGAGTAGCTTATTTTCAAACTGACTCTTGTCCACTTTCCTAAATTTCTGGTAAATAACGAAAACCGTTTTCAGACCTAAAATCTCTACCAGACCCCTTGGAAATACTTTCTTGATATTCTTTGTATCATCAGTTATATTTTTTCTCAATATTGTCTGTACAGACTCATCTGTTCTGCTATAATGTGAGAAATTAATTTGGACAAAGGTCATTTTGAAACTAAAGTATGGACAAGAGACATATTGAAAACAAATACATTGGACAAGAGACTCTTTGATTCTAAAATGAGGATAGAAACACAATTGCATAATATTAAGCATGGTTAGTAAGTAATACGATTGCAATAAAAGTAATAATTGAGTTGAAAATTAAATTGAAGGATATAGTACTGAAAACAGTTTTTGTTAATGAATAAGCATACAAAAGTCAGATATTTATGTTTGTGTGGTACTCTCAGAATAAAGTTCAGGCTAAATTAAATAACATTTGTTTAACACTTAGAAAGCGAGTTTCCAATCCTTAGAGCTCAGCAGCATCCCCCTTCATAGCCCCCTCCAAATCATCCTCTGACACTTCATCACTTGTATCTCGATTAATTACCGCACAGCAGAACTGCAAATCAGGATTTTCCTCCCACCGATCACCAAAATGAAGTTCCAGCAGTTTTTTTACATCAGCAATTTTTGATCCCTTTATTGGGACACCAACTGGAATCAATGGTAAAGGTAAACGTGAACATCCACACTTGGTTTAAAAACCTTCTTTGACATTCCCATGTCAGTATTATACCAGGGTTCACCTCTAACTAGAATAGGAGCAGATGGAGTCACCCCTCGAGTAATGATGAATCTCTTTGCTGTTGTAAATTTGAAATGCCATTGCCCAGGTTTCTTCATGCTTTGTTGTGACACAAGCTTCAAGTCATATACAGGCCAATCATTTCCCATTCTGAAAACTGTTCCATGGTTACCAAAGACTTCCCAATATCTTCCAGGCTTGATAATTGTATCAATATCACGGAGTTCAAGTTCTATCCATCAGAAAACCCCATCTGGCGGTATGTAGGAGTGTCCTGGCACAGGAAAAAGTACATGCACTTCCCTCATGTGGCGTGGAGCACAGTTTGCAAGCCAGTACATGGTCATTCATATCACTGAGGAATTTTTGTTCTGTCCCCCACATCCATATACAAACATACGGAGGATGGAGGTGCCTTCGAAATTCATGTTATTTAATCTGTGATACACAGCAGATGAAATCTGTGCTGATCCCTTCGCTCCATCTGCCTCAGTCCATGTGTAAATGAAGACCTTGTCTTTGGGCTGCTTATCAGTGGAAGTACCTTTACATATTGTAAAATTATAGATGTACATCTGTCTAGTGTAGTAGGCAGCCTGATCAGGTACCCTGGGGAGAACTTGATTTTTCTGACAGTCAAACGAAATTGTTATCTCTTCATCATTCTTGGCTCGCAGTTTTGAAAAAAAATGCATCACTTCTTTTCTTGTGTACTTCAAACTCTGCAATACGAGATTTATCTCCAGCTTGTATTTTGTATTCATACTGAATACATTTTGAGCATTTATCAACAGCTGGTGAGCCAAAACTTAAGTTGTATTCATTTATGAATACGTCATAGATATAAGAATATGGGACTTTCAGTTCTACAGTAGTATTATCATTGTACATCGTACAGAGTTTCTGAATTGAAAGATAACTGGGCAAATATTGTCTCATTTTATTTGATGCACGACAATAGTGTTTCTCCAGTGAAACAAGTCTTTCGATGAAAGACTTCACGGCAGTCCTTTTGTTGACAAAGAGGTGATATTTGTGGTCTTCACCCCTATTCTTTCTTGGCAACTGTCAACTTCTGACACTGTCTTCATTAGATTGTTCACTTACCATTCTGTAGGTCACCAGTTCTCGATCACTAACCTGGCAGAATAAAAAGAAAAAATAGAAATTGAATAACTTTCACACTACAATCATTCATGGAGTAGACTGATGAACTATCTTATTCTTGAATAGTTTACATGAAAAATAAAAGTACTGTAGAATTTTAACTGTATTGCCTTATATCATACCTTCTCACGATTAAGATCTTCAAATAGAAACCTTTTGAATCCAATCACTGTTGAAATCTTCGATGTTATTCACTTAATCCACTAGAAAAGTGCTACTGTTGATCACCAACTTTCAGAGTAGTGTACAAACATAACCTATCGTTAGAAAGTAAGATATTGATGTTCCAGATGATCCTCAGGCCTTCTACTCTGGAAATTTTCTATTATACAACGAGAAGTCAGTGAAATTTATATCAAAATGTGCTCTTTCTCCTTGGTCTGTAGGATACTTACCAGACGGACAAGGGACATTTTGAAAACTAACAGGCTGGGTGCTTTCAATGTCATATGGGAAGATGAGCCATTTTGATCTCAAAATGAATGTATTATAGGTCAGACATTTTGCTATGGACAAGAGCCGTTTTGATTCCAATAGCTGTATTTAAACAGCTTTTTTGGTAGTGTCTAGGACGTTTTGGTGCACAGTGATGGTAGTATTATGTATAAGGAAGCTTAAGGAATGCACTGAGAAAAGAAACTAAATTTCGACCTAAGGTGGACATAGGCCGTTTTGAAACTGACCACCTCAATTTGTCTATTTGTAATTTGGCTCCAACCAAAATAATTCGCCCTAGGATTCATGAGGTAGTCAACTCCGTTGGTCACTCTCTATTTGAATGGAGTGCACAGTGCAAGTGAACAGCTTTTGTTGATTATAAAATGAGGCTGTGCTAAGACAGAGTTAAAACAACACCGGCTACAAATGAAGATAGTTAAAAACATCATTAGGTTCTTCCTAGTTGACTAAAGGTTTGCATATATTTTGTTGTTGAAGTGTGGGAAAGTCAGTTGTTGGTTGAATGGGCAACGGTCGAAAATGTTGTGCAGTGCAATCGGTGTTTGAGCTGGCCTACATGTGAGGGAAATCTTGAAAGCTGTTGAGCTGTTACCTAATTGTTAGGAGGGCGAAACATGTCTTCATTTTAACGATGTTTAACTAAAAATGTTAACATCCTGTAATGTATTGAATAGGTTGGAGTCCAATAAATTCTCTTATATTATTATTGAGATTCTTTCAATACGGAAAATAAAATGATTTTCATTACTTGTAGTGAGCGTACTAGTCGAAAGGGAACGTTATTGTAGTAAAAGTTGTTGTCAGTCGGTGGGTAGCCAAGTGTGTGATGAAATTCTGTAATTAAAGAGTTATTTTGAAAATGAAGGACCATAATTGGAATTAAGGGGCTGAATAGTGGAAGTTAAATGAAAAGTGTTGACACTTACCCCTTCGACCGCTGAGATGTTAACTTACGTTGAGAGCTTTAGAGCAACTGGCAGTCGCCAAGCTCTTACTTCGCGTGTTGTATTTGTGAAGTCTTTATTTTTATAAAATATTTAGCACCAAATCAGTAAACACTCCCAACAATCTAACACACACACCACCACCCTCCCCTTCTCCTGCTGCCAACAACGCCACCTCATCAAGATAAGAATTAAGTAAAAAATATTATTTTTTTCACCTGATCGATACTTTTATTATTTAACCTTAGGCTTAATTTTGTCATTAAAAATTGCAGTACATGTTTCAATTGCTTGGCAATCATCATCAGCTGCTTATCTTAAAGCTTAGGCAAAAAAGCATAAAACATTTCATAATTAAAATTTGTTGGTAAAGGACACTTAATGGTGAGGGAGGGGGGGGGGGGGGGAGGGGGATGTTAAAATTAGATATACAAATTAAAAAGCTATTTCTAAACTAAAACTTCCTAAAATTCCTTCTATGGCACTACACTAGTTCTTCATTAGGTTCAACTGTGTTTCACTCAATGCTCAGTTCACTTGTCTTGATTATATGTTGTCCTTCATTTTTCTAGATCATTCTTATTGTCCACTAGAAGAATTTATGCTGACTATGGTCGAATTTGTTCAGTTTTCATTTAGACGGATAGTTTGAAGTACAACCCCTATTCAATTGTTCGTTGTGTAAATTTATTCTAAATCTTTAAAGGATTGGCACATTTGGTGTGACCCCTGTCCAATTTGTTCTGGTTACGAAGTTTACTTGTTTGTTTCTGTCACTGCCGTCTTCGACCTAGTGGATAGTATGTAATAACTCCCCCCTCACGCGCAGCGAATTGGGCCCTTAGCCATGCCTCATCAAGCTCAACCCCCTCCACCAAGACCCTGTTGAACAGAGACACCGGCTATCAATTAAGTAATACCTGTTTGCCAGCCATTAAGAATTTACGTAGGTAGTTCCCTTCCCAGTCCCTTTACTATTGTTATTTCGTCTCAGTGTTTTCCAAATTCGTACGTTCCTCGTCGCCAGATGTTTCATTCCTGGCATATGTCTATGCCATACACCTGCCAATGTCATGTGTTACATAAACACGTTATGGAACCGCTTAGACTGATTGTGATGGTTCGGTCTGCTTCCGCTTCAAACGCTAGCGTTCCCAAGTCCTGGGGGCCATCTGGTGGCATATAAACGTACCATTTTCCACTTCTATTTTAACGTCCAAATTTAAAGTGTCATTGTT